>NW_022589748.1:10447271-10862368 GCF_004348235.1 Phoca vitulina | reverse complement strand
GGAGGGGGAGAGGGGATTAGTGGGAGAGGGAGACAGAATTTTAAGCAGGCTTCATGCCCAGCATGGAACCCAGTGCAGGGCTCGATCTCTCGACCCGGAGATCATGACCTGAGCCGGAATCAAGAGTCAGAAGCTTAACCAACTGAGCCACCCAGGAGCCACTTCAGGAGTAATTTCTTAAGAGACGTGCAGTACTTCTACAGGGAAAATCATAAAACGCCGCAGACAGAAATTACACAAAGAGATAAGGTGTAAGACTGAAAGGTTCAATGTTGTTATTAAGATGTCAATTTTCTCAAAATTGATTTATAGATTCCACAGAATTCCAGGAGGCATTTTTGTACAAATTGACAATAGAATTCCAAAATTTATGTGGAAATGCAAAGATTACAGAATATCCAAAGTGTTCTTAAAAAAGACCAAAATGGAAAGACTCATACTACCTGACTTTAAAACTTATTTACAGGCAGAGATGAATGAATGAAATAGAACAAAAACACACTTACAATTATGAGGCCATATGGGCTTTTTCATGCGGTTTTCCACAAAGGCACCAAAACAGTATGATGGGGAAAGAATGTCTTTGACCCTGACTTCATACCATCTAAATGTGAAAGCTAAAACCTTTAAGAACTTTCAAAAAAAAAAAAAAAGAGGTTAAAAAAAAAAAAGTATCTTTGTTAATCGTGAAGGTTTCTTTATACAGGACCCCAAAAATAATAAGCATAAAAGAAAAAACTGTTAGACTACACCACAAGACATGCTATTAAAAATGAATAGGTAGAACACACACAGGAAGAAAATATCTGGAAAACATTCGTTTGACAAAGGCCTGGTACCCAATGAAAAGTGGTCAACTTCAGGGGTTACCAGGGAACTAGGAACCAACACCATAACGAGACACCATTAAACAACCACCAACATGGTTTAAATTAAAAAGATAAACAGTGCCATATATCAACAAGGAGTATAATACGCACACATTCTGGTAGGAGTGTAAAGTGGTGTAACCACTTTTGGGTTTCTTATGAAACTGGACACACATCTACACTTTGATACAGCAAATTCTACTCTTAACTATTTACCCAAGAGAAAATGTACAGCCACACAAAGGCTTAAAAATGTTCCTGATAGCTTCTTTATGATAGCCCCACACTGGAAACAGACCAGGAGTCTATCAAGAGGAACACAGATCAAGAGCTTGAGATAAATCCACGCACTGGAATAAGAAAGGACAAATGGGAATGCTATTTAAAAACCACCATCACATGGGTTCGCCTCAGGTTTGCAGGTTCACAATGTGCACTGTTCTACACTTCAAGATTGCTTCATTGTTTTAAACACATTTACAGGACCTGCGCTTAAACACAGCTGCAATGCTCCTGTATGTCAATGTCCCCCACGGCACTGCCACACGCAGTCAGCGGTCCCACTGTCCTGTCCCAACACACCACACTGCATCTGGGTCCTGTCTTTCCTTAGTTTAAGGACTTAAGGTTTTTCTCACTTTTTAAAATAAGAGATCTCCTAATGCTCTCAACTAGACACATAATAGGGATCGTAAGCGTTAGCTGAACCCAAATCTCCATCCCAGAGGCCTCTAGTGCTGTCAGAACAGGCCACAACATGGGAATGGGCAGGAGGATCAGAGAATGTCAGCATGTGGGAAGGACCAGCCAGATAGGTAGCTAACGTGGTTGAGCCATCCTGCCCCAAGGACAGGGGCCAGAGCGCCTCCTTCCCATCCTACCTGTACTGGCGGGTCTGCGTGCTGAATGTTGTCTTGCAGGTGGCTCATGAGCATGAGGTCCCGCGCCTGGTACCAGCGGGAGTGCAGGGCATGGTGGTAGATGTGGCAGAGGATGGCGCACGTGCGGATGCGGTCTGTGCGGTCCTTGGCGTAGATGTACTTGCACAGCCTCTCCATCAGCACAGCCGAGTCCTCACCCTCGTTCTCTGCCTGGTCTTGCTCAGACTGGGGAGGGTGGGGCAGGATGTCGTTAGGAGAAGATCCGGCAGAGACGGCTCAGGCTTCAGCAACCAAAGGTGAGACTCTGTCCAGCCTCGTGCCCGGCCCTCCCTGCTCCGCCTCAGAGAATTCCCAGGGAACGGATTTGCCGTTACATCCAGACAGACACCTCCCTCTCCCCCGCGACGTGGCTGCGAAGACTCACCTTCGAGGAGCCCTCAGGGGGGGTGAGCTGCCGCTGGTGGGCCTTGTAATCAAACTTGTAGTAGGTGTGGAGGATGCGCCTCAAGTAGACGCGACAGATCTCCTCGGTGGTGCCCTTCTCCTCCAGGTAGCGCTGCACACGCTCGATGATTGCACACACCTGCGCCTCGTCCTTCAGGTGCTCCACGTACTCTGGCAGGGAGAGCCCCCCTCCGCTCAGCCGGGCGCCAGGCTTTCCCTGTTATCTGTCCCCCATCAATCCAGCTACCTCTAGGTTTTTTTTGCACCCATCAGCAGTCTCCTCACTGTGCCCTGAAAACACCATCCCCTCCCCGCACACTCACACTTCTGTTCCTCTGGGTGTGCTCTTCTGCTGCTTCCTCCCGATTAACTCCTCCTCCTCATTTGGATCTTACCTTAAACGGCCCCCACCTTACGCCTTAAGATGCTTTCTTCAACCATTATCTACGGCGGCCACCCTCTCTCTCACTAACACAGGTCCCTGTCCCTATTTAAATTTCTACAATTGCGTTTTATTAACTCATTGAAATGCCTTTCTCCAGCACTGAAATGTAAGCTCCATGAGCATGAAAGGCCTCTGGCTGCCTCGTTCATCACTACACCCCTGACTCAGTGGGCACATGTGGGCATTCATATTTCACTGAGTAAATGTCTTGCACTTTCCCCAACCCAAATGCCTCTGATCCAAGCCAAACAAGAAAGTGGACTGACGCCAGACCCCAATGATTCTCAAAGTATAGTCCCTAGATAGCAGTATCACCTGGCAATATGTAAGAAACGCAAAATTTGGAGGACACCCCCCACCCCGACCTATTGAATCTGAAGCTATAGCAGTGGGGCCTAGCATCTTCCCAGGCCCTCTGTGTGAATTCTGGGGTAAGGGAAGGGCTCACTCCCCAGACACTTTCTTAATAAAACCCTTAGTTTTATTCCCTGCACCTTCCCTCTCACTGATGCCCATGCTTGCCCAAGCTTACCTTGAGAGTGAGGATCAGTATTTTGCATTATTTTGGTAAATTCTTCATCCATTCGTTCCACCAGGGTTAGGATACAGCCACGGACACGAAGTGGCTGGACAAGAAGGCAAAGGAAGAGCAAACAAATTAGCCCAGATCTCAGTGCCAGGCTTTGACCCTTCTGTCTCCACTGAGCCTTCACAAGCAAACAACACACACCTCCAATTTCGCTCTTTACCTGGTCAACATTGTGCAGGTTCTCACTCTCCTCCAGAATGTTCTCTCCAACAAAGATGTTGGGGTTTGCAAACAGGATGTCCATCAGCTCATTGATGCAGTCCAGGCACTTCTGCCACATCTCAGGCTGTCAAGAGAACAGATGGCAGTGAGAGGCGTGAAGGTGGAAGAAGCAGAGGCCTCCCAAGAGCCCCTTCACCAGGAATCCATGGGGCCTTCAACTACCAAGACTGCTCCCACTGTCCTCAAGTTTTAAGACATTAGGCAACCCGCCCCCCCCACCCCCCGACCAAACCACTAGTTCAGCTCTAGGATGCTCCTCTTCATTGCTCTCACCTTCATGTACGTGGCCAGGTTCGGGTTGTAGTCATAAAGAGAGGCAATGATATTGAACTTGATCTTGACTATAACACCCTCCCCCAGGTTGTTTTCAGATGCAATCTGAACTAGCAGCTGCAGCAGTTCAATCTGGGCTGCCCTGGAGGGGAACAGAAGGGGGTGAGGTAACAGAGACAAATCAAAAAACCTCATCCTGTCACAGTGTGCCCTCTTCAGGCAAGCAAGGCAGTGTCATTCCCATTACCCTCCTATCCTCACCACCTGCGTACTTGCTTCTCTATAAATTCCAAACAGAAGCAGCAATAATGCTAACAATCTGCCATCCTCTTCAGTTACCAAATAATTAAAGAACGTGAGTATTCCCATTCTGCAGACGAGAAAATAATCCCCAAAGTTTAAGTGACTGGTTTAAGATCAAAGGGAGAGTAAAGAGCAGAAAATTTTTGACTAGTATGTTCCAAGTATACCAGTCCTTTAACTATAGCCACACACGGATCTTTCCAAACAGTGCTATTTCCCCACCAACCTCCATCCATGTTTTAGAGAAAGAGAGCATTCACCCTGTAATCTCACAGTCCAGGCCCATGAATCTTACCGATCTGTTCCCTTCTTGCCTCGTGCCTGTAGGATCTCATTCAGTTTCTTGATGACAACAGCGTGGGTGATCTCGGTTCCCTTGGCAAACATTTTTGGCTTCTCCTGGGCAACACATGTCCTATCATGTGCAAGCTGATATAAACCCATTCTTACCCTAACTTTTCTCCCAAGCCAACCAGGGGGGCACCTATATGCTCTCCCAAATGGTTTCCCAATTCATTTTAATACTAAAGCCCAGGGCACCTGGGTGGCTCAGTCATTTAAACGTGTGGCTCTTGGTTTTGGCTCAGGTCATGATCTCATGGGTCATGGAATTGAGCCCCGCACTGGGCTCCATGCTCAGCAAGGAGTCTGCTTGAAGATTCTCTCCCTGTGCCCCTTTCCCCACTCAAGCATGTGCACATGCTCTCTCAAATAAATAAATAAACCTTAAAAAAAACAAAAACAAAAAACCCAAAAACCAAAAAAACACGAAACACTAAAGCCCTCACCTTAACGAGGGGCACTCCACCCCGGACCCTTTCCCACTCCCCGCCTTCGTTGTCTTCCTCCTCCTCATCCAGGCGCTTAGATTTCCTATCGTGCTTCTTCTTGGCTTTGTCCTCCCGTTTCTTCTCAGCTGCCTTCTTGTCCTCCTCTGTGGTGGGGGCCCTGCCAGGAGACATGGGAGAACATGAAAGACCAGTCCCCACTCCACCTCTAAGGCTTCTTCTTCCCACGAACTTCTCTTTTTCTCCATCAAGCCCTGGGTTCAAATTATATTCTACGAGAGTGAACTAAAGTTAACCATAACCATAACCAAAGCAAGGACTATCAAGCATGTGAATCTGCCAGACTACTAACCAAGGCCTGTCACCATATCACACCCACTAAGAAAACCTTCTGAAGGGAAAAACGGGGCCTGGCCTAATATGGTAGAGGGGCCAACCCAGCCACCGTGAACACAGAAACAGCCTGCCATGTTGCCCCACAGCTAACCTCCCACGTTTTCCAGAGGAAACTATATCCGTAAGAGACACAGTTGTTCTCACAGTTGCTCTTTAATACTAGTTGCTCTATCTAATCTTTTCACCAGCCACCAACTATCAGTTTGAAATTAGCGTAAAAAAATATGCTGTTCCCAGACTGCTCCACGCTTATGAGAATTAAACTAAATTCTGAATTTAAAAAACAATTGTTTGGGGGCGCCTGGGTGGCTCAGTCGTTAAGCGTCTGCCTTCGGCTCAGGTCATGGTCCCAGGGTCCTGGGATCGAGCCCCACATCGGGCTCCCTGTTCGGTGGGAGGCCTGCTTCTCCCTCTCCCACTCCCCCTGCTTGTGTTCCCTCTCTTGCTGTGTCTCTGTCAAATAAATAAAAAAAATCTTAAAAAAAAAAAAACCAACAATTGTTCGGGGCCCCTGGGTGGCTCAGTCGGTTAAGCATCTGCCTTCGGCTAAGGTCATGATCCCAGGGTCCTGGGATTGAGTCCCGCGTCGGGGTCCCTGCTCAGTGGGGAGCCTGCTTCTCCCTCTCCCTCTGCCTGCCACTTCCCCTGCTTGTACTCTCTCTAATAAATAAAAATCTTAAAAAAATAAATAAATAAAAATAAAAATAAAAAACAATTGTTCAAGACAACAAAATTCCCCTACAAAAGCAAAAAGATCACTGGCAATCCCAAAGTGGTCTCAGGCCACTTGGTGTCTGAAACCATCTCCAAACTTTAATACTATATAATGAAATACAAACTCAACAACAGAAACAAATTATCTCAAACTTTACATAGATACTGATGAACAAATCTTTCCAGACTCAACAGATACTCAAATTATAATTCTCATCAATTGCCATTTAAATATCTACAAATAAATTTCATTTTAACTGCTTAAAAGGTCTGAATATGTTTTAGTAATAATTTATAAATTTGCCAGCTGGATCACTTTTCCGCTTGCCAAATGATGTATGCCAGAACTCGACAGCTTGCGGGTTTTCTCCCTGTACTACAGCAACACTCAAAAGCTCACTTTATAGGTAAAATCCTTTGCAAACACACTAAGTATGTTTAACTAAACTGAAACCTCTTGGTCATATCCCTAAAGCTCTGAAAAGATCAAAAAACCTAATGCTATTTTTAAAATCAACGCTGCTTAAATTTCAAAAGAACTTAATCTTTCCAGGCCTAAAATTTTACTCCTAGCCCTAAGGATATTGGGATTCTTACTTCAAAAACACAATGAACTCTCAACCTATGAAATTCCTTTTTTTTTTTTAAAGATCTCATTTTTTTTTTTTTTTAAGATTTTATTTGACAGAAAGAGATGCAGCGAGAGAGGGAACACAAGCAGGGGGAGTGGGAGAGGGAGAAGCAGGCTTCCTGCGGAGCAGGGAGACCGATGCGGGGCTCGATCCCAGAACCCTGGGATCATGACCTGAGCCGAAGGCAGATGCTTAACAACTGAGCCACCCAGACGCCCCTAAAGATTTCATTTTGAAGTAATCTCTACACCCAACATGGGGCTCGAACTCACAACCCCGAAATCAAGAGTTCCATGCTCCAGGGTGCCTGGGTGGCTCAGTTGGTTAAGCGACTGCCTTCGGCTCAGGTCATGATCTCAGGGCCCTGGGATCGAGCCCCACATCTGGCTCCCTGCTCGGTGGGAAGCCTGCTTCTCCCTTTCCCACTCCCCCTGCTTGTGTTCCCTCTCTCGCTGTCTCTCTGTCAAATAAATAAATAAAATCTTAAAAAAAAAAAAAAAAAAAAGAGTTCCATGCTCCACCGATTGAGACAGCCAGGTGCCACTCTCACCCTATGAAATTCTAATTGGAAGACTAAAATTTGGCTTGACCTCTCCCCTATGATAGATTATACCTTGGTGTATTCACATCTAGTTAGAAATTAGAAAACTAATGTTTATGCTCTCAGTTATACATCGAATTGATGGAAGCCACTTCCCCAACAGGACATCACCAAATATACTTCTATTTAAATACGTAGCCAAGAGACAAAAGATATTAAGAGACACCAACAGAAGTTAGCCCTAAAACTACGCTGAAGAAGGATTATTCCACACCCTCTTAACAACAACTACTGATCTAGAGCCCCTAGACACTCTTGCTTAGGATCCTAACAGTTTGGACATCCAGTCCCACCAGATTCATCCTGAGGTTCTC
The DNA here is from genome assembly GCF_004348235.1 of Phoca vitulina. Taxonomy (NCBI): domain Eukaryota; kingdom Metazoa; phylum Chordata; class Mammalia; order Carnivora; family Phocidae; genus Phoca; species Phoca vitulina. The sequence continues at coordinate 10,854,897 of NW_022589748.1, read as the reverse complement.
GCTCTCTCTCTCTCTCTCTCACACACACACACACACACACAAAGGCCTTCAGAAGCCAGTAACTCTTAGAAGTAGGCAGCATCTCTGTGAAATTCCACAGGCCAATCCTGCCACCAGACGTAGCTAACTTGCTCCAATACACCTTCTAATCAAGGTTCATAATGGAGACAACAGACTTACGTTTTATTATGTGTCTTCCTTCTTTTACTCGAGTTCATCTTTTTTGCCTTTTTTCTCCACTGCCAACCTTATCAACAGTTAAATATTAACGAAGTTTCAAAAAAATCTTGATTACTCACTGTATCAAAGTTAAATATTAATTAAGTTTTAAAAAAATCATGATTGTTCACTGTTGAAAGGCATCGAGAGGACGTAACTGCCGGCTGACCCTTGAGCGGGCCATGGGCAACGGGAGACCTCTTACCCTCTCTCCATCCTTGCGATATACGTTCTGCCCACCATTCCCATTCTGGGGGCCGTTTCAAGAATGCAGCCTTGTGAGTAACGTGTTAACACCATCTGGACTGTACATGTGACACTACCCTGTTAAGGCCTCTATATAAACTTGTATGATTCTTGTGGGTGGGTGCAAAGATGTACCAGCCTTGCCGCCTTCCAAGACAAGTCTCGCCTGTCAGTTCCCTTGCTTATGAAACCCGCCACCTGCCCACCTGGAGAGACATCTGCCTCTTTCTTTGGTCTCTCCCTGCCCTCCATGTACAGGGGCCAGCTTCAGATTTCACCCTCAGAACACCCAAGGTGGTGAACCAACACTCACATTTGATTAAGAGTCTAACGTAGTAATTTATCAGAAGGAATCCAAGACAGTAGATTTCATCAGTTTGTACTTAAGAATTCCTACCCAACTACGAATTTGGAAACATTAACGTGTGATCTGTAAATTACCTCTAATGTCCATATAGCAAGTTAAATCAACATTTTAGCCCCAAACACACATTAATAACTTCCTTAGCTAAGAATTAATTAAAATAAAATAATTTTATTTAAATAAAAACTGTAATAAAGTCAGACAAAACTATAATAAAGATGTTCAATGAATAACATCTTACTGCACTTGGATACTTTGGAAAAATATATCAATTAAGAAAAAAGCTACTTGAGGGGCTCCTGGGTGGCTCAGTCAGTTAAGCGACTGCCTTTGGCTCAGGGTCATGATCCTGGAATCCTGTGATCGAGCCCCGCATCAGGCTCCCTGCTCAGCAGGGAGTCTGCTTCTCCCTCTCCCTTTGCTCCTCCCCTAGGCTTGGGTGCTAAAGAAAAAAGCCACTTGAAAAAAGAGAAAAAAATCCATGTGATTTAAAAGTTCACTAAACTGATTCTTTAAAGCATTCCCATAGATGGGCTTATCCTGATTAAAAAATTAAATAGAACAGAGACTCTGATATTTCTTATAATATTTGTGACCGGCCTCGTATTTTCTGCCCAAACCTACTACCTAATGTCCAGAGGCCTTAATGTTGCTAGACAGCCTTACTGCACACCAAAAAGAGATGGAAGCTCTTGAGATTAAACCCATTCCTTTATGTGCTTGTTTGAACCAAAAAATAAAAGCTGAGAAAATCTGATGAGGAAAAGGGTATAGACTGATTTAATATGGAGACACTGAAAAAGGATCCTGGCAGACATGGAAACAGACGGTCATGCTTCTAGAAAACCCATTAACAACTAACACCAATGCTGGTTGGCTTAGATAGCTAATGAGAAAAAAACGTGCAATCAAAATTCACTGTTCCCATACCATCTGTGGTTTCTCTCCCCTTGTTCTTTTTCCTTATGTAAATCTTGCTTTCGTTTTGGTTGGAAATCACCCTTAAAAATTGGTCTTGTGACACAAGTAAAATATAGTGTCTCTGAATTATTCGTTGACATAAAATCAAACTCAAGTCAAAGACCTTTGAGGATCCCATGGTTAACTCAACTTCTGTCAACTGGAATTTTAACCCAACCTAATTTTAGATTTTCTTTAAGATTTTATTCATTTATTTGACAGAGAGAGACACAGCGAGAGAGGGAACACAAGCAGGGGGAGTGGGAGAGGGAGAAGCAGGCTTCCTACCAAGGAGGGAGCCCGATGCGGGGCTCGATCCCAGGACCCTGGGATCATGACTTGAGCCGAAGGCAGACGCCTAACGACTGAGCCACCCAGCCACCCCTAGATTTTTTTTTTTTTTGATTAAGTATACAAAATAAAATTTCACACAGGCTAAAAATATAAATCAAGGATAATCTCTAAAAGGATAGCATGTAACTCCGAAACCAGTAGAGGGAAACAAATTAAGAGGAGAAAAAAAGAATACAATCTAGAAATGGCTTAAGGAGAAAAAAGTGAGTGAGAAAGAAAGTAATTAAGATAGGATTAATCTTAATTACTTAGTAAAAAAAGTCAAATCCCTCCCAATCAAGTAACCTACTGTGTGATTCCACTTACATGAAATTCTAGAAAAGGCAAACTTATCTAGCGATAGAAAGCAAATCAGTGGTTGCCCAGGGAAAGGGAGGGGACTGGTTGCCAGAAAGACCATGGTATGATTATAGAGGTGTGGAACTTTCAGCCTCACCACAACCACTAGGAGGGGAGTAAGGGCTGGAGATTAAACTAATTGTCAATGAGCAATGACTTAGTCATACCTATGTAATAAAACTCCATAAACATCCCTAAATGACGAAGTTTGGAAACTTCCTGGTTGGTAAACACACTGAGGTGCTGGGAGTGTGGTGCACCCAGAAAGGGAATGGAAGCTCTGTGCCTGTTCTCCCATACCCTGTCCTGTGCATCTCTTCCATTTGGCTGTTGCTGAGTTGTACCCTTTAAAGCCCTTTTAAATAAATGGCTAATTGCAAGTAAAGTGCTTTCCCAAGTTCTATCGGTTGTTCTAGCAAATTACTGAAACTGAGGAGGGAGCTGTGGAAACTCTGAATTTATAGCTGGTTGGTCAGAAGTACAGGGGCCAAACCTGGGACTTGCCACTGGCTTCTGAGGTGCGGGCAGTCTTGTAGGACTGAGCCCTTAACCTGTGGGGTCTGCGGTAACTCTGGGTTGTTTCAGAACTGAACTGCGAGTTGAACATCATGTTGGTGTCCAGAGAGTTGGAGAACCGGCAGGCATGAGAAAAAAAAAACACACACACATATGGCGTCAGAAGCGTTATAAATAGGAGTGCCTGGGTGGCTCAGTCATTAAGTGTCTGCCTTCGGCTCAGGTCATGGTCCCAGAGTCCTGGGATCGAGCCCCACATCGGGCTCCCTGCTCCGCGGGAAGCCTGCTTCTCCCTCTCCCACTCCCCCTGCTTGTGTTCCCTCTCTCACTGTGTCTCTCTGTCAAATAAACAAATAAAACCTTCAAAAAAAAAAAAAAGAAGCGTTATAAATAAATATACATCAGATACACATGCTTCCTGGGCTTGACCAGTCAAGTGGAGCACAGAATGAAAAAGGCTTTTCAACAAAACACCTGTGTTTAGTCCTCTCTAGTGCCAGGGAACTCACTACCTCCTGAAGAACACAACCCCAATTTTTGAAAGCAAGAGAGCAACCCCCCAACAGCAACTGCTCCCATAAGCAGCAGCACTGTTATCACTGGGCCTGATACTGGAGGCCCGCGGGGCACACAGGGGCATCACCTTGACTTCAGAGGAAGACTCGGAAGCCTATGATGAGGGTTAAGTAACTTAGCAAAGCTGACAGCTGCTAAAGGACTAAGGGTTGGAACTGGAGTCCAAGTCAGACCCCTCCCCGGCTCCCACACTGCCCCGGGAAAGCTCATGAAGGCTTGCTGCCGCCTACTGGCTAACACACTACAAAGTTCCCAGGGAGAGTGACGAGGGTAGCCACGCTGCCAGCGGTCCTGGGCTGAGCTGCTGCCCTAGAAATCACTCTCAGCTCTCCTCAGAGCCGGGGGGCCAGTAACCCTCATTCTACAGACGGAGAAGGACTGGAGAAGACTGGAGAAAGCAAGCAGACTGTCCAACACCACACAGCCAGCTGGTGCCAGGAAGACACTTACACCCCACGTGCAGTGAGTCATCTCACAGTTAAATGTTCGACTCTGGGGCCTTCGAATCCCATCCTTGGGACACATTAGCTTTGTGACCACAGTCACCTAACACACTTGCCCGAAATCCCTCCACTGGCCTGGACAACCTAAAAGCACTCCACAGAAGAAGCAACCACCTTCAAGATGACTGCAGGCTTCCTACGCTTCCCACTGTGGCCCGAGGCACCACTACTTTTCTTACTTTTTAAGGAATCGTGAGGCCAGCACCGTCTGCTTCCCTTCTTCCTCCTCTGAGTCGGAATCAGAAGACGTGGAACCTGTGTCCCAGTCTTCATCATCTTCTGAATCTTCCGAATCCTCATCATCATCCTTAGAGAAATAAGAGAATCAGCAGGAAAAAGACGGGGAGACTGACTGGTCTCCCTGCTCTCCCTGCTGACCTAGGTTCCAGGGATTTTCAGGAGCAGAACAAGAGTGGATATTCATCAATCAGCATATGAAGAGCTGGACTGGACCACCAAGACCCAGAGAGAAGCGTGGACTTGCTCTAGGGACACACAGCTCCCCAGGGGTGGACGTTGGTCCCAAATCTAGTGCTCCAGGTTCCAGATCACTCCGTGCTCTAATCCAAGACGAAGCCTGTTCTCAAACCAGACTCCACTAAACCCCACCCCTCCCAAGCCTAGGGGCCTTCTCCCCAGGAACCCGAGAATGGTCCACAGCAGGCAAATCGCCCTTCGTAGTCTCGCGCTGGCTCTGACCTCCATCTTTTTGAGGAACTTGCGACTCTCTCCAGAAGGAGCTTCTGATTTCTTCTTCAGGAAAGCTGCAGCACTGACTCCATCCTCATCCTCATCCTCATCTGAAGAGCCTGGGGCGGGGCGGAAGGAGAGAGAAGAGAGTCAGAGTGATGAAGAGCAAGGCGGAGGGGCAACCGAGAAAGCATGGCAAGGGAACCAACTGTGGACTTGTAACCCTTTCAGTGAGGGCCCCCCCCTCACCTTCTGAATCCTCCTCATTCTTCTCAGCGTCTTCGTCTGCAGACTGCTCAGGGTTCTTGACCAAGGGAGACATGAGAATAATTAACGATGCCTGCCAACCATCACCCCATCCTCACCATCCTCCCCCTCCACCCTGGAGACATGTGTCCCGATTCCTTCTCCAGGCACGCCTTCCATCTGCAAATGCTCTTCTGTCTCACTCAGGGGGTCACTGTCCCCACAGTTGAGAAAGTCGGCCTCTAGCATCCCCACCTGCTTGTAATTTGTAATGTGGGACTCGAAATCTCTGTTATATTTTCGAATCTTCTGGCGCAGGGTGCTCAGGGCCTTGGCATTGTTCTTGTTCATCTTCTTCTTCCCTTCCTTATCTTCCCATAGCTAAAGGATAACAGAGGGAAGAAAGAGAGAACAGGGATGTGAGACTAGGATTATTTCCTAACACCAGGCTTCACCACATGATGTGTTCTGCTATCTGTACACCATCTGTACTGCTTACCAACTGTATCTGTTAACTTATTTTCTTAAAGATCCTTTGTACATCACCACCAAAAGAAAAAAAAACCCCAAATAACAACATGAAAATAAGTATGATTAAAATTCTTGGCCAAAAAAGGTCCCTCTCTTTGCTTCGGCCCCCTTTTTCTCAGGTTCCAGGAAGTACTACATGTACAACAAGAGGAGACAGGATTCCTGGAAGTGGGTTAGGAGCAGGCCCCAGGTCCAAAATCCCCTCTGGATCCTCCCTCACCCACAGAAATCACACCTCATTAAGATAGTCCTCCAGATCAGCCAAGATGCGGATATAGAACCGGGGGACACCTTCCTTGTCCACAATGCTCTTAGCCTTCCCATATGCTTTTCCCAGGAGCTCAAACTCTTCCAGGCATTTGGTGACATCCCGAATCTTCATGGCATTACGGATGGTCCGAATGAGGTTGGTCAGCTCCTCGAACCTGGGTTGGGAGCCCAAAACCACATTGGACATGCCCACCAACACCAGAAAACCCACCACTGCTACAGGGATTCCCCATAATCTGGCCTCCCCATGGCCTCACCTCTTGTCCTTGGCACTTCGCACAACTCTCTTGGTATCTTCTTCATCCTCACTCAGCAACAATGGCCTGTTTGAAAAAACAAGAGACCGTTAACTTCCCTTCCTTGCTCCGGTCTTTTTAAGTGATCTCTATTTCCCTTCTCAGAGGAGCAAAAAGAATGGAATTACTCAGGCCATCATACTTGATACTTCCTCTTCAAAACCTCATCATACACAACACAATCAGCTAAGCCTACTTCATGTATGCCCTTTAGTCAAACACTGTTGCACAAAGATGATCATCTCCATCCTCTAAAAAATAAACACAGGTATTTATTTACTGGGTCAGAAAACTAATTACATGAGAACACAAGTAACTAAATACTGAAAAAAGCCAAGAAAAAAGGGTACTTCAGCTAGAATGAATGGAAAAGGCTTTAAGAAAGTGGTACTTGAATTAGATCACAGAAAGCAATGTTTCCCAGGGTGTGAGAAGCCAAGGGCAAGGAAAAGGTCCTCATGGCTTTAAACCTCCATCACTAGCACTTTTCTTTAATAAGGAGAGACCAGACCACAGACAACATTCAGATGGCAACATAATCTCCATTCTTTTCATTTTATTCACTTTCCAATTATTTTGTATTTTGGAGTAAGTGATGTTGGTTTTCCAATTGTGGCAATAATATAAAATCATATTTGGGTGGGCATATGTGCACATTTATATATATTATAAAACAGCAGCACAGGAATATAGAAAAGGTGCAAGTGGCATGTATGAAGGAAGTTCGAGAAACATTCCACTGTTTCAAAAAATGAAAAGAATTTTAATTTACAGAAATAGGAGAAGAGTATTTATTTGTTTTTAAGATTTTATCTATTTATTTGACAGAGAGCGAGCACAGGCACAAGCAGGGGAGGGAGAGGGATTAGCAGATTCCTCGATGAGTAGGGAGCCCGATGTGGAGCTGGATCCCAGCACCCTGGGATCATGACCTGAGCCGAAGGCAGACGCTTAACCAACTGAGCCACCCAGGCACCCCAGGGGAAGGATATTTAAGTGAATATCAAAAAGAGGAAAATAACAGGGGCGCCTGGGTGGCTCAGTTGGTTAAACGACTGCCTTCCGCTCAGGTCATGATCCCATGATCCTGGGATCCAGCCCCATGTCAGGCTCCCTGCTCAGCGGGGAGCCTGCTTCTCCCTCTCCCTCTGCCTGCTGCTCTGCCTGCTTGTGTTCTCTATCTCTCTGTCAAATAAATAAATAAAATCTTAAAACAAAACAAAAACAAAAAAAGAAAAAGATGAAAATAATAGATGACGGTGAGCCAGCCCGGAGTACCAGGTAGCTGAGCTTCAGAGCCACATCCAGCAGCTCTCAAATACCAATTGAGCATTTTGGATTTTTTTGTGAGCAAGATGTTTTGGTGGTAAGAGTAACTAGGACTTTCGGAGTCCGATGCCGAGCGGAAGAGAAGCGGTACAGAGGCTGTGGACATGCAGGCCAATTAGGAAGCTGATGCAACAGACCTGGCCAGTGGGAAATCTCTTCCGACTCTTGTACCCAGCGGGTGGACTCCCACATTCACATCACCCTGAAGCATGAAGGTTGTCCCTTCGACAATGCTTTGGTCCCTTAAACTCTCGAAATCCTCAGAACCCGCTCTCGCCGCATCCTTGCGAACCTCGTCGTCGCCCCCACCTCCATTCCCTCCCACTTACGCGGCCTTCCCGAGCCTGCTGAACCGCGCACTCCGCGAGTAGTCACCACGGCGCAGGCCCCCCACTCACTGTTTGCCGTAGTTACCCCCGACGGGTTTGGTGACGAGCTCCTCCCCCGACAGAGACGACTCGGACTCGCTGTCCGAACCAGTGGTGAAAAACCGCGACATGGCGACGGCGCTGAGGGGCTGCGGCGGGCGCAGCCGGACCTGCGGGAGAGCCGGAGTCACAGACAAGAAGGGGCCAGGGTCGCCACCTCCCGACCCCCACCTCTCATCGTCCCCGCTAGTACCCCGATCTGCGTCCCCTCAAAGGACAAGGCCCAAAAAACACACACCGTCCGAGCTCGCCAGTCACAACGTGTAGCTACAACGACGAAAAGAGGGAAGATGGGAACTCTACGTCACTTCCGGGAGACGCTGACGAACTATGCCGGCGACTACAACTCCCAGTGGTCTTCGCGCCACGCAGGGGCGGGGACGGCCTGACGTAACCTTGGCAGGCAGGGCGGAGTCTGGAGAAAACCAACTGTCAACGTTTTGTTACTTGCAGACACCGAGCATCACCCAGCACCTGCGGAGTCAGAATTTCAAGGCCAGGAGTTTACTTTTTTTTAAAGCGCCCGCGTAACGCTGATGAACTGCTAGGTTTTGGAGCTAGGCTTAGAGCAAACTTCGAATCAGACTTTGGATTCAAATCTTGGCTCCGCCACTTTGTGTGAATTTAGGCAAATTTCCTAACCTCTCTGTGCTGCTTTCTCTCCAACTATAAAATGACGATAACAGCACCTACGTCACAGGATGTATGAGAGTTAAATGACTTAGTATATGTGAAGCTTTTAGGGCAGTGCCTTGTACAAAATAAACATATAATAATTAGCTAGTATTCACTCATTGTTCCACAAATACTGATTTACCAAGGTTTTATTATGAACCAGCAGTGTCCTCGGCACTGAATACATCAGTGAATAAGACAGAAATGGTCCCTGACTTCACAAGGAACTCATATTCTATTGTAGTGGCATAAATTAACAAGTAAACAGATAATTTCAGATAGTAATAAGCACCATAAAGATTTTAAAGTAACTGGTTAGATGGGAAGATTATTTTGGATAGGAAGGGCAGCCCTCTGAAGAAGTGACGTTTGAGTTGAGATCCAAATGACAGAAAGAAGGGAGCCATGCGGATGGTCTTCTAGGGAAAGAGCATTCCCAACTCTTCTTCTAGGAAAGGGAAACAGCAAGTGTAAAGGCCCTGAGGCAGAAATGAACTCGGCCAGGTTCTGAGAATGCCGGTGTGCTACCAGTGAAGTGAGCAGGCATTAGCAGTATAGAAGTAGACAATACGAGATCATGCAAGTCCTTATAGGCCTGTGGATTTAAATCCAGGTGGGTTGAAGAAACCATCAGCAGGGGTTTTAACAGCACAGGGACTGTTTTACATTTTTAAAGGTAGTTCCAGTCATTCAGTATTTGCTGCATGTCTGGGCTCGAGTTTAGCATTGGAGGCACAGTGTTCGCCTGAAAGAAAAGTAGGAATTAGCAGACTGAAGGGAAAGAAGGAGGCCACTTTGGGTAGACAAAACAGAGTGAAAATCCTGGAGACAGGAAAGCTCAGGGCACAGTCAGTGGCTGGTACATTAGGGTTAGAATGTGGCAGGGCCTCTCCACGTGTCTTGGCCTGTCACCCCTGTTCTTTTTCCCTTCCCCTTCTCTCTGTCTCCCTTCCTCTCTCTCTCCCTCCTTTCCTCCCTTCTTCCCTCTCTCCCCACAGATCCACTTGATTCTGACACCAACCTCTTCACCTCCCCAAACAGAAAAGGAATGTGCAGAAATTGCCAAGGGAGCCGGGGTAAAGGGAAAAAGGCTGAGTGAGATAAAAATCAATGTCACTGGAGATGAAGAAATGTAAATTCACGCTAAAGGAAAGCTACTGATTTTAGGGTGGCTTCCCATTATTCCCAAGACCCTGATAAGTTGCAAAAAAAAAAAAATCATATTGAACTCATTTTTTACCAATCCCTTACTAAGTCATTATGAAAAATTTCAATTTAACAGGGAGGTGGCTTTTTTAGTGAACTTTTTATTGAAGTGTAACATAGGTTCAGACGAGTGACAGGTCATAATGTACAGCTTGATGAGTTCCATAAAGCAAGCACACCTGTATAATGAGCACTCACATCAAAAACAGGAAATGACCAGGGCGCCTGGGTGGCTCAGTTGGTTGAGCGACTGCCTTCGGCTCAGGTCATGATCCTGGAGTCCCGGGATCGAGTCCCGCATCGGGCTCCCTGCTCGGCGGGGAGTCTGCTTCTCCCCCTGACCCTTCCCCCCTCTCATGCTCTCTCTCTCTATCTCATTCTCTCTCTCAAATAAATGAATAAAATCTTTAAAAAAAAAACAAAAACAGGACATGACCAGATTGCCCCCACCCCCAAGTTCCACTCTTGTATCCCCCTCCAGTTACTACCCAGTGGGCTTCTTAAATTTTATTTTTTATTATAAAAATTTCAAGCATAGAGACAAGAATAAAGACTATTCTTTTCTTATATAAAGATTTTATTTATTGATTGATTTGACAGAGAGAGAGCTAGCAAGAGAGAGAGAGCACAAGCAGGGAGAGCGGCAAGCAGAGGGAGAGGGAAAAGCAGGCTCCCCACCAAACAAGGAGCCCGACACACGGGGCTCGATTCCAGGACCCTTAACCGACAGAGCCATCCAGGCGCCCAAGAATAAAGACTATTGTAGTGAGCATCCATGTACCCACAATCCACCCAGTGTTGTTACAACTTTATATGATACATGTCACATTTGATGGAGCTTTTTTTTTTTTTAAGAAAAATTAAAACACACTCAGGACCTCCTAGGTAGATGGAGGTCTTAATGAAGAAGGTTCACAGTACATTCACAAATATTTTCATGGCAAAATATTAGTGTGTGCCAAGCCCTTCCACATGGACGATCTTTTTTTTTTTTTTTTTAGATTTTATTTATTTATTTGACAGAGAGAGACACAGCGAGAGAAGGAACACAAGCAGGGGGAGTGGGAGAGGGAGAAGCAGGCTCCCCACGGAGCAGGGAGCCCAATGCGGGGCTCGATCCCAGGACCCTGGGACCATGACCTGAGCCGAAGGCAGACGCCCAACTGACTGAGCCACCCAGGCGCCCCGATCTTTCTCTTAATACATGTACATGATTACAAAATATAATCACATTAATTAAATGTACATTACAAAATGTAAATGTTACAGAAAAATATACAGGAGAAAAGAAATCTGTTTCCCACCCCTGACCCCCGGTTCCTCCGCTTCTCTCCCCAGAGGCAAACACAATTATCGGTTTACAGTGTTAATGTTCCACGTGTTTCTCTGTATATACATAGCTAAGATACATAAAAGGATACAAATACATGTGTGCATATGTGTGTATATGAGTTATATCAATAATAATATATAGATAGCTAGGTATCTGATAGATCCTTATTGATATAATTCTTATACATACGCACTTATATCTATATCTTTTTATGTATCTGTATTTATACAGAGAGATGTATCAGTAGACGGAATATATGTATATCCCCACCTTTTGTGTTACACAAATCATAGCATTCTTTTTGTGCTTTTCTGTGTCTTACTTCATTATTCACCTATCTTGCAGCTCTTTTTATAAGGCATATGGACCCGTCTCATTCTTTTTATTTTTTATTTTTTTTATTTTTTTTTATTTTTTTTTTTTTAAGATTTTATTTATTTATTTGAGAGAGAATGAGAGACAGAGAGCACGAGAGGGAGGAGGGTCAGAGGGAGAAGCAGACTCCCTGCCGAGCAGGGAGCCCGATGCGGGACTCGATCCCGGGACTCCAGGATCATGACCTGAGCCGAAGGCAGTCGCTTAACCAACTGAGCCACCCAGGCGCCCTGTCTCATTCTTTTTAATGGCAGACTATTGTACCATTATATCACGAACCATAAAATGCATTTCCTGAGACTCCTCTTGATGAATGCCTCTTTTAAATCTTCACAACAGCCCTTTGGAGAAGAGGATGTTGACACCTACGAGGTCAAGTGACCTGCCCAAGATCACACGGCTACACTGTATTCCAACCCAAACATCATTTCATAGCCATCAGAACTGTTGAGAGCTTTGCTGTTTCAAAGCTAGACCCTGACAATTTTTTGAGTTAAAACAACTTAGTCTTGTGAATAGGATGGATGGGAATGAGGGCAGCAAAGTAAAGAAAACCTGAGAATGTCTTCCTTTATGAGGATAACTAGGCTTTATAACTGGAGCCAAGCGTGACATGGGCGTTTTTAATAGGTGCATCTTGTTAATGCCTAGATTTTGATGGGGTCCTTAATGGTCCCAGAGCAGGAAGCACACCCTGGCAGAGCTCTGATCAGTCTGGTGCCTACGGTGCGTGTGGGCATCACATTTCCCTTGGCCAATTGCTTCTCTCTGAATGCCTGTAATCATGCAACCAGCAAGCTGAAAGGTATTAGTCATTGCTGGCATTCGAACAGCAACTCCAAATGCATAAAGGCATTTGAAAGTCATGACAAACTTGTAGGTAGGCAGGCCAAGCAGCTACTAGTAATTTCATTCTACAGATGAGAAAACCACAACTCTAAACGAGCACGTGGTGACTGAGCTAGTGACAGACTGAGGTCCCAAAACCAGACCCTCTAATTCAAAGGCCACAGAAGACTCTTCTGGATACACTGTTTTATTTTCTAATGTTGACCAAAGCGGGATACATTGTCATTGTAAGAGGGGAGTGGACTGGGAGGAGGCAGAGGACCGAGCATGGGGGAAGGAGAAGGGTGGAATTAGGTCTCCTCTCTGGGACTAAATCCTAGGTACCATGCTCTCTCTTCTTCACTCAACTCCAGCCACGGAGGCCTCAGTTCTGGTAGATCCAGTGCCCCATTTTTTTAATTATTATTATGTTAATCACCATACATTACATCATTAGTTTTTGATGTAGTGTTCCATGATTCATTGTTTGCGTATAACACCCAGTGCTCCATGCAGAACGTGCCCTCTTTAATACCCATCACCAGGCTAACCCATCCTCCCGCCCCCCTCCCCTCTAGAACCCTCAGTTTGTTTTTCAGAGTCCATCGTCTCTCATGGTTCATCTCCCCCTCCGATTCCCCCCCTTCATTCTTCTCCTCCTGCTATCTTCTTCTTTTTTTTTTTAAACATATATTGTACTATTTGTTTCAGAGGTACAGATCTGTGATTATTACGCAGCCATCAAAAGGAATGAAATCTTGCCATTTGCAACGATGTGGATGGAACTGGAGGGTGTTATGCTGAGCAAACTAAGTCAATCAGAGAAAGACATGTATCATATGACCTCACTGATATGAGGAATTCTTAATCTCAGGAAACAAACTGAGGGTTGCTGGAGTGGTGGGGGGTGGGAGGGATGGGGTGGCTGGGTGATCCAGTGCCCCATTTTTAAAACAAATATCTTGAGACACTTTATGAAATTTGTAGATAATATAACCTCCCGACACACACAATTTTTTTTTTTTTTTTTTTTTACTCTGTGTGTGTTTTATTTTCCCAAATAGCCCCCGAGCTCCTTGAAGACAGGGATAGTATCTTTACACATCTTAGTATCTCCCTCAGTGCATTTCATGCAGTTTGGGTTCAATCATGTGTTGCTGTTTTGATTGCTATTGAAAGGAAAGGTAACATACAGACAGCAAAGCATACTAACTGTTTTCACTTGTACCATCATCTGTTAGTTTTGCCTATTCTTGAGATTCGGATACATAGAGTTATAATGTATTTCCTTTTTTGTGTCTGGCCTCTTTCAGAAGCCTGTGAGATTCACCCATGTTGTTACACGAACTGGTAGTTCCTCCTCTTATGATTGCTGAATACTCTTTAATCATGTAACTATGCCATAATGTATTAACTCTCCTGTTGATTTGGATGGTGCCCAGCCTGGGGCTATTGTGAGTAAAGCTTTTATCAACATTTTTATACCAGTCTTTTTGTGGACATAAATAGTTATCTTCTTGGGTGAGATAGCTAGACCATAGAGTAAGTGTATATTCAGCTTCAGTAAATACTGCTATATTCTAACTGTATTTATAAAGGAAAAAAAAGAAAATATTCTTTATTTAAAACATGTACTGGGCGCCTGGGTGGCTCAGTCAGTTAAGTGTCTGCCTTCGGCTCAGGTCATGATCCCGGGGTCCAGGGTTCGAGCTCCCTGCTCAGTGGGGAGTCCGCTTTTCCCTCTCCCTTCTGCCCCTCCCCCCATGTTCGTGCTCTCTCTCTCTCTCTCTCTCTCTCTCTCTCGCTCTCTCTCAAATAAATAAATAAATCTTTGAAAAACAAACATGTACTTAAATATGTAAATTCTAAGGTGTGATTTCCCTAGGAAATATAAAGAAATAGAGATTTGCAGCTACTTGCAATGACGTAGTTTGGATTTATGAGAAGACAATTGTAATATGAACAAATGTTGAACTTTTTTCTTTATATTTGATATTTTGAAAGAGGTATGTGTATATATACTCAGCCTTTTTACATGTATTTAGAATCACAGTGAACAAGGCAGCTACAATGGCAGCCAAAAAACAATAGGTTTTACTATGAGTGTTGCCTTCAGTGAAGGGATTTTCCAAATACAGTGAACAGCTCTTGGTTAAGATCAAAACAAAACAAAACACAATCGTCTTTCAATGTACCTAATAGTTGAATTCCTGGAAAGTTCAGTGTATGTTAAAAGCAAGCAAGAGGGACGCCTGGGCGGCTCAGTTGGTTAAGCATCTGCCTTCAGCTCAGGTCATGATCTCAGGGTCCTGGGATCAAGTCCCACATCGGGCTCCTTGCTCAGCAGGAAGCTGCTTCTCCCTCTGCCTGCCGCTCCCCCTGCTTGTGCTTTCTCTCTCTCTCTCTCTCTCTGACAAATAAATAAAATCTTTAAAAAAAAATAAAAGCAAGCAAGATATATCTTGAATTCACATGTAAAATGAAGTTAGATTCCCGGCACATATTGTTAGATGTCTGGTGGGGACACTGAGAAGCCACTCAGGCATAGAAAATTGGCCCTCACCCTGTAAGGGCGATGCCTTCATTCATAGTGAAATTCAAAACCCCCACAAACTTCCAAAATGACCATAGGGGGCAGTGCCACCCCATTGAGAACCACCGTCCAAGACCTGTTCTGTCCAATATGGTCAACAATAGTCATCTGTAACTTGTCATATATTAAATGAAATTAAAAGTCCAGTTTCTCAGCACACTAGCCACATTTCAAATGCTTAAAAACCACACGTAGCAAAAACTACCCGCAGAGAAAAGCCCAGGTCCAGATGGTTCCACTGGTTAATAATTCTGCAACTACTTAAAGAATTAACACCAGTTCTTCACAAACTCTTTCAAAAAATAGAAGAGGGACTACTTCCCAACTCATTCTATGAGGTCAGCATTACCCTGATACCAAAACCAGACAAAAAGTGACCCGAGAAAACTTCAGACCAGTATCTCTAGAGGCACAAAAATCCTCAACAAAATACTAGAAAATTTAATACACAAACCATGACCAAGTGAGATTTATTAGGAATGCAAAGTTGGGTTAGCATATGAAAATGAATTAATGTAAGGCACCATGTCAATAAAATAAAAGACAAAAACCACATGATCATCTCAATAGATGCAAAAAAAAAAAAAAAGGATTTGACAACATGCAAAACATCTTCATGATAAAAACACATTACAAACTAGGAACAGAAGGGAACTTCCTCAATATGATATATAGGACATCTACAAAAAATCCACAGCTAACATCATACTTAATGATGAAAGATTGAAAGCCTTTCCCCTAAAATCAGAAACAAGACAAGGAAGTCTACTCTCACAACTTCTACTCAGTGTTGTACTAGAGGTTCTAGCTAAGGCAATTCAGCAAAAAAGTCAAATAAAAGACATCTAGGTTAGATAGGTTTGCAGAGGACAGAACTTGTATATAGTAAATCCTATGGAATTTACCAAAAACCTATTGGAAATAATAATGAGTTTGGCAAGGTTGGAGGGTAAAAGGTCAATAGACAAAAAGCAATTGGTATTTTTATACATTTATAAAGGCCAATCCAAAAAGGAAATTAAGAAAACAATTCCACTGGGATGCCTGGGCTGCTCAGTCAGTTAAGTGTCCGACTCTTGATTTTGGCTCAGGTCATGATCTCAGATCGAGACCCCACGGCAGGCTCCACGTTGGACATGGAGCCAGCTTAAGATTCTCTTTCTCCTTCTCCCTCTGCCCCTACCCCCCCCAAAAAAACCAAAACAATTTCACTTACAAAAGCACCAAAAAGAATAAAATGATTAGAAATAAATTTAACAAAAGAAGTGCAAAATGTATACTCTGAAACTAGAAAGCATTCTTGGAAGAGAATAAAGATCTAAATAAGAGGAAAGACATCCCATGTTCATGGATCAAAAGAGTTAATGTTAAGTTGGCAGTACTTCCAAAACTGGTCTACAGGTTCAACGCAATCCCTATCAAAATTGCAACTGGCTTCTTTGTAGAAATTGACAAGTTCATCCTAAAATTCATAAAACATTATCGAAAAAGAACAAAGTTGGAGGGTTCACACTTCCCAATTTCAAAAACTCAGTACAAAACCACAGAATCAAGACGGTGTTGTACTAGCATAAGAATAAACATGTAGATCAATGGAACTGAACTGAGAGTCCAGAAATAAATCCCCACATTTGCAGTCAACTGATTTTCAACAACTGATTTTCTACTTTTTTTTTTTTTTTTTCAACAACTGATTTTCTAAAACATATCTATAGGGAGTCTTTGCAACAAATGGTGCTGGGACAACTGGATTATCTACATGCAAAAGAATGAAGTTGGGCCCAGTGTTGGGGGGGTCCCCAAGATTTTTTTTTTTTTAGTTGTAAAAGTTCTTTATGTATCCTAGATACAAGTCCCTATAAAGAATGTCTTAAAAAGGAAAAGCATAATTCAGTAATTCTCAAAGTGTGGTCCCAAGAATAGCAGCAGCAGTATCATCTGGGTGTATGATAGGAAAGCATATTCTTGGTCCCCACCCCACAATTCCTCAATCACAGCCCTGGCAGTGGGCCCAGAAATCTGTATTTTCACCAGCCCTCTGGGGCACACTCAAGTTTGAGAACCATTGGCATAATGCAGTATAAAAATAAAGGCAGGATTCCAGCCATAGCATGGACAAAGCTAACATCTACTGATTGCTGACCATGCCTTCCCAAGAGCTCATGTAGTTTCCACAACCACCTTATGATGTGTTGGTACTACGGTTACCCCCATTTGACCGACCAGTAAACTGAGGTGCAGAAAGGTGAAGATAATTGCCTGAGATCATGAATTCATGAATGGCAGAGCTGGGACCTGAAGGCCAGGTTTCTCTGCCTGCAAAGCCCATGCTATTAACCACCATGTCAGCATTTCCCTGAGCGTGGGCCACAAACATCAGTGGTAGTGATGGGATAGTCTCAGAGCGTACATGGATGTTCACTTTGAGCTCCAAAGGGTATGTACTGATCTTCCCCAACTTATGACAGGGTTATGTCCTGATAAACCCATCGTAAGTTGAAACTATCTTAAGTCGAAAATGCATGTAGTACACCTAACCTACTGAACATCATTGCTTAGCCTAGCTTCCCTTAAATGTGCTCAGAACACTTACATCTGCCTGCAGTTGGGCAAAGTCAGCAAACACAGTCTATTTTACAATACAGTGTGGAGTATCTCATGTAATTGATTCAATATTGTACTGGTTGTAGGGCTGCAGAAGGGTTGTGTGTCCGTTGTTGACCCTGGTGGTCGTGGGGCTGCCTGGGAGCTGTGGTCGGCTGCCACTACCCAGCATCACAAGTGAGGACAGCACATATCGCCAGCCCAGGAAAAGATCAAAATTCAAAATTTGAAGTACAGCTTCTACTGAATGGCTATCGCTTTCACACCACTGTAATGTTGAAAAATCGTAAGTCAAAATCGTAAGTCAGGAACTGTCTGCATTTATTTTTATGGGTTGTAGAAAGAAGAATACGTAACTAGCGTTTCAAACCCATGATTTCAATAGTAGCATTAAGTGTCCTTTAAAAGATTTATATTAAAAGTCATTTAATGAAAATATTAAGTGAATAAAAGTACTTTCATGCACAGACATGGCAAACATGGGAGTATGGGAAACACTGCTAAACCAGCATTAGTTACTTTAAGAATCTATAATGACTTGTGCATTTTACTGTATAAAAATTGTACCAAAAAAAAAGGACTGTACAAAAATACCAGATTCTGGTTAATGCACATGCTGAAGTGTTTAGAGGGAAGTGTACTAGGGGCACCTGGCTGGCTCAGTTGGTGGAGCATGATTCTTTTGATTGCGGGGTTGTAGGTTTGAGCCCAATGTTGGATGTACTTAAAAATAAAATCTTGGGGCACCTGGGTGGCTTAGTCGTTAAGCGTCTGCCTTCGGCTCTGGTCAGGATCCCGGGGTCCTGGGATTGAGGCCCATATCAGGCTTCCTGCTCAGTGGGGAGTTTGCTTCTCCCTCTCTGCTCCCTCTGCTTGTGCTCTCTCTCTCTGTCAAATAAATAAACAAAATCTTTTAAAAAATAAAATAAAATCTTTTAAAAAAAGAGGGAAGCGTATTAAAGTCAGCCTCCTACTTTGAAATACGCAAATCAGAGAGACTCATTTGGATGGAGTGTTACATATGTGATATGTCCACAGAACCCAGGTGGTGCATACATGAGCACTCATTGTAGGAATTCTTTGAACCCCTCTGTACGTTTGCAAACTTAAGTGTTGGGGTAAAATATATGTAGATTGCGTCATACAGTGAATGAATGAATGAATGAATGAGTAAAGCCTTAAAGACTAGGTAGAAATCTGCTGAAATACTTTCTTTAAACTCCCCTGCTTATATTCCAAAGTGGGTTTGTATTGCTCATATAACAAGAGAACATTTTTTTCAAGCAGAAAAATGGCACAGGAGTCCATTGATAAAATTGATAAAATAAGGCATTTATTCTGAGGACGTAACACCATGAAGAAACTCCCCAAGGCCAGCCTGGGAGTGGGCGAAAGCTGCTGGCTCGCTCGAAGGGGAACAGGACCTCAGCACTTCTCTGCACCCCGCCGCTCAGGGAAGCCTGGGCCAGAGCTCGCTCGGGCTGTGGGC
This sequence comes from Phoca vitulina, assembly GCF_004348235.1. Taxonomy (NCBI): domain Eukaryota; kingdom Metazoa; phylum Chordata; class Mammalia; order Carnivora; family Phocidae; genus Phoca; species Phoca vitulina. Next base: position 10,835,927 of record NW_022589748.1, on the reverse strand, counting down.
CTGCGGTCTGACTTGCCCACCCGCCAGTGCAGGCCCGGATTAGTGTGTCCCATGTCCCAAGAAGCCAGAACGTCAAGACAGGTGACAAAGGAAGTCGTGTAGAGGCAGGGCCAGGAGCCCTGACAGGGAGATTCCCAGAGTGTCGGAGATACAGGCAGCTGCCATGGCAAATTCCCGGTGCTCATCACTTGTCTGCAGGGGGCAGGAAGCAGGGGTGAGGCTTCAGTCCTAGCCGCCCCGGCCCAGGCCTTCCCCAGAGAGGCCCCCCGTGCCCTCGCCCAGCCGGCGCTGACCTTCAGGGCGATGTTGTGGAAGGTGTTCACGTAGGCAGCACCTCCGAGGAGCCCCTCATACAGAATGATCAGGAAGACGAGGTAGATGCTGGGAAGGAAGCTCAACCACACGTCCACCAGCAGGAAGGCCAGGTTGAGGCACTGGGGATGCAGGTGGACGGGAAGGCTGAGCCTGGGACCAGAGGCTGTGATCCCATCCAGTGGCCCCTGGTTCTGGGAGATGCTGGGGAGAGGGCTGACAGACCCGGATCAAATCCCAGCACCCAGCTGGCCTACCGGACCCTGGGATCTGGGGTAGGCCTTCTCCCTATCCTGTCCCAGCACCCTAGACGTTGTAGGTCTCTCTCCCAACCTCGCCTTGGCTCATGTCACTCCTGGAACGCTATTCCCCTTCCCTCATTTGGGATCTCCTGGTCACCACTGTTTGCAGCTCAGCTTGGATCAGGACCCCTCCCCTGGGCTCTCATGCCTCCTCCCAAGGGCTCCCTGAAGAGAGAGGCCCACCCCTCTCCTGCCATTTTACCAGACTGAGACTATGGGTGTTGATGAACAGTTCTCAACTGGGTGTGATTTTTGCCACCCAGGGGACACCTGGCAATGTCTACAGATGTTCTTGGCCGTAGCAAGTGGGGAGGGAGTGGGTAGAGGCCATGGATGCTGCTCAATTCTGCGGTGCACGGGACAGCCCCACAACAAAGAATGATCCAACCCCAAATGTCAACAGTGCAGAGGTGGAGAAACTCTGGCTAAGGCATTCTCATGTCTTTAAGGAAGACTCTCTGACCCCACCCATGGGAGTAGGTCCCTCCTCTGTGCCCCAGTCCTTCAGAGGACCCCAGTGTCCCAGACCTGAGCGCACAGGGTTGCCTCCCCAGTGTGGAGGCCGCCATGGCGGTTCACACGCTTGATGTACATACAGATCACCTAGGCATCTCGTGCCCCACATAGGCCTTGCCCTCGAACGTTCTAATTCATTAAGTGTGAGGTGAGCTCAGAGATCTGCACTTAAGAAAACACATCCCAGTGACGCTAACGTGACTGGCGACACCCTGCCAAGGCTTCTGTCTGTAGCATGAGGCCAGACACTTTCTGTAACGGAATTCTTTCTGTAACGATTATAAGCTGCTAATTCTACGGAGCAGCCTTGGTTAAAATCACAGCAAAAATCCTAAGCTCCCCATTTCAGTGGCATCTAACAAAGAACCCCAGTTCAGAATTGTTGACACAACGATTTGGGGCTTTTGGGGTATAAGGCCCTGGGCTGGCAGCACTGCTCAGATAAAGAAGGGAGAAAGCTGGAGGACATTCACAGGGCGCTGTCATAACACTCAGGTGCAACCTACACTTGGTCTGTATCTTATCCTAGAATTGCAATCAGTTTATTAAAAAGGACTTTCCTGGGGCACCTGGGTGGCTCAGTCGGTTAAGCGTCTGCCTTCAGCTCAGGTCATGATCCCAGGGTCCTGGGATCGAGCCCCATATCGGGCTCCTTGCTCAGCGGGGAGCCTGCTTCTCCCTCTCCCTCTGCCTGCCACTCCCCCTGCTTGTGCTGTCAATAAATAAAATATTTTTTTTAAAAAAAAAGGACTTTCCTTGACTAATGAAAGGTTTATTTTATTTATTTTTTTTAAAGCAGGGAGCCTGACGAGGGGCTCGATCCCAGGACCCTGGGATCATGACCTGAGCCGAAGGCAGACGCTTAACGACTGAGCCACCCAGGCACCTCTGGAAGGTTTATTTTGATAGTTACCTTCAGGGGCTATAGACTCGTGACCTTGAAACAATGAAGGCTGGTTATGTGAAGCTACTTTGGTTAGACCGTGGGCAAGAATGGTGCGTTTGTTCACTTAACGCTGGAATACTTCTGCCACGGCAAGTTACATTTGCTCACCAGCCTTGCAGTAAATAACCTGTTGGCTACAACATCGCTGATTTTATCGTAATGAACCATCCAGAATAAAAGAACAGTACTTTTTTTTTTTTAACCCATGGAAACATTATTTGAAAGCCTGTGTCTCTGCACAAGGCTTGTGGAAATAATCATTAAGTAAGTGCTTCTCGTGGATTAAAACACTTCTTCTCATCTCTATTTGGTACAATGACCCTGAGAAGTAGATATTGGCCACGCCTGATTCATAGATGAGGCAATCTCGGCTCAGGCTGGTTCAGGGACCTGCCCTAAGTCACACAGCTACAGAGGACAGAAGCTGGGATTTGCACCCAGGTTTGCCAGGCCCCCGAGGCCACACATTTTACACAGAGCCAGAGGCCTGCTGGCCTCCTGTTCCCTGGGCTCAGAACCTGACGGCGAGCAACAAACACTTCCTGCCGATGGAAGGAAGCCTGGGGTCTGGGGAGCTGGGAGCCAAGGTGGGAACAGAGGGAGGGCCGGGCTCGGTACCTGCAGCAGGGCCAGGACCCACGTGAAACGGATGCGACAGCAGTGGAGAGAAGAGCGGGAAACAAAGACGCCAGCCTGGTAGAGCATCTGGTACCTTCGATGGGGGCAGGAAGGGTGGAGGAAGCCCCTGTGGGTGGCTACTCAGCAGGGTGGCCCCGGCCGCCCCCAGGCCCTAGCATCAAGGGGCCCTCCCAGCCCCCTGCCCGTCCTGCTACCCAGCCTCTCACCCTTCTTACCAGCGATACTGCTGAGCGTGACTCAGGGACGTGTTCCGGAAGAACAGGAGCTCAAACTGCAGCCAAGGGCAGACAGGGCAGATGGTCGGAGACCTTCGGGGCCCCTGCCTCGACCACTACTTCCTCCCCCCTGCCCGACCAGCAGCCCTCACTCACAAGCCCCTGATTGATGAAATACTCCGCAAAGTAAACCAGGACCAAGGGGACGATGTACCGCAGCAGGCCCTGGAAGAGTCCGAAGATGTTAAGTGGAAGGCTGGCAGGTGGGCACTGGCCACGGCGGGGGGGGGGGGGGGGGGGGGGGGTCCCACAGCCACCGCCCATACCTTGAACACAGTCCACCTTTCCTGAAGGGAGAGGCTTGAGCTGGAGTCTGCAGGGGAGCAGGGAGGGAAGGGCAGGTGAGGTTGGCACACCCACTCAGCAGAGGGGTGCTGGTGGGCAAGGGCCAACCATATTCACACTCTTAGTGTGGATGCACTTAAATGCCACGGGATTGTACAACTAAAAATGGTTAAGGGGCGCCTGGGTGGCTCAGTCGGGTGAGCGTCCGACTCTTGATTTCAGCTCATGTCATGATCTCGGGGTTGTGAGATCGAGCCCTGCGTCGGGCTCTGTGCTTAAGATTTTCTCTCTCCGGGTGCCTGGGTGGCTCAGTTGTTAAGTGTCTGCCTTTGGCTCAGGTCATGGTCCTGGAGTCCTGGGATCGGGCCCCGCATCGGGCTCCCTGCTCGGCAGGAAGCCTGCTTCTCCCTCTCCCACTCCCCCCAGCTTGTGTTCCCTCTCTCGCTGTCTCTCTCTCTGTCAAATAAATGAAGTCTTTAAAAAAAAAAAAAAAAAAGGGCGCCTGGGTGGCTCAGCTGGTTAAGCGACTGCCTTCGGCTCAGGTCATGATCCTGGAGTCCCGGGATCGAGTCCCGCATCGGGCTCCCTGCTGAACAGGGAGCCTGCTTCTCCCTCTGACCCTGCCCCCTCTCATGCTCTCTCTATCTCATTCTCTCTCTCAAATAAATAAATAAAATCTTTAAAAAAATAAAAAAAAATAAAAAAATAAAAAAAAAAGATTTTCTCTCTCCCTCTGCCTCTTTAAAAAAATGGTTAAATTGGTAAACTTCATGTTAGATATATATTACCTCAATTAAAAATAAAAAGGAATTAACTGGTGGGATCTCTCCATGGCTCTTGTGCAGTTTGATAGCTACACATCTCCAACTGAGCCACACTGGCCCCTTCCTTCTGCTTCTTGAACATCCAAGCTCCTTCCCATCGCAGGCTCTTAGCACTTGCTGTCCACTCGGCCTACAACCTGACTCCCTGTCACTCAAAGTTCAGCCCAATGACCCCTCCTCAAAAAGGCCTTCACAGACCACCTCCTCTAGGTGGGACCCTTCTCTATTTCCCTCAGTTCCTAGCAGCAATCCCCGCTTTATGTCCGGCCAGCACTTACCAAGGCTCGAAAATAACATGTTTCCGATTCAGCTGCTTGTTTATGAATCTGCCCCCTTTCCTCATCTCGGCCACCCGGTACCCACAGTGATCATCAGCACATGGTAAATACTCACTGAGCATTTTTTTCTTTTTTTTAAGATTTATTTATTTGAGAGAGAAAGCGAGAGAACGTGAATGGGGGGAGGGGCCGAGGGAGAGGGAGACAGAGAATCTCAAGCAGACTCCACACTTAGCGTGGAGCCCACCGTGGGGCTCGATCCCACGACCCTGAGATGGTGACCTGAGATGCAATCAAGAGCCGGACGCTTAACTGACTGAGCCACCCAGGCGCCCCAGTGTGTAGTTCTTAAATAGATGAATGCCGCTGGTTCTTACCATAACCAGCACTGCCATCCACCTCCCCTCCGGACTGTGTCCACCATAGAGAGGAAAGGCTAATAACACCCATCCAGAGAGAGAGTGACGGCTCCGAGGGACTCCTGGGTCTCCTACCTGGCTTCGACTCTGGGGCCCCACTGCCAATCAGGGGCTGTCGTGCTGATGTCTCTGCCTCTTCCTCCCCTCCAGGGTCCTGGGGCTCGGGAGATGTGAGCAAAAAGAAATAGCTAGGAACAGGTGGGATGAAGATGAGACCGAAGCGCCTCTGTCGGGCTGGAGAGGCCGCTCCCTCCCAGGGCAGCCCGCCCTCATTTCCACACTCCTCGCAGGCCCCCCGATCCTGTGCCGGAGAGCTCTAACTGAGGAAAGGTGCTTCCTTCCTTAGAGTTGAAATTTGTCTCCTTGTTGTTTCTACCCATGGGCCCTTGTTTGGATTTCTGGCTCACACCAAGCAAGTCAGCTCTGTTTTCTTATCATTGTTATTCTTTTTTTTAAAAAGATTTTATTTATTTCTTTGACAGAGAGAGACACAGTGAGAGAGGGAACACAAGCAGGGGGAGTGGGAGAGGGAAAAGCAGGCTCCCTGCAGAGCAGCGAGCCCGATGCAGGGCTGGATCCCAGGACCCTGGGATCATGACCTGAGCCGAAGGCAGACGCTTAACGACTGAGCCACCCAGGCGCCCCTTGTCATTGTTATTCTAATGATTATTACGTGTTCATCCTGTGCTGGGCCAGAACTTTCAGTCTCTTCTATAGAGACCAGGTCTATACTCAGCCATGTCTACACTCCTCCTATATAAATTGTTTGCTTATTATTTTCCTTTAAATCGATTCACTTTCTCTACATGGCCTTGCCCTAAGCAATAATCTGTGAAATCACAGGTTTGATTGGCTAGTTCACATTTTTGTCCAATACCCTCAAAATTAATCAAAGAAAGTCCACCCCCGTCCCCTTCTATCACCTCGGGATCCACACCGTACCAGATGCTTCACACACATCATTTCAAGGTGTCCCACGGTACGCGGCCAACAGGTAGCAGCTCCAAAACTCAAACCAGGCCTCTCTGAGTCCAGAACCCACATCCCCTCTTAACAAGGCTGCTGGGACCTGAAGATCGGGAGCATGATCTAGTTCTCTCCTCGAATCCCTCATCCTCCCAGCCCCGGCAGCCTACCTGGCCAGCAGCAGGGCGGGGATACCCAGCATGGACAGCAGGGTGTGCTGCGGGGAGAGGCCAGCCTGGGTGAGCCCCAGATAGGACAATGCTCCCAACAGCCCTGCTCCCCCGGTTCCTGAGGACCACCAGGAGATCACAGCCCTGAGAAGAACACAAGAAACGAGGAAGGACCAAAGCCAGCACCAGGGGGGTCCTCTCCCCCTCTCCCGGCTCTGCCTGCTTACCTGGGGTAGAAGGCAGTGAGCGAGAGGAAGGTGACCTCCCCCAGACCTGACGAGATGCTAGCCAAGACCACACCTGGGGGGAGGACAAGCATGGCAGTGGCCACACCTGGCCTCCCGGATCGCCCCGATCCCCTGAGGTGTCCGGCCATAGCCTCCTCTGCATCAGCTCAGAGTAGCGAAAAACAGATCCCCTGGACGGGGGGGCTTCAGATCTGAAGGAGAACCAACCCGCTCCCCTGTGTGCCCTCTCATAGGGAACGGGACCTCCATCTACCCAGTTATCAACTCCGGAGCAAGAACTCATCCTTCACGCCTCAGCTGCCCCCGTCATGGCGTCTTGGTGACTCTGCTCATCTCGAGCTCCATATACTCCATCCATTTCCTCCTATCCCTGCCCCCCACCCCCGACCCCAACCACCACCCATCCTCCAAAATGACCTCATCTCCCATCTCCTACTTGTGACAGTCCCAACAGGCTTCTGAGGCTTACAAAAACAATCCCTTTCCTCTCAGAAGTTGGGGGAGACTACCCCACAATGCTCTGTTTCCGTTCCTCTGGGTTCCCCGCCTGACACAAAACCTCACACTCACCACATAGGCTGGTCCCCACTGAATGAGAAAAGGCCACCAGGATGAAGCTCCCAGCAGCACAAACCCCACTGACGAGAACCCGAGGGCTGAGGGCGAGAGGTTGGGAGGGAAGAGGAAGGTCGGCCTCCGCCCACAACTCCCCAACCCTCCCACCACTTCTGTAGCCCTCCCGGCCTCCCTGCTCTTCAGGCCCCACCTGACCTTCCTCCCGCCACCCCCACTCAGACCTGTATGGTAGCAGATGCAGACCAAGAGGAGCCAGCAATTTGATGACGAGGGTGGGGAGGATATCTGCCAGGAGCACGGCCTGGAACAGAACAGAGTGAGACCCCAGACGGTCCCAGGGACAAGCCTCCCAACCGAGTGACCGGGGGAAGACAGACACCAGCCAGGTCGACCTGCTGCAGACACAGGCTCTGAAGTCAGACAGATCGGGGCTCAAATCCCAGCTCTGCTGCTCCTGAGCTTTGTGTCCAGAGCTTCAGGTCCCTCATCTGGAAAATGGGGGGTGGTTACAGCGCGTAGCTCATAGGACTGACATGAGCCAATGCAGGGAAAGGCTCGGGAAATGGTCTTAATTATTATAATCACGGTGGTCGCAGCTGGGTGCTGAGGGACGGGGCGGGGGTCGGGGGGGACCAGATGGGTACTCACAGCCGTGGAGACAGAGTTGCAGTCAAATCGAGATGAGCTATTGTGGGGGGTGGGCGGTGGGTCTGGGTCCACCTGATGACAGAGGAAAGTCTTTCACCCAGGGAGGCAAGAGGAGACACAACCTGGCTCCAGCCCCAGCTCAGCCCTAACTTGAGGGATGGCCTTGGGTCAACACTGGCCTCTTGGGTCCTGAGTTTCTCTACGTGCATAACGGGGAGGTGAGATTACTGTAGAAAGCTCAAACTAAGGACCCAAAGGCCAAAGATGGCCCCGTAAATGGGCTCTACTTGGGTAACACATTCAGGAGCTTTCATTTTCAAAAATTTGGGCTTTTAAATTTTTACTTTCTGTCTAGAACAATGTACCGGTAGGAGAGTGGGCTGTAATGCTCCCAAAGTGCCTTGTTTTCTCTGATATAAATATTTTATAAGGACCTCTTCCAGCGGATGCTTGGGTGTGGTTACCACTTCGATTTTAGGGATTGGGTGTATATGCAGTAGAGCTATGGTCTGGAAATGGGTCTCTCTCCCCCGAGAATGGGAAAGGAGTTTCAGTTAGAGATCTGTGAGGGTGGGGTTAAACCAAACCCCCGATGTGACCCTTTCCTCTTCGCCCTACTCCTCTTAGGCCCCTAGGAGGACATCCAGTTTTTTAAAGCCCTGTGGCTCCAAGCCTGGTCTCATCTGTTTCCCTGCCAGGCTCATGCGTGGACCACCCGAGCAACCCCTGACCTGAGGATTCCAAGTAACTGTTTTATGTAGACACGCGAACATGTAAATGCCAACATTTTAAATAATTTGATCAAGTCTTTGTAGCTACTCAGCCAAGAAAAAAAAAATGGGTTTCCAGAAAAGCTGACCTTGAACCAAACTCCCTGCTGGATTTACAAGGTGGCGGCTGCGCTCCTTCAGCATGTACTCCCCCCGCCCCCCGCCCTGGCCCCGGCTCATCACAGACAAGAAGGTCTCAATTGGAGGTGATTATACCCCCCAGGAAACATTGAGCAATGTCTGGAGACATTCTTGTCTCAACTATAGAACAGGGGGTATGTTGCTGGTAGAGGACAGGGGTGCTGCTAAGCACCGTACAATGCACAGGAAAGCCCCACAACAAAGAATTCTCCAGCCTAAAATGAACAGCGCTGGGGTTAAGAAACATTGTCAGAGGCCACGGCCCCACCCGGCCAACATCTGAGTTTGTATATGTGGCACCAATTGATTCTTAAAAACCCTTCCTGCTCTGTGGTCTGGGAGACTGGGAACTTTAGTCCCCTTGGCCCACCCCTTGGCCACCCCATACCATGAGTTTTTCAAAAGGGTCCCTGCTCTAGGGTGAGTCCCTCATCTTCCCATAAGGACTAAACATGGTGGTGGCGGTAGAGAGGGTCACTTACATGGCTCTGGTTCCCAGATGCCCTCTGGTGGCTAAGGATGTCATGGGCAGCACTGAGCATCACCACGTAAGAGAAGTTGTTGCAAAGGCCCAGGAGCCTGGAGTGAACAGGATAGACTTCTTTTCCCCTTCCGTTTTATTGAGATACAACTGATGTATAAGAACAGATCTTAACCTCCTTCCAGGCTTACAATCTAGTCACAGTCCCAGCACCAAATCTCCCCTTCCTATGGCCTTCAATCAGCTCCCTTGTTCTTCTCTCTCACCAGACCCCATCTCCATTTCAGTGTTAGGGCTAGAAATACAGGCTTTGGGACGACAGACTTGGGTTCACATCTCGTCTCCCCCAGGAAGAGAAGAAAGTCATCCTGGACGACTTTCTCCTCCAAGCTCCCACCATGGTTCAGTTCCTGGGGCATTTCTCATCCACTGATCCACTGTCTCTGATGCGCTGTGGAACAGTAGAAAGCTCCTGGGGCTTGAAGCCCAAAGGATTGTGTTCAGGTTCCAAGCCTGCCGCTTCCTACTTGAGTGGCCTCGGGCTACTCATGTGTAAATGGGGACACAGGTTTTCCTTCTCACTTCCTCACAGGGTCTGTGGGGATTAAAAGAAGATCCTACCAAAGCCCTTTATGACCCATGAAGGATCTTTTTTTGCTTACTCTCATTTCCCAGAGCTGCACTCAGTGATGGGAAAGGAACTGGGCCCAGCGCCAGAGATTTCATGTGCTCTTTTCACAAGCCTACGAAGTGGTCCCACCATTCTTCCCATTTTGCTGCAGTCAACCAGAGAGGCTCAGAGAGGCGACAGGACTCTTTCAGAGTCACATGGGAAGTCACTTCCAACCCAGTGTGCCACCTAAGCCCTCGATGTTCAGATCAGCGCTAGAAGGATTTCCCAAGGCTCAATATTGGAACGATTTGAGGAGGTAGATGGATGGCCTTTCAAAAAAGTGGGGATGCGTTTATTAAAACGTGCATTAGGAAAAACATTGGCTTCCCATCTAGAGTAATGATTTAAAGTTTTCTTCTAAAAAAACCACATATTTACAAATTTGGTAGTAGGATCTTGCCCAAACGTGAAGGTGGGAAGTAAATGAGTGAAGTCTTGGAGGTTTACACGCTGCCTCAGGGCAAACCAACTGGTTCAGTAAATATTTGTGAATGCAGCTCCCTTTTCGCAGGTCAACTCTTTCTTCCCTTTTTCCTCCTGTTGCTTCCCAACTCTTCCCATCCCATTTTTTACTTCTGCTGAACTCTTCGGGCCACTCACCAGAAACCCATCATGTTCCTCCAAAGGGCGCCCCGACGGTCCAGCAGAGGGGGCAGAGGTTCCGGGGTGGTCTCCTCCCCTGAGAGGGCGAGAAGACAGCATGACCCCCCACCCCACTCGCAGGTGCACGAGGGCCCTACGGGTGTCCTCCCGGGGCCGAGCCAGAGCCCGAGCCCCGAATCAGGTGGGTCGCGGGGCAGGGGCTGTCACTCTCAGGAGGGTGGGCGGGAATACGCACCCTCGGAATCCAAAAGGCGCCGCCGCGAGCCCGCACAGCCTCCCATGGCATCAAGTTCAGGTCCCGCGAAGGGTTCGAAGTCAGCGAGAGTCCAGAATTGGCTCCGACCGGGCGGGTGAGGGTCTGCGACAGATGAGAAGGATCAACGCCCCACTGCAGGTCCCAGCTCCGGCTTCTCCGCTGCACTCGCGCCGGGCGACCCACCACGTTACCCCGGGGCTCCATCTCGCGCCCTCGCACCCCCCCACCACGCCCCACCCGTGGGACTCTGCCCCAGCCCCCTTTAAAGCAGGGGGCTCCGCGGTCTGTACCTTTAAGAGCAGCTGCAAGTTCGGCCCCGAGGTACCGCAGGTTGGCGGGTCACGTGACAGCACCCGCGGTGCCCTCATCACGTGCTTGGAGGTCACCACAACTTCCGGGTCCTCTCTCTGTCTTGGCTTCAGGCTTTCCCAGCCTCGGGGCGGGGGACAGAGAGAGGCCGGAAGAACCCTGGAACCGCTGGTTTAAAACTGGAGCGGGCAGGATCAGCAAGAAGAGCCGTGACGTTAAACTAGCGGCGCTCAAGGTGTTGGCCCTGTCGTGCCAGCACTAGTCATGGCAGTGAGCGGCTTCAGCTCCTTTCGCGGCCCTCAATTGCCAGAAATAAATATGGCCACCCGGCTACTCTAGTCCCCGTTTCTGGCTGGGAACAAAGACAGCCAGCTTCAGGGCATTCTTATTCCTCTCTGTTGCCCTTAGATTGCTTTGAGAACTGAAAATCAAGATAACTCTCACTTAAGAGGATTTCTGTCTATTGGCAATATCCAAAGCATTAAAGAGATCACTTTCCCCTAATTATCCCAGAACCAAAGAATAGCACAGAAATAGTCCAACCCCTGGTTTTACAGATGAGAAAACAAAAAAAGGAAAGTTGCTGGTGATGATACAAGGTTAGCCCTAAAGCTGACCTTAGAGACCCTTTTAACAATAGGGAATAGAGCACCAGAGGCAGGTGTGCTTGGCTTAGCAGGCTGCGGCAGAATTCCTGCCTGCCTCAAGAATGCTTGGACCAGACGATTCTAAGGTCCAAGATTCTCATTCTGTGATCTCATCTAGTTCCTCTAATTGGAAATTTGGAAAGTGTCAATCAGGGAGGGGATTGCGGAAAAAGGTGTAGATCAAAGTCATTTCACATAGTCCAAAATAAGAAGTGATTATTCTCTTACCTTCCTCTAGGTGGTAAAGCAGCATCCTGAATTTTCTTCAGTGAGTCCTTCCCCTGCTAATCTCTTCTATGGGCTTCCACCAGCTGGTGCCCACCTCTACCAGCTCTTTCTCACCACCAAGTCCTCAGATTGCTCTTTGAAATGTGCCCCCTTTGGTCTGCTTCCCAGGTTACTCAACCAGTGAAAAATGGTGTCCTACTACCCATGTGGGACAAACTGAGCAATATGTCATACATGGCCTGTGCCTTCAAGGAACTCACAGGAGGGTGGGAGGTAGACACAAATAACCACAATACAAAGCTTAGCCAAGTTTTGTTTCGCAAGAATGACTACGGATGAGGGAATGGGCACTGGAGCCACCAATCCAGCCCCTTCTTCCCTTTGAGGAAGCATTAATGACCCTGAAATGAGAAGCCAAAGCTCTTACCAGCCCCTCTTCACTCCTACTCTTTGTCCCTAGGCAAAACAGGAACCACAAACCCCAGCTTCCTCTCACGGAGTGGCTGCGGCTTAGGGGGAGCCGGAAATGGCTGAGGTGTGAATACAAGACCTGAGTCACTTGAGCTGCAGTTGCCACACACCCCCTCCCCCCGTCCCCAATTCTGAGGTCTCCTGCTCCCACGTTTTTCTTTATGGCCTCCCCCCCTTGCCCTTCAGCTCCAAATATGCACCTGAGTCCCCTGTGTGATGCACACCCATTTCCCAGCCAGGGCTGGAAGCTGCTCTATGCATTGTGGAGGGTGGGCAGGGCCTGAACAGGGGATGCGTCAGGGAGACACAGGGGAAGAGGAAGTGTCTTGGGCCCCCGGGGAAGACTGGCTTGTCTCGGTGGGTGGGGACGGTCATTGTCAGCTTTCTGGACACACAGACAGAGACAGACAGGATGGATTTCCTCCGGCTACATCTCCCTGGGCTGCATCAGGCCTTGCGGGGAGCACTGGTGAGAGGGGCAAAGAGATGTCAGAGAGTTTCACCCTGCTCCCTGGGGCCTCACCTTCCCTCCTCCCTTTGAGACTCTCCTCAGACTTGACATCCCTTTCCCAGGATCAGGTAGCCTCCTAGCCTGATCGTTTCTGGATTTCAATCCCCATACCTCCATAGACACATCAATCTACCCCTAATCTAGCCCTTTCTTCTTCCTTCTGCAAATCCAGTTCTCTTTCCCCTCCCAGATCCCAGAACCCCTCTTCTGTGGCCCGAGTTCCTCTGGGCCAGGGTCCCAAGAAGGAGGGCTGGGGGAGAGGGCCTCCCCTTAATGCCTTTGTCCCCTCCCCCCCTTCTCTTCTAGGATTCCCTCAGCTCCTTTGTCTCCTACCTTACGGGAGCTGAGGTCCCCACTGCAGAGAGGAAGGAGGCGAGGGCAGCTGAGGAGCTGGGGGAGGTGGCTGCAGGAAGGCCAGGGAAGCCTGAAGAGAAGAAAGCCCAGGAGGCCTTGGAGGGCCTTGGAGGCAGCCAAAATCAGGAGGCTGGAGGGCTGAGAGGGCCCGGGGAGGCTGGAAGACGCCAGGAGGGAAGTTCAGCAACAGAACAGACCTGGGGTTGGGAAGAAGGCAGTTCCCACGGGTCTCAGGCAGACAGGCAGGACACTGGGGTCTGGGAGGCAGCCGAGGCTGCCAGGTGCCAGGAGCCAAGGGCCCACTTAGAGGCCAGAAAGGAGTCCAAGGCAGGGTCTGAGGCTGGTCGAGACAACAGCAGTCAAGCCCGGGAGAGTCAAGGGCCCAATGAGCAGGAAGTGAACAGAGAGGAGACACCGAGAACCTGGGAACAGGAGGAGGAGGCGGAAGAGGTCAGGGAAAGAAAACCAGAGGTGGCCAGGAAGGCGGAGTCAGAGTGGACCTGGCACCGGGAGCCTGAGGGGGAGGTAGGTGCTGATGGGCAAAAGGTAGCAGGGGACAGCAGGGGGTCATTAGAGCAAACGGTCAAGGAGGCAGTTGCAGAGGAGATCCAGGGGTCTGGAGCCAAAGAGGCCGGGAAGGAAGAAGAGGTGATGGGGGTCCTAAGGGATAGCCAAAGCACAAGGGCACAGGAAGCATGGGAGTCAGGGACAGAATCTGAGGATGGGACAACCTCAGGCAGGGAGGAGGATGGGACAGCCTCAGGCAGGGAGGAGGACGGGACAGCCTCAGGCAGGGAGGAGGACGGGACAACCTCAGGCAGGGAGGAGGATGGGACAGCCTCAGGCAGGGAGGAGGACGGGACAGCCTCAGGCAGGGAGGAGGACAGCAAAACCTCAGACAGGGAGGAGGACAGCAAAGCCTCAGACAGGGAGGAAGCCAGGACAGTCTCAGGCAAGGAGGAGGCTGGGACATCCTCAGGCAGGGAGGAGGACGGGACGACCTCAAGCAGAGTGGAGGACGGCACAGCCTCAGAGAGTGGGGAGGACGGCACAGCCTCAGGCAGGGAGGAGGACGGGACAACCTCAGGCAGAGTGGAGGACTGCACAGCCTCAGACAGTGGGGAGGATGGCACAGTCTCAGACAGGGAGGAAGCCAGGACAGTCTCAGGCAAGGAGGAAGCCAAGACAGCCACAGGCAGGGAGGAGGACGGGACAACGTCAGGCAAGGAGGAGGACAGCACAGCCTCAGAAAGGGAGGAGGACAGCATAGCCCCAGTCAGGGAAGAGGAGGAGGAGGATAGAACAGCCTCAGGCAGGGAGGAGGCTGGAATAACTTTAGTCAGTGTAGAGGGCAGGACAACCTCAGTTGGGAAGGAGGGTGACCTCTCAGGAGCCAGGAAGAGAGAATATGGGGAAGTCTCAGGAGAAAGGATCTCAGAGGGCACTGGGAGGGCCTGGGCATTCGAGGGGGCCTCCAGGGGAGACCAGGAGGAGGAAATGGATGAGAATAGGGAGGCTGAGATGAGCTGTTCCCCCAAAGAAACCCAGGCCCTGGGAACTAAGGGCACAGAAGAAGCAACTAAGGACCAGACAGCAGCGGGGGAGGCTGCAGAAGGCCATGGGTCAGAGGGGGAGGTAGGGGAGGGCTTTGAGATCCAAGCAGATCAGGAAGGGAAAGAGGCTGAGGGGAGGCAAGCCTCAGCGATCAGGACTGTTCCAGCCAGTCCGGAGGAGGTGGTGGAGGCAGAGAAGACCAAAGAGGAGGAAGAGGGTTGCTGGGCCTCAGAGGCTGAATTGCCCAAGGACGACGTGGCAAATGAGGCTGAAGGGGATGCTGACCTGGAAGCAACCCTAGAGACCAGCAGTCCTGAGAAGGAGTTTGGCGGGGAGAGGAGTGAGGGGGAGGCTCAGACAGGCGGAGAAGCACAGGGGGTAGAGTGGGGTGGCCTTGAGCACGAAATCACTGAAGGCCAAGAACCTGAGCTGATGGCAGGCCCCCAGACCCTGACAGAGCAGCCTGAGGTAGGACAGGGGGGTGAGGAAGAGCTCTGGGGCGTTTCAGCTCTGAGCAAAGAGGAGATGGAAGGGAGCCTGGAGGAATACCCCAGGAAAGTGGGAGATGTAAAGCCTGATGCCCCTGGGGCAGAAGTCTGGGAGAACCAGAGAAGGGATGTGGAGGGAGGGGATACCCAGGAAGAAAAAGCAGATACTGAAGAGGGGGAGGAGGAGGCTGCAGGAGGCCAGGCCCCGAAGGAGGCCCAGGGAGGCCGAGAGTCTGCGCTCCCAGATGTCCCGGAGGCAGGCGGGGAGTGGAAGAAAGCCCAGGACGCAGGGTACGGGGCAGAGGAGGGAGACACCCCTGGAGCAGAGAGCCAGGAGCTGGGTGGAAGGCATGGGGCAGACGCAGGGACAGGTCAGTCGCTGGGAGAGTCAGATGCCAGAGAAACCGAGGATGTGGAGGTGGAGGCCACAGTGCCCTGGGGGGCAGACACAACATCCAGCGGAGACTGGAGGCTGGAGGAGGCCGCTCGGAGCCTCCAGGACAGCGAGGACCCAGGGGTCAGTTCTTTGGCTGCTGAGATAGTGAGGGATAAGGTAGCTCTGGTTGGAAGGGCTGCTGGAGCTGGAGGAGGGCTCGAAAGAGAGGCTGGGGAAGCTGAGGACTCCAAAGGGAAGCAGGAGGCTGGGGGAGGCGTGGAGCTGGTAGAGGCTACATGGGGAGAAAACCGAAGTGGGCCGGAGTTTGGCCTGGCGGGCTCCGCAGACGAGGAGGTGGCTGGCAGAGGGGGCCAAGCCGAGGCTTTGGAGGCCAGAGAGGGCGAGCCCGGGGGAGAGTGGGTGGAGGTCAGGGAGCCTGCGGCGGCAGAAGGAAGCTGTGGGATGGGTGGCTTTATCTCGGGCTCCCAGGTGGCGAAGGCAGAGGGCACCGTGGCCACAGTGGAGGCCGAGGGGCTCCCAGGAGGGCAGACGCTGTTGGAAGAGGAGGCTGTGGGATGGCAAATGAAAGAGCAGGGGCGGGGCAGGGAGGGGCAATGTGGGGACCACCACCCCGAGGGAGAGGCAAGAAGGCCCCTTGATGTGGAGGATGCTGCGGTGACTGAAGACCAGAGAGCACAGGCCGAGGAGATTGTTCCTGAAGGCCCGGAGGATGTCCAGGGCCCGGAGGACCAGTCAACACACCGGGAGCCTGCAGAGGCCGAGCGTGGGCCCCACGGGGAAACGGCAGCAAGTGCCGGCCAGGGTGCAGGCACCAGCTGGAGTGAGGTGAGAGCCCCAGCTGGGGTCCGGGGCTGGACAGAGCAGAATCTCGAATCCGGCCCCGTGGTACTCTGTGCCCTCTGCCCTGCAGGCCCTGCTCCCTGGGTCTCTCCTGGACGTCTCTGTGCCCCGGAGCCGTGTGCTCCTGTCTCGCAACTCCTCCCTGCGCCGCTCCCGGCCCTCTTCCCGACGGCCTGGCGCCCCTGAGCAGCAGGAGGAGCCTCCCCGCCCCCCACCCGAGGAAGAGATGTCAGCTTGCGAGCAGAGACTTCTCCAGCCAGAGGAGCCCCCAGAGCCCAGCCCCCCAGAGCCTGAGGGGACCCCACTGCCAGCCAGGAGAAGGCCGCTGGGACGTGGGTAAGCACAGGGTGAGGTAGCTGGGCTGGGCTGGCCTGGGGAGGAGGCTGTGGCCGCCTGGAGACCAGCTCCCCTGACCTGTGTCCGTCCGCAGGTTTGGCCTTGCACACATCGGCATGATGCAGGAGCTGCAAGCCCGGCTGGGCCAGCCAAAGCCGCAGGGAGGGCCCTGAGCCCCCGGGAGCCCGGCCCCAAGTGAGGCTCAGAGGGATCCTCCGAACCCTGCGCGGCCTATCTCCCTCTGCCACTTAGGACATACCCTTCCTACCCTCTGGGCCTCAGTTTCTCAGTGTGTCATTCTCGGAACAGACAGAACCAGACGCCTGTGAGGACCATGAACTTGAGGAGCGTGACTCGGCGATGTGGCCGACAGACTCCCTGCCCACTGGGACCGCCTCTCACGGCCTGTCCTGACCACCTCTCTCATCTGTCTCGGCCGCCTGGAGGACCAAGGGGACGAGACAATTCTCCCCGCAGCCTTCCCTCCTGGACTGCTCCCAGTCCCCCACCCGGGGCCTTCCGGAAAGCTGTGGAACAGCACACAAACCTCGGGGGTGGGAGCTAGCCCAGACGAAAGGGGTCAGCAGGGCCTACAAGCCCCATTTGCAGTGGGAGGTGGGTGGGAAACAGATCGGCAGCGGCCCTGAGCTTTCAAAAACTCACAACTCTGCTGGTTACTATGGCAACCACCAGCCCAGCAAGCCAGAATGGAGGAAGGTACCCAGGAGCCCCCAGAATTTAGGAGCAGAAAGGGGCCCAGGGTGGCCAGAGGCTACAGACTCTTGTCCCTTGGGGGTCAGGTACCCCTTCTCTGAAAAGAAGCTGAGGCCGAGGGAGGGTGAGAGTGCTTTATTGGGCACCCCGCACGGTGGCCTAGCCCGAGGACAGCTAGCAGGCTCTGAAACAATAAATAAACCATCATTTCCCTAAACAATAAATAAATATCCAAGAAATAAATATCTGCCAGGGACCGGAGGGGCCTTAAGTTATTGGGTAGGGGTCGGGGTGGGAGCCCGGTGGAGTCCTGCCTGGTTTAAGGCAAATGAGCTGGGGCCTGTCTCGTTGCCCAGACCCCAGTCCTCAGGTCCTGAAAGGTGAAGGGATGGGACTAAGAAGTCATCCCATCAGGGCTGGGAGCTGAATGTTGAGCACCCCAAGGGTGGGGCTGGGTTTCCGGCTTGGGAGAGCAAGAGCAAGTCCCTCATGGCCCGAGCCAAGACAAGCTCCAAGGAATGCAGCAACTGGTAGGTGTAGAGGAGCTGGGGCCAGGACAGTTGTGCTGACATCTGTGAGGGGCCACCCGGAGCCCGTTCGAGCAGCCCCTTCCTCTCCTCATTCTCCTCCTCCTCGGGGAGTTTGAGTCCCGCGGCCAGCACCTGCGAGGAGACGCCCATGGGTCAGACAATGGCCAAGCTGAGACCCGGAGCACATCCTGGTTCTTTTATGTTCCCAGCGGTACAGAATGACATCAGAGACCACAAGGTCATGATTTCCCTGGATAGCCCCTACTTTAGATCTTCCATTATGTCATCACCTCACGCGTCCCGCCTGATTTTTTGGTTCAAGAAAATGGAAGTCACAGAGCAAGATGCTGCTCACGGAGGTGGCACACTCATCCAGGATTGCCCTGGGCATTTGGGACCCCAGAAGTTCTTCTCTTAAGGGTCATTTTAGGATCTGAAATGGACAGAAAGGTGGTATAGCTAGTTTTCATGCTGCTTGCATTTTCTGTTTTCCTTTTGTTAAGAGGAAAATGCCAGTTTCCCTTGGAAATGTTCAGGAGGGCCTGGTGATGTGAGAGGCTGAGGGAGAAGGGAACCAGCTTTGTTGCAGGGTCTGTTGATGCCAACAGCTGTTCCGGGTGCTTCAGAGCTGTTCAGACCAAGACCCCAAGAGAAGGCAGAGATTCAGGGGACAGAGCCAGTCCCCCCACCTCCCTCCGACACACAGAGGGTCTAGAACATCTCCCTCCAAACTTACCCAACCTGTGGGCAGGGGGTGTTTGTAAAAGGGAGCCAATGAGCTTCCATTTTTTGTGTTGGTCTCTGGGAGTTGAGGAGGTGGGTGGACACTCTACCTGGAAGCGGAGATGCCGCTGCAAATCCCGGAGATCCAGCCTCATGGTCCACAGCTGCATCTTCTCTGAGCTGGTCCAGCCCCTCTGGCTTCCCAGGCCTCCCAAGAGGGCATGGAAGGGGCGAAGCATCATGGAGAGGAAGCAGAGTCGTTCTGGGTCCTGTGGGAGGGAGGGAATGGGTCAGGCAAGGCTCACAGGCTAAGGATCAAACCCAACCCCATGTTCACCATCCTATCACTCTCTGTCCACAGCCCCACTCTATCCCCTTCTTCACCATCCCCTTTCCTGTCCATCGCCTTGCTTGTGGTTTTATCCTGTCTCCAGCCTCCTTCCAACCCTAGTCCCACTCCTAATCCCAACCCCATCCCTCCTCCATAGGTGCAGCCTCATTCTCACACCACTCCTTTATTCCAGCTGAATTTTTATATCTGATGACATACAGATCCGATTCCTCATCCAGATCCGATTCCTCCACTCTTCCCCAAATCCATTTTCCATTCAATCCCTGACTTCATCTCCATCCACCCAGGGCCAGCCTTACTGCTAGCTCTCCTGCCCCACCCCTCTGGCCCCCAACTCACAGAGAGGCTGTGCCAGGCCTGGAAGGTCAGGGAGACATTGGGGAGCTGATGTCCCAGGGGCAGGAGGTCCAGGCTCACTCCTGGCAGTTGAGATTCAGCCTATGGGGGCAAGGTCTGTTAGTGGGGACCAGAGGGAGTGGGGATTTGCCCATCCCCAAAACCAGTTGCATTAGGGTGACTCACAAAGCGGTGGGCCTGGGTCCGAACCTCGGAGAATAGCTTCCTGGCGAGCTGCAGGCTGACCTTGAACTCCCTCCGCAACTCTTGCAGGCTCAGGGGGGACCTCCCTGGCGGTCTCGGGAATCCCCAGACACCAGCTCGAGCCAGGAGCAAGGAGAGCAGCAAAAGGCCGAGCCCTGGAGAGGGGTGCGGAGTTGGTGGGCCAGATGAGGGGAAGGCTTGAGAAGAACTCACGTGCCTTTTCTAGCCTGCACTGTAGGTAAGCCCCGTGTGCCATCTCGCTGACCCCGCACAACCACTAATAAGATGGAAGTTTTTGAGGACACCATATGGGATCTCTGTATGAATGAAAAGAAGATACCCCTTCTCCAAGACAGACACAACCTTGCTCAGAGTACCCACCTTTGCAAGCAAATCTCAGGCTGGATCTTGACCCCCACCAACTCCCTTGGCCAAGTGTCTTTTTCAGTGAACAAACCACTCAACCGTATGTGGTAGCCTGGGTTCTATTATCCTGTGCATTTTGCAGATGAGGAAAATGAGGCTCAGTGAAGTTGGCCAAATAGCTAGAGGGTGAGGGAACCAGGACTGGATTCCAGATCTGCCCAAAGGCAGAGCCTCTGTGCTTCCCCCAGCGAACTTAGAGGAGGCAGCCACCTCCCCCGGAGTGGGCACACTGTGTTCTGCTGAGGATTCCTTGGGCTTAGCCAGGCGGCTCTGATGGCCTGAACTAGAGCCCCAGAGGTGGGCAGGCGGTGCTAGAGGCTCTATCCCAGGGAGTCAGAAGGACAGGTTGGTCCAGCCACGGCCAAGGAAGGTGGGTCACTCTGCAGTGTTGGAAGAACAGGGGGTGCCAGGAAGAGGAGAGCCCAGAATGGGAGGCAGAACCTTGGTTTCTCACTCAGGTTCTTCCCTTGAGCAAGTCATCTCTTATCTCTGTGCCTCAGGTTCCCATCTGTAAAATGGGGGAGTCAGACCAACTGATTTCTTTTCTTTCTTTCTTTCTTTTTTTTTTAAATTTATTCATTTGAGACAGAGAGATACAGAGAGAGCGAGAGCATAAGCAGGGGAGAGGCAGAGGGAGAGGGAGAAGCAGGCTCCCCGCTGAGCCAGGAGCCAGACATGGGGCTGGATCCCAGGACCCTGGGATCATGACCAGAGCCGAAGGCAGATGCTTAACCATCTGAGCCACCCAGGCACCCCAGACCAACTGATTTCTGAAACTACTTCCTGCCCTATGTCTCCTGGACAGAAGAGAGAGAGGCCCTAGAGTGGGAGCTCTGGGAAGAGGGCAGTTTCCTGGTTTCTCCATCAGGGAGAGGAAATCTAGCAATCACTGGAGTTACACAATTCTCGAAACACAAACCAAAACTAGGCTGTAAGTCTATAAGTCTGTTCCTGCTCTCCCTCCTCTCCGTGCCATTCTTGATCTCTAACCCCTGGGCTCTGCTCCCAAAATTGTCCTGTAAATAAAGACTAAGGGGAGCTTCTGGGTACTTCCATTCACCAATGTACTTCCAGAGGTGGGGGGCAGTGCCTGCAGCCCCCAGCGTTCAGGATCCCCTGGCTTGGGGACCACTCTGGCATCCCAGAGACTTCAGACGGTGTGGGGTTCCTCTTAGCTCTTTGAGGGAAAGTGCATGCCCCCAGGCTCTGGTGGACATTGCCACCCAGAACTGAGCTGAGCCATTTCCTACTGACCCTCTGCTTCTTGTCTGAGCTCTTGACCCTTCCCGTGGCTTCTCCCTACCCTCTGTACCCAATCCTGGGTCATTGGCCCTGGCTCTGTCCCCATCCTCCAGCCCTTGGTCCTTACTCTGGCTCCTCTTCCTGTGGCTCTGGTTCCAACCTCTGACTCTTTGAGTCACCAACTGCAGATTGGACCTCCTTCCGAGCTACAGACCCTTGACCCAGTTAGGCTGTTGACTCCTTGGCCCCAGCCCCACACTCCAGCCAACTCCTCCTGCTGTTCTTCCTCTACCAGCCCCAGTTCTCAGCCAAACTGGTCCCTGCTCATTCACCCCAACCAAACTCTTCATTTATCTGCCTGGTCCTGGTCCTGGTCAAACTGGCTGCCCACCTCTCTCCCTTCAGGCCAGTCAAGCCTTCCCATCCTCTGCCCAGCCCTGGCCGAACCATGACCCCTCTTCCCCTGGCCCCCATTCATGCCAGGCTCATTCCCATTCTCCTGTTGACCGTATCCTGTATCCTTAGTCTTGGCCAAGTAGTTGCCCGCTCAGCCCCTGGCCCCCATCCACACCCGTCAAGCCCTCCCATCCCCTGCCCAGTCTCAGCCAAGCTTGCCACCCCTCCACCCCCAGCCCTGGCCTCAGACTCACGCCAGCCAAGGTCGCCTGCCATCTGGCCCAGAGCGGGGCCCAGCCTGTGTGGCCAGCCATCTCCCGGGCAGGGGTCTTATACTGGGGGCTGCGCCGGTTTCACTTTCCGTCCTGCTTGTACTTTCGGCTTTGCACTCAGTCTTCTCTCCTCACCACCCTTTGCTGAAATGGGGAAATGTCATTTCCCTTCCCAGAGGGGGCGGGAGGTGCAGTGGGGGGTGGCGGGAAGCTGGGGTTTCTGTCAATCCAAGCTCCGGAACCCCTGCTCAGCTTCCAGGACCAGCCCTCCCCTCACATCCCCGCTCCTGGGTGAGCCACTGCTCTAGGGACTGGTAGGTCCCAGAGACTCAAACCCTCCTACTCCTCTGCTCTGTCATTATCATCCTAGTGCCATCACCAGCTCAGTGTACTATAGAGGATGGATGGCCAGGTAAGGGGATTGCCCATCAGAGAGGACTCGGGGTTTTGAGTCATCCTACTCTTTTCTGGTTTACCAGATGGCTGAGGGAGGGAGCTGAGTGGGGAGCTCCTTGTGGAGCTGGGATGGGACTTTGTGTGGAGCAGTGGCGTCCCTGTCTGGGCAGGGTCAGGGCTCAGCCTACAGCCAGGGTCAGGGCGGATGAGAACAGGTCTGTTCAGAGCCAAGAGCTCAGTCTTTGGCCAGAGTAAGATCTAAGATTAGAGCTCAGTCTATAACCAGGTTTAGGACTTGATCTAGAGCGGGACTTGGTCTAGAGCTTTGTCTGGGGCCAACGTCCTGGCTCTGTCTGTGCTTAGGGTTAGAGCTATCAGTGACCTGGAGGCCATGCTTGGGACCATTTGGGGTTAGGTTTCGAGCTCAGTCCAGATTGGGCACAGAGCTTGGGCTGTGGCTAAGATTCCGACAGAGCCTGTGACTCAGGTCAGGGCTCAGGCTTGGGCTGTTGATGTCTAGGGTCAGGGTTCACCAGGTTGGGGTTGTGTGAGGTAGGATGGGGCTCGGTCAGGTCCCGGAATAATCCTGCTCGGTGTGTTTTTGCTCTGTGGATGGCTGTCAGGGCCGGGCTGCATCAGCCACAGGTCTCCCTTCCAGCACAGCCCCACCCCTAGCCCCACCCTGGATTTTCCATCTTCAGGGACAAGATGGGGGTTTCTTGGTCTTCCCCGAGGCCCACTTTCCTTTTAGGATCTGTGGGGTTTCCCTGCTGGGTCCCTGCAGTGAGACAGAAACCAAGGGGGCTTTCCCTTTCTATACTCTGCCTCTCAGCCCTACATTGGCCCTGCCCAGCAGAGCCGCCTGGAACCAACTGCCCGGGAAGTACCATTACATTTGGGGGAGCAATCCCAGAGGGCTGCTTGGAGGAGAAGGAAAAGGAAGAGCGAGCGGCTGGCACCTGCCTAGCCCAAACTGGTTTCCCTTGCAGTGTCCCCTGGTGGTGACAGCTCATTCCGCCACATCCCATGCCACTGAGGCCCCTCACTGGGGGGTCCCAAGCATCCTGAGACTGATGGTGAGGACAGACACAGGCCCTGGCTGGTCTTCCTCACATCCCCAAGTCCTGCCGTCCATCCTGGAGGCGAGCCACCCCACTCACCCTCTGACCACAACCACTCCCCATCCTTTGCCGTTGCCCAGAACTGCTGTGCCTCTCAAACCTTGAACTCCCTCTCCCACTCTCTACCACAACCTCCCGACCCTTCCGACCTTCTCTTAGGGTTCCCCAAGACCTCCTGCCTCTTGTTGCTTCTCTGCCCTTCCCAATCTGGCTGCAACTGACACATGCAGCCTCATTCCTGGTCCAGCAACTGGAGCTTTATGCTTGAATATGATGAGCCATCTCATACCAGCCTGCCTTTCCACTAGCTCTTCTCTTTGCCTAGAAAGCCCCCACTGTCTTCTCTGGAGTCCCCTCTTCTCAGCCTGTTCTGAACCTACCCCTTGTCACGGGCTTCCTCCCCTGAATAGCTCATTCCTTCCTGCCATAAATCCTGTCTCCAATGGACATTGCATATTTATTTATCTTGCTTAATCTATCCTCATTCATACCACTCCGGCCATACTGACTCCCTCATTGCTCCTAGAACATGCCAGGCATGCTCCTGCCTCAGGGCCTTTGTTCTTGCTGTCCCTTCTGCCTGAAACACTCTTCTTCCAGATACCTGCAAAGCCCACTCTCTTCTTATGATCCCTACTTAAACGTCACCTTCTCAAATGGAGTCCTCACTGACCCGATTAAAAGATGCAACCCTGCCCCTGGCACTTTCTCTGTTCTATTTTCTAGAAAGAAATGTTGCAATTTCCAACTATAACTGTGGATATATATTTTTTTTCCTTTGAGATCTACCAATTTCTCTCATGTGTTTTGATGCTCTATTGTTTACGTATAGACACAATTAGGATTGTTATGTCTTTTTGAAGAACTGACCCTTTTATCAGAATGTAATGTCTATCTTTTTTTTTTTTAGTTGTATGTTTGGTGTTTATGTTGTAATGTCTTTCTTTATCCTCGATGATGTTCTTTTTTTCCCCTCAAGTTTACTTTTTCTGAAATTAATTTGATGAGTCCTGACCTTTTTGATTAGTGTTTACATGGTTTATCTTTTTTTTTTACATACTTTCATTTTTAACCTGTTTTTAATTTGCAGTGGGTTTCATTAAAACAAAATTCCAGATTAATATTTTTGTCAGTTTATATGGCATTTATGAATGTCTGCCATAAGTAAATAAGTATTCTATTTCCTAACTGAAGATATCTGTCCTACTCTTTTTTGTAACCTTTTATTCAATTATTAATTAATTAATTAATGAGAGAGTGAGCATAAGCAGGGGGAGCGACAGGCAGAGGGAGAAGCAGGCTCCCCGCTGAGCAGGGAGCCCAATGCGGGACTTGATCCCAGAGTCCTGGGATCATGACCTGAGCTGAAGGCAGACGCTTAACTGACTGAGCCACCCAGGCGTCCCTACCTGTTCTATTCTGAATGTGAGATTAGTTGTTTGGCTTGTGACCTCAGTTCCTTGATGAGTTCAAGAAAAATCATTAATTTGTAGTTTGTCTTACTTTGTTTCTGGTTGTAAAGGGCAAGTGGTGCCTTTTCCAGATTTTATACCTTTAAAAAATGCACATTATTTGTGTTGCTTTGTTCTTCTAGCTGGGTACTTTAGCACCATGTTAATTAGATGTGATAGTGAACAGCTTTATTTTTTTCTTCATTTCAGCGAGTAAGCTTTAAATTGTTCATTATAAGGTATTTTTTCTTATCTTTTTATAGATTCCCTTCATTAGATTCCAGAAATCCCATGTAATTCATAGTTTGTGGACATTATCTTTAATAAATATTCACTTCATTTAAATTATTTGCCTGTATCTATTAAGACCCCCCTGGCACTTTAAAAAAATGTATTTTATATATTTATTTGACAGAGAGAGAGAAAGAGAGAGAGAGAGCAAACACAAGCAGGGGGGCAGCAGGCAGAGGGAGAGGGAGAAGCAGACTCCCCGCTGAGCAGGGAGCCTGACTTGGGGCTCCATCCCAGGACACTGGGATCATGACCTGAGCCGAAGGCCGGCACTTAGCCGACTGAGCCACCCAGGGACCCCTCCCCACACACTTTCTATCCCTTTCCCTGCATTATTTTTCTACATAACATTTAAAAACATCTAACATTTTCTCTCTCCCTCTTTTTGGTCTGTCTCCATGCTCTGGAGTATGAGTTCCACAAGGGTGGGCATTCGGGCCCGTTCTGTGCACTGATACATCCCCAACAGCTAACAACAGCAGGTTCTTCGGAAATCAGCGAACCAATCCGTCTTCTGCTGCAAGTGCCTAATGTGGGCTCTGCTCCTGGCCGGTGCTCCGAAAGTTGCCAGATAGAGCAGCACGTCTGGGACCAGCTGCTGAGCCCTGAGCCCTGAGCTCTTGCTGTCAGCCTTCTCCCGCTCTGGCCAATGCTCCAGACAGGTACCGAGGATGTAAAGCGGGAAGCTGGGCTGCTGGGCATGGCCCTCGGCTGGGATGATCTTAGCAGATCCTTGCCAAGAAGCCAGAGAGCCAAGGAGGGCGGGGCCAGACTCTGTCCCTGTCCTTGGAGGATGGGCCTGGGCCCGTGTCTGTCTACCTGGGCCTCAGTTTCCACAAGCGGATCTTGGCTGGTGAGCTGAGGCTTGGGCTGGGATCCCAGCAGGAAATGGAAGGGATGTGGTGAAGGCTGAGAACTGCTGGAAAGGAAGCCAAGAACGCTGAGCTCTGGACTCCAGTATGTAGCTAACACTTCTGGTGACCTCAGGTGAGTCACCAGCCTGCTCTGGACCTCAGGTTCCTCATTTAAAAGTAGTAGCAGTTTTCAAATGCTTCCACTGCTATTACGTAGGGAAATTAAAACCTAGATGATTAAAAAAGAGGGAAAAGAACCATCCACCAATTTTCTGATTATTTTCCAAGTATCCCGTTATAGCTCAGACCCCCTGGGACACTCCACCGGGTTGCATGGGAATCCTGAACCCAGGAAGTAGAAGTTAGAAGCTTCAGATGTGACATCAGGATGGAATCAGGGAGGGGAAGTCTTCTTCAGGGTCACGCAGCAGATCAGTGACAGAATGAAGACTGGAACTCAAGTCCCCCATTTTCAGCTTGGGCTGGTGAGGGGAATCCCTGGGCCCTCTGATGTCAGCTCCAAGACTTGGAACTAAGCCCTCGGTTAAACAAGATGGCCTTGGGTGGAGGCAGGAAGGCTGGGGGAGGTGAGGGCAGGGTGGAGCTGGGGCCACACCTCTGAGTCTCCCAAACACGGGTGGTGAGACCCTGAGCCCCGAGGCACAGTGCCCGCCCTCCTCTCCCTGAGAGGTGGGAAGCCCAGAGCCCTAGCCCTCATCACTGGCTTCTCCCCTGTTGTGCGCATGCACCCCACCCCACCCCACCCCACCCCCCGGGGTCTACAGGATTTATTCTGCAGCACGCACTCACCACGCCCCCTTCCGCAGACCTGGGGCGCTGCCTTTAAATGGGGTGTCTCTTTTGGGACTACCGACCATGGGAAAGTCTGAGAGAAAGGGGTGTTGGGGGGGCGGCTAACTACTGATGAGATGTTATAATCGCTGGGTGTTCTATGTTAAGTGACACACGAAGGCAGGGGCGGGAGGACTGAGCCATGCTGGGTGTGAGGAGAGGGTGGGCCGCCAGCTCTCTAGAGTGCCAGGAAGGCAGAGTTTGAAGCCCAGGAGGCAGGGCTGCAGAGGAAAAACACCCAGCTGGGGATAAAAAGTCCCGGTTCGAGTCCCGGCCCTTGCTCGCCCTTCCCCACGTGTACGTACCCTCTTGAGAGAGAGGCCCAAACATTTTGTGCTTCAGTTTCCTCATCTGCAAGATGAGGCTCATGATCCCAGCCCTGCCCACCTCTCAGCTCAGATGTGAAGGTGAACTTGGGAGGGTACAGGGTGTCACGGGTCAGGGCCCCACCTGGGAGGGAGACAGACCTTCACTTTCACAGCTCCAACACTTCCCTTGGTCGAGGCCTGAAATCTCCCTGATCTTGGCTCATCTCCCAAGTGAGGAGGCTGCTTCTACCAGCTGGATAGGATGTTGTGACGATTGTGCACATAAATGGCTGCTGCTGAGTAGCTGTGTGATCTTAGGCAAGTTACTTAACCTCTCTGTGCCTGCTCTGTCATCTATAACATGAGGAGAATAACACAAACTCCTAAGACGGTTTAGAGGACTCAACGGGTTATTATTTATAAAGTGGTTGAACACAGCCTGGCATATGATAAAACTATAGGTTTTAGCTATTGGTAGTAGTGCAAGGCCTGACTCAAGAGGAAAGAAATGTTAGTTGTCATTAATAAATACAAGGGACGGTTGTCATCAATGGACAAAGAAAGGCCGAAGGAGAGTGGGAGGAAGAAGGTAAGAAACAGAAGAGGCTGCAGTTAGATCTCAGGAAGTAGGGATGGTTGGGGGTGCAGGCAGAGGGGGCCTAGTGACCCAGAAACACACATCAGAGCAGAATTCAGGCCAGAAGCAGAAATCCCCGGGCCAGGGTGTAGACAGCCTCAAACCCGAGAACCAATGGGTGGGACTCACCCCGCCCCCAACAGGGGCCAGGTTAGGCTTCATCAAGGCTCTCTATGAAGAACAATTAGAATGGTGGGGCTAAGCCCCAGGACAGGGCCCGCCAGGTGTCTGAGGGAGGTGGGCAGGCCCTGGCAGACACCAGGTCCTATAGCACTCCTAAGCACTGAGGCTGACACGGGGTCCCACGCCACTCCCAGTGCCCTCACCTGGTGGCCTTCATGGGGTCTCAGCCACCCCTGCCGCCGTGTCCCTCACTCGTCTGGCCCACTGCATGTGACACCCCCAGCTGAGTGGACAGCTTACTCCCCAGGAATGGAACACACTCACTGCTTATATTTATTTTTATTTTTATTTTGGAGAGAGAGTGTGTGTGCATGCGCGGGGGTGCAGAGGGAGAGGGAGAGAGAATCGTAAGCAGACTCCACGCCCAGCACGGAGCCTAACACGGGGCTCGATCTCACGACCCTGAGATCATGACCTGAGCTAAAATCAAGAGTCAGTGCTTAACTGACTGAGCCACCCAGATGCCCCATCACTGCTTATATTTTTATATAATATCTGATTCATGCAAAAGAATATATGAAACATATATGTTACTGCCCACCCACTTTTCCTGCTCCTGCCTCGGTTTTGGTCCTGGGTTCACTGATTCCCGTGGCTCCTCATGTCGCTCAGAGTAAAAGCAAAAACCCTCCCAATGACTGACAAAGTCCTCATGATCCTTCCCACTGGCCTCCTTTATTCCCTCCCACACCTTCTGGCTGCCCCACAAACACACCAGGCACACTTCTACCTACTCTTCCTTCTGCCTAGAACACTCTTTCTTCAGCTCTTAAAATAACTGGCTCCTTGTCCGTCCATCAGGTCTCACCTTTCCATAAACACCTTCTTCCCTCTATGGCTCTCAGGTCTGTCCCATCCCACTCCCACCTACACTAAGACCCTGTGTGTAGCCCTAAGATCTAGATGTTCATCTCTTAACTTTTCAAGTTTTCTACACATTCTGGGCCCTTCCCAGAGCCCTAGGGTCCTTTCCACTACTCCGAGGGTTCACCCACCTCATCAGACCTCTGAGTCCTGTTGGCAAGATTGATATGAACAACTTCTACTCTTTTCATGATTCTGAATTGAAGTGGTGCCCCTGGGTAGGAGAGAGGAAGACAGAAGTGGGGGCCGAGTACCAAGGTGTGGCAACCATGGTCCTTGCCCATAGAGGTGGCCACCTAGCCGAGAAGCCCAGATGAACATGTGAAACCAGAGAGAACACGTCGAAGCAGGGCAGTTCATAACTGACCCTGGCCAACAACTTTGCGGCCTGCATTTCTTCACCTGGAGCATGGACATAGCAGTGCCTTCCTCACAGAGAAAGAGAGTGAACGTGGGCTCTGGAAACGGGCAGGTGTTATTACTCTTGAGAGCACATAAAGCAAAGCTTATCAGCTGGCCAGCAAGTAAGAGGATGAGGAGAGAAGAGTATCCCTTTGGATGTCATTGCCATCTGTCATTTCCACCTGCCCACCCATTCTTCCTTAAAAAAAAAAATCTGGATTTTCCTTTGGGGAATTTATTCATCCTCTTACAGAGGCTGACATCCCCCCCATGGTGGTTATCTGACAGATCCAGCCAGTCACTAGAGTGGACAGTTCAAGAGTGGGTACGTGACACCCCCAGCTGAGTGGACTGACTGAGAGTCAGTCCCTGGACTTGCTGTCAGGAAAGAGGCTTTCTCTCTGCAGATATGACTAAACAGGTAGGATGTGAATCTGGATCTATTATTGGCCACCATGAGGGAAGACCCTGCCTCAGGTTGGAGCCAACACATGGGAAAGTAGAGCTGACAGCTGGAGAGGGAGACAGGAATCTTGTTATTGACTTTGGGCTCCTGGATCCAGCTAGTCCTGAAGCAATTATTCTGAAGTGTTCAGTTTCATGAGCTAATCTTCTTTTTTGCTGAAGGTATTTTGAGCTGTGTTTCTGCCATTTGCATGCAGCACGGGTCCCCTCCCCTTCTTTGATCTGCCTTCACAACGGATTTCCAATGTCAAAAAATCACAGACCAGATTTTTTTTTTTTAAATGATTAAGGTGAATATATCGTGTAGTAAAAGAGCACTCTACCAGAAGCCAGTGGGGAGAGAATTTCAGATAGAAAGGACAATGTGAAAACAGCAGAAGCTTGGTCAATATTTACCAAGTACCAACTCAGTATGTCCCGGGCATTATTCTAGGCATTGGAGTTCAGCAGGGAATGGGGCCAGCAGAAAGTTCTGCCTTCATGGAGCTTACTACACAGAATGGAATAAGTTAAAATTATATTATAAGATTATATTATAAAATTATAAAATTATAATTATAATTATAAAATTATAATTATAAAATTATATTATAACTTAATCAAATTATGTGCCAGGCATTTTTCAACTACTGGCTCATGTAATCTTCACAATAACCCTATCCTGTAGGTATTATTATTCACGTTCCTTATATGAAAAGGAAACTGAGGACCATTAAGGCTTTGTGTCCAAGGTTACCTAGCTAGTAAGTGACAGCTCTGGGATTTGAACCCAGGACGTCTGGTTTTCTTAACCACTTATACTATACCGCCTGGTGTAACAGCTTTTATGAGCCTTCTCTATATGCTAGACACTGCTCAAACGGGTTTGCATGCACACACACACACACACACACATGTATTCCTCAAAACAATCCATTTTACAGACCAGGAAACTGAGGTTAATAACACAGCGATAGCAGGACTGAAATTTGAACCAAAATAGTATGGTTTGAGAGGTCATACTGTTTTTTCCCCCATCTTTATGCAGGTATAATTGACCAATAAAATGATAAGCTATTTAAAGTACACAAGGTGATGATCTGATCCGTGTGTACACTGTGAAAGCTTCCCCCCACCTTGAGTTAATGGACACACCCATCATATCACATATTTTTTGAAGGGGTACCGTCTTAGCAAATGTCACTGACACGGGACGGTGTAATCAACTATAACCGGGACAGTCGGCGCTCCACACTCCCGTGCTTACCACCTTCCGTGAACCAGCGAAGGAGGGAAGAGGGGCGGGGAAACAGAAACCCTGCCCAGAAGCGAAAGACAGCAAGAGGCCTAGCTCTGCGGCCTCCTGTCCAAACGGTGCCAGGTTTCAACGTTGATAACAAGGTGATTGATGGCTCCTGCATTCGCTGAGAGGGCCAGGAGCCCTACCGGCCGGCCCCCACCTGGGGTCCTCTCCGCCGTCCTCGGAACTGAGGATCTTGAGAAATGTGCACGGCAAAAGGGGCGGTGTGAAGCGAGACCAGTTCTGACACACTCATTCATGAACGGTTTTGTTTGTTTGTTTAAAGATTTTATTTATTTATTTGAGAGAGAGAGAGAGAGAGCACACGGGGGAGGGGGGCCTGGACTGCAGCACCTGATGGGGGGACAGAAGGATCCACATAAGCAGAGGAGGGGACCCTTCGGCCGTCCTCCCCAGCCTCTGCTCTCGGCCTCCGGTCATTGAGCCTCCAGGCCTTCTTGCCTCGGGTTGTCTTGGCGGCCAGCAGTCTCCTCCTCTAACCCCAGACAATAAATTAATAAGTAAAATACATAGTATGTTAGAGGGTATTGTGTGCTCTTAAGGAAATAAAGAGGAATTTCAGCACAAAGCACTCCCTAACTTCCTTCTGGCCTTCACTCTTTAAAGGCCCTCCCTTCTCCGTGAGGCTTTCCCTAAACAAGGCATTTTAAATTGCACAAGCCCTGCCGAAATTCTTGTGTTTGGTCCGTTCACTTATCATGGTTTGTCTGCCCCCACTAGAATGTAAGCTCCATTTTACCGGTGTATCCATAGCTTCTAGATTATTCCCCGGCTCGATAAATATTTGTCGAATGAATAAATGAAGTGTAACCTCAAACAGTTAAAAAGCAACTCTCCGAACCATTTCTCCAGAAGAGAGAGAACAGGATAAAGTTGCACAGAGCTGATATAAGACTAAAGTTGGAAGGAGGGGGAAAAAAACAAGGGGGTGGGTAAGAAAAAAAAAAAGCTGGAAGGAGGGTGTGATCAGTCAGGAGCACTGAACCCAGAGGTCCGTGGTTATCTTCTGATTCCTCGGCATGAACTGCTTTTATAATCAGAAAAGCAAAGAACACTTTGTTTTACATAGAAAAGGAAGGCTTCTAGTTAACAGAGACCTGGGTGCTATGTCCAGCCCCAGGGGAGAGGTGTCCTCTGGGGCTGGCTGCTCACACAGGGACTCTGGGGATGGGTTGTTCTCCCTTCCTTGCTTTCTCCCTGCCCCTCCCCCCTCCCCGACTTCCTAAAGGCCACGGAGCTCTCTAGAACCCTCGGACGGATGGGGCATGTGGGTGTCAGCACAGCTGGTCCACTCCCGGCTCAGCCTGTGACCGGCAGTAAACCCATAACCCAGGCTTTTGCCCTCCCACAGGACGTTAGCAAATATTCAGTGTGATAATAAGAATTGCTGGGGCTGAATAATATTTTCATGCCTTTTTATTGAAGTCAAATTGGTATATACCATGTAAGTTTCGGGCATAACATTATAATTCGACGTTGGTATACCCTGCAACACGATCACCACCAGAAGCCTGGTTACCATCCATCACCATGCAATTTTTATATACAAACCAAGGTGGAGTTTCCCCATACTCCCTCTTATGCTCATCCCATTCCTGTTAAATCAGCGAGGGCCACATGGCTCTCATCACTACGGTGGAGGAATGTCAGTGCAGTTTCGTTTTTAGTTCGACAGCGGTAGGGGACTGAAGGCACAGAAGAATTGAAACGTGGGGAGAATCGTGATGACGTAAGAACAAGGTGGGTGGGGGGTGGGGCACACTTTAAAATACTCCCCAAGTCAAGGAAGGAAGGGAGCAATTTGAAAAGGAAACAAGGAGAAGTTAGAACTGATGTGTCCCCACAGAGTCCAGGCCATGCCCGTTCTGAATAGTATGGAGAGATCTGAGGACGGGAGGGACTGCACCCCCTTTTCCAGCAGTGGACAGACCCCAGACATATCCCTGCACCCACGTGTGACATGGGGGCTGTGGGAAGTGGCCCGGAGCACAGCAAGAGCACGGCTGTGTGGGTTGATGGGAAAGAGCGGAGAGAAAGGACAGGAGGGGCGGAAAAGGGGACACCTTGGTAGATGCTGGTGTACCAAGGGGATGTTGAGGCCAGGAGCAATCTGTGCCCCTTCCCAGCTCTGCTCCTGAGCAACCCTGGAGAAAGGAGAGAAAACACTGTGAACTGACCCCATCAAACACCTGCTGTGGGCAGAAAAGGAGCAGGAAATCTCAGCTTACACAATAGATCACGTTTGTGGCACGCCTGAGCTCTGGTTCTGTCATTGTTTTAATCACTTACATGTTGCTTACCATGCATTTTGCAACACTTACTTAATCACAGGAACCAACCCTATGTTGAATGGTACTGGCATTCCTATTTTACATGTGGGGAAACCGAGGCTAGAAAGATCAAGTAACTGGCCCAAGGTCACGGAGAAAATAAGAGCTAGGGCTTGAACCCACGGAGTCTGGGTCCAGAGCCCATTCTCTGTGCTACTCTGCGGGTTCCTTAAGTTCTTGTTCGGGGTCGGGTACCCTGCTAAGTGCTTGAAAAGCTCCATTTCCTTGAGTTCTCAAAGCCATCCCAGGAGGTGGGTGTACTCTTCATCTCCTATTCACAGATGTGGACATCAAGATAGAGAGTAAATAATAACTTGTCTCCGGTCACAGCCAAGTTCGCAGACAGGATCTAGACATAGGTCCGGGGGACCATAAGCCTGTTCCAGTCACTATTGTGGAACCAACCATCCCCAAACATAATGCTGTGCAATGAACATTTTATTATGCTCTGAGTCTGTAGGTGGGCAATCGGAGGGGGCTTGTCTCTGGTCCCCTGTATGTCGGGCCTCATCGCGGAAGACTCAGTGGCTGGAGGTGACTCTACAGCGGGGGCTGGAACCATCTGCAGGCTCCCTTCAATCACACACTTGGCTTTCAGCTGGGCTTAGGCGGGGCCGAAGACCAGAACGACATCGACGCGTGGCCTTGCCACGTCATCTCCCCATGTGTGTTGTTTTGGATTTTCTCACAGCAGGGCGACTGGGCTCCAGAGTGCAAGGTAGAAGCGCATGGTGTTATGGTGTGTTATGCTACCACGCCTCTGCCTGACTCTATCAGGCCAGGAACGCCCCAAAGTCCTCCCATGTTCAAACGGAACACAGTCCCGGGCGCCTGGGTGGCTCAGTTGGTAGGCGTCTGCCTTCGGCTCAGGTCGTGATCCCAGGACCCTGGGATCGAGCCCAGCATCGGGCTCCCTGCTCGGCGGGAAGTCTGCTTCTCCCTCTCCCACTCCCCCTGCTTGTGTTCCCTCTCTGGCTGTGTCTCTCTCTGTCAAATAAAATCTTTAAAAAAAAGGGGGGGACACAGTCCCGTGTCCCCCATTTGATGGGAAGGTGGCAAGGCCACATGGTAAGGAGAGCACAGGGGTTGGGAGCCCTTGCCGTGACCGTGTTCGGTGTATGCAACCCAAGACAAAAGCCTCCTGTGTCAGACGTCCTCAAACACCACTGCTCATCAGAATCACTCCAAACTCCCAAAGCCCTGGCTCTACCGCAGACCAATGAAATCGGAGTCTCTGGGAGGGGAAGCCAGGCATCCGTGTCTTCTTTAACTCACCTGTAACCAAGTGATGACAACGAGGCCTCCTCCCCTGTATGCAAAGCACCTGGCAGAGTGGCTGGCTCGTAAACAATCAGTGTTTCTCCAAGTGTGAACACCTGTGACTCTTCGCGCACAAGGTTGTCAACAGTGTGCACAGGTGGACTGAAAAAAGTTATAGTTAGGTGTTTCTTTTTATAAAATTCTAGTTATGACAAGTGATTGTGGTTTTCTACTTTCGGTGGTTATGTCGTCTCTCTCTTTTTTTTAAAGTAGGCTCCCGTGCCCAGCGTGGAGCCCAGCTCGGGGCTTGAACTCACAACCCTGAGATCAAGCCCTGAGCTGAGATCAAGAGTCAGAACACTTCACCAACTGAGCCACCCAGGGCCCCTGATCTCCTTTTAAAATATATTTGAGTGAAAAAGGTAAGGAGGTCATTTTATTTTATTTTTTTAAATGATTTTATTTATTTATTTGACAGAGAGAGACACAGCGAGAGAGGGAGCACAAGCAAGGGGGAGTGGGAGAGGGAGAAGCGGGCTTCCCGCTGAGCAGGGAGCCCGATGCGGGGCTTGATCCCAGGACCCTGGGATTATGACCTCAGCCGAAGGCAGACGCTTAACCGACTGAGCCACCCAGGCGCCCCTAAGGAGGTCATTTAAAAAATTCTAAGTAGACAGTGGTATGGCCGAAATGCACATAGGGTAGAAATCACAGAAGCGCCGAGTGAGAGGAGACCGGGAAAACCTTGGGGCAGACGATCAATAACGGTAGCCTTCACTGTGCCTATTATTAGCATTACCTTTAAGGAGTGCCAGTTAAAAATCAACTATGGGGTGATTCTGAAATTTAAAAAAATACACATCTGAGAGCTGAGTGGGCGTAAGAGACCTAGGTGTCTGGGAAGCCAATAAAGAGCCCCTTGGTGAGTGTCCTGATTCTCGGCAAGGAGCCGGGAATCCTTTGAACCGTGGCAACCTGATGGGGAAACATCCGTAAGCTCCCGAGGGGCAGCAGAGGTCAGTCGTCCCTCCGTTCTCAGGAGGAACCCTAGAAAGCGGGGAGACAGACATTACATGCAACTAGGGGATCAAAAACAAAGAGGGTAGAAGAGTGGGTGGAACAGAAGAGGGAGGTTCTGGGTGGGGAGAGTCAAGAGCGGGTTCTTGTCCTGACTGGGTCCTCATGTGAATTTCAGCCACTCCCTGCCCCTTGCCCCACCAGGCCCTTCTGCAAAGGGTGGAGAATGGGGCTCTAACTCCCAGGATCTGAACATTCAGTAATTCCAAGAATTATCTGGTTCCTGGAACAGCCTAAAGGCCTCCCAGGGGGAGACTGTGCCAGGGAAGGGCAAGGCCAGGGAAGGCGAATCAGAGGCCAGGAGTGAGAGTAGCATGTGGGGCCTTCTGGCAAAGTGTCAAAGGACCCAGAGCACAGGGAGTGGCCAGGTTCAGCTAGAGACACAGCACTTTGCAGACTGTGTTTTCTCCTTTAAAGTATCTTTTGGGGGCGCCTGGGTGGCTCAGTCGTTAAGCGTCTGCCTTTGGCTCAGTTCATGATCCCAGGGTCCTGGGATCGAGCCCCACATCGGGCTCCCTGCTCGGCAGGAAGCCTGCTTCTCCCTCTCCCTCTCCCCCCAGCTTGTGTTCCCTCTCTTGCTGTGTCTCTCTCTGTCAAATAAATAAATAAAATCTTTAAAAAAAATAAAGTATCTTTTGACAGGACAGGCAACTGAGGCTCAGAAGGAGTAATTAACCAGAAATTAACTAACACCTAGGATTCCACATTGTCAGTGCATGGTTATTCTCAGGCACATAGTGAAAAAGGAAAGGCCTAGGCTTCAAAAATTAGACCTAAGTTCAAAATCCCACTCCTGCAGTTTGTGGCTGTGTGACTTTGTGCCACTTACTTACCATCTCTGAACCTTGGTTTTCTGGGCTGGAAAATAAGATCAATAATAGTCTGCCTGTTGGGTTATTGGAAGGATTAAATGGGACGATGCCTATAAAACACCTATCACGGAGCAGTAAGCCCGATACCTGGGAGCTGTGGCCGTGATTTTTTGAAGCTGGGCTTCAAAGCCCAGATCCGTGCTGGGCTGAGAGCTCGCTCCTCCCATCTGCCTGCTGAGTTCAAGAGCGGCCACTGGCCCTAAGGCCTGGTTCCGATCATACCAGGGTCCCATTTGTCCCTCTTTGCAGTCCATGCCTTCAACCAGGCCCTGGTAATACGACAGGCATCCGATAGGCATTAACTGAGTGAATAAATAATCTATCACGGAAAGAGGGGCTCAAGGGGAAGTCTGAAGGAGCTGTATGCCAAATGCTTGTGAGAACCTGGGCACAGGGTTGTTGTGCCTGTGATTCCAGAGCAAGTGTCTCCCTGGGTGGAGATGAGGGGACAGGGGGTGGTGGAGGGCTGGTGATGGAAGACTTTGAAGAGCTGAGCCTTGCAGAGTGGGTGAGATTGAAGGCATCTCACGCAGAAAGGACCAGAGGAGCAGAAGCTTGTTCAGGGGCAGGTGGGAGAGTTAGATTTCGACCCACATTTTTTTTTTAAGATTTTATTTGTTTATGAGAGAGAGAGAGAGAGAGAGAGAACACAAACTGGGGAAGGGGATGGGCAGAGGGAAAGGGAGAAGCAGACTCCCCCTGAGCAGGGAGCCTGATTTGGGGGGGAGCTCAATCCCAGGACCTTGAGATCATGACCTGAGCCAAAGGCAGATGCTTAACTGACTGAGCCACCCAGGCGCCGCTTCAGCCCACATTAACGAGGTGCTCTGAGAAGGAATCAGGCAACTCAAAGGCAACAAGTTCCCTGTCCCTAGTGGTATTCAAGCAAGCAGAGGCAACCCCGGTCTGGAGTGCGGTGGGGTTGGACTAGATGTCCTCTAATGTTCTACCCAGCCAGAGATTCTGTGACTGTTAGTAGGTCAGACTCAGGGGAGGCCGATGCACTGAGATTCGCAGAGGTTCAAGCTGGTCCTGATGGGCTGTGTACCTATTACTGTTCCAACAGGTGCCTCATTCCTCTGCTCATGTTCTTAGGTCCCTAAGAACAATTGGCTCCAAGTTTTGCAGCCTAGGGCTTACATGAAAGGGCAGGAGAAAAGGAAAAATGCTCTGCCCAGGGCCTAGGGGTGTTCTCCCTCCTCCTGTTGAGTCTGCTTGTGGAAAATGTTTCTTGCTGGTTTTTTCCAGTATTCACTCTCCTGCCCTCCCCAAGTTTTGGCCAACACGTGGCTAAGCACCTAAATACCATGCTTCCCAGCCTCTCTTGTAGTTAGGTGTGGCCATGTAATTAAATTCTGACCCGATGTGATGGATTCTACTTTTAGGTCATGGCCTTAAAAATGAATTGGTGTGGCTTCCTCTGGTCCCTTCCCCACTCCCTTTCCACAGGTTGAGATGCAGATGTGATGGCAGGTACCGAAGCCGCTCGTTTGGACCCCAAAGTGGAAGCCATGGTTTGTTTTTGTGTGTGGGGTTTTTTTTTTTTAAGATTTATTTATTTATTTGAGAGAGGCAGGGGCAGAGGGAGAAAGAATCTCAAGCTGACTCCATGCTGAACGCAGAGCCCGACACAGGGCTCGATTTCACGACCCTGGGATCACAACCTGAGCTGAAACCAAGAGTCAGACGTTCAACGGACTGAACCACCCAAGTGCCGGGGAAGCCATGTTTTGAGGGTGGCAGAATAATGAGGCTAAAAGTAGCTGGAATCCCTGACACAGTGAAGTTGTCATTTTAGCCCAAGAGTACTGACCCTTGGAGCTGTTATGTGACAGAGGGAGAACTTTCTATCCCATTTTGAGTCTTCATTACAGGAGCCCAAACCTGTATCTCAATCAATAGATCCTCTTATTTGCCCTATGTCCTTCCCAAACTCTGGTCCTGAGACTGATTATATATACGAGGTAAGGATCTTCCTCCCCCGGCTGACCTCCCAGAACCCTGTCCTGGCATCCCCCTTGGCAGAGGGACTCCCCCCCATAGGTGAGGACAGTGAGAATCCTTGAATTTGAGCCCTCGGTAATCTGGGGCAAATCCTTTAATGTTCTAAATCCTAGTTTTCTCCATTTTGCAGGTGGCACCAGTGAATACCATTCACTTCAAAAGGTGGTTTTTATATATTTTTTAGTTTATTTTATTTGTAAGTAGGCTCCACGCTGGGTGTGGCCCCAACGAGGGGCTCGAACTCACGATCCTGAGATGGAGCCCTGAGCCGAGATCAAGAGTTGCAAGCTTAACTGACTGAGCCACCCAGGCGCCCCCAGAAGGTGGTTTTATATGAAAATGATATGATCAATAAGATTGTTTTTTCTAGAAATGGAGAGGAGCCGGGGAGGGGGCTTGTTTCCCAGGCAGCATGACAAAGAAACAGAAATTTTTCTTGCATTTCATAAGAAACCACGGAGACACAGTCACCAAAATATCTGTGCACCAAAATAACACGCTGGCCTCTACCAAGCCAAATCAGGTACACCCTCTCCCAGGCACACGACCAAACACAGACACTAACAAACCCGGCTACCAGGGGCTGGCGCAAACACAGGCAGGCGCGGGCAGAAACGCGGACACACACCACCACGCAGAGAGGGGACAAATCCCACACACAAGCTGAAGCTGTACTTTGTTTATTGTCCTTCCCACCCTTAGGGAGGTCCAATTTCTTTGCGGTCTTTCTTTTTAGGGGCTTTTTTTTTTTTTTTTTTTTGCGACTCTGCCTCTCCATTCCCTGCCTCTTACTCCCTATCTTGTCCTTTTGCTGGGGCTGGGGGCACTTCCTTGGTGGCCCCTCAGAGCCTCAGTCAGGTAGGATGAGTCCTGGGGGAGAGAAGGGGGGGAAGCAGGCCTGGGCCCTGCCCCCAGGTGCCGATTCTCCCATTCTCCGATTCTCCGCGGTCCTGTCTCCGTCGCTGGGTGGTGTTGGTGCTCTGGCCTCATCTAGGGCAAGGGAAGAGAGGGATGGTTCTAACCCCACCTCTCCTGGTCACCGTGTTCCCAGAGAAGGGCCCTACCCTCTCTGGGCCTCTGTGTTCCTCCCCGTAAACCAAATGTCCCTCCAATTGGAAAGGTTCTGTGTTTCCCCCTTTGCTCTGGTCCCTAGGAAACTCAGAGTCGAATGTGTGTCTCATTTTATTCTACGTTGAGACAACGGCTCTTGGGTCCCTTCTTCCCACCCAACCACACACATTCAGGCGCGTCCTTCCGAGGCGGAGGGACCTCTGGGTCCCCCGATTCCTTACTTCCAGCTCCGCCTCAGGACCGTGCCCCTCGCTTTTTCCGCTCCGTGTTCTGGAGCTTGGTCACCAGCTTCCTCTCATGGCCACCAGGGTTGGGACGATTGGTGTTGGCGGCAGCTTCTCTCTTGGTGCGACCTTTCCGGCCTCCCACCCCTGGGAACCAGGCAAGAGGCTGGGGTGAGGTGGACAGAGGCATGGTACATCCGAGGAGAGGCAGGGGGCCGGGAGTGCGGGGTGGAAGGGGCATGGTTTGGAGGAGGCAGACTGGGGAGTGGTCACCACCACCTTTGGGGCAGTCATAATCCCCGTTGCCCCGTCTGTGGAGTGAGGGGCCCCCGATGGTCTGCTGTTGCTCCCATATTCTAGGGGTGCGTGAGGTCTCAGGGCTGTGCAGGACAGCACTCAGTGGAAGAGGGGTTAGATGGGGTGACTCGAGGGGTCAAGAGAACAGGGTAGAGAATGGGTTGGGGGTGGGGAGAAGGCCAAGGAGGCATCCTAGTTGGGAGTGTGGGGTTGGAAGTGGAGGGACCAAGAGGGCGAAAGGGCCAGAGCTTACCCAGGTAGGAATGAGCCAGGCTATAGAGGTCATACTCATCCAGGCTGGGGTCTTCGTCCTCTGGGCCTGGGGGCTGCCGGGCCGGGCTGGCTGCTCTCGGCAAGGAGGCCATCGCATCTGACTCTCTCTCGCTGTCTGTCTCTCTGTCGTCTTCAAAAGCTTTGTTTGTGTCTGGTTTCCCGACACCTCCCTGTTCACCGGCCCCAACTTATAAGACCACGTGTCCTCCTCAGGCCCTGTCTGATGCAATCTGGCGCTTTCCCAAAACCCGACCCAGTAAACAGCAATCACGAGAGGGGGAAAGAGTCGGTCCTGTGAGTCCCAGCCCCTTCCCCTCGCCTCCTCCCTCTCACTGGGGCTCGCCCAGCTGGGTATTTTTCCACAGAGGAGATCCCCGCCCCTCAGGGAGGAGGAGGAAAGAGGCAGAGTCAGTATAAACAGTCCTTGGCATCATGGCCAGTGGGGATCCGAGGGCCTCACCTGGCCGACTCCTTCCTGTCTGTCCCCTGCCCCCTGCCACACAGCTGACCCCCACCCCAATTCTGGCTCAGACTCAGGACGCTGGTGGCAAATTGTGGCGTGAAGGACACACCACGAACTAGGTCAGTGGTTCTCACCCCTAACACACCCAACACCCCTTTTCGATAAGAAACATCTGGAAAGCCCCCTTAATATCCTGAGCTGTGGGGGGAGCGGGTCCCTAGGTAGTTTCCCTCACCCGAGAGGGAGGCTAGCAGAGTGGTTAAGAGTGCGGATTCTGGAGCCAGCTGCCCTGGGTTCAAACCTTTGATCTACTACTTCCTGGGTGACCCCGGACAAGTCGCCTTCCCTCTCTGTGCCCCAGTTTTCTCTACTGTAAAAATGAGGGTGATGATAACTGCATCGACCTCACAGAGTTGGTGAGCGAATGGAGTGAGATACCATAGGGAAGGATACTTGCAAAGGGGCCTGGGACCGTGTAAGCTGAACTGCAGGAGTTATCCACATAATTTCCAGAAAAATACTGCCGTCCCTATAAGGTAAAGGAGACGTAAAAGGAAATTGATTTTTTTTTTTAATTTCTCTTTTGGGATTTTTTATTTATTCATTGGAGAAAGAGAGAGCATGAGCAGGGGGGGAGGGGGAGAGGGAGAAGCAGACTCCATGCTGAGCTGGGAGCCCAATGTGGGGGGGCCTCCATCCCAGGACCCTGAGATCATGACCCGAGCCAAAGGCAGGCGCTTCACCAACTGAGCCCCCCAGGCGCCCCAGGAAATCGATTTACCATGAAATAATGTCTTTCAAAACGTGGATATACTGGGGTAGAAGACATGAAGTAAACAGGGGTTTGGACCTATTTAATACGAATTAAGAGAAGGGATTCGGATAAGAACCGCCTGAAAAGTGGAATTTTCCACCCTCGCCTGAAGGGATCTGCCCTGTGTGAGTTAAGTTCACCCAGAGAGGCCACACCCTGCCCACCCTTGTTTTCACTGAGGTTTATGGACCAGCTCTCCCAGGCCCTGGCAGGAAAGGAGGCCGACACAACCTTCCGACTTTTTTTTTTTTTAACCTCCATGGTCTCCAGCGCAATAGGACGGGCTGGGGCCGTCTCTGCTCCCATTCCCACTTCGCTGTGAGCCCATTCAAACACTGTTTCATCTCAATGTTACCTAATTTCACCTCCCCCCGGACCCTGTAATAACCCAGCTTCGTCCTTCGCTTCACAAGAAGAGGCACTTCTGCTTGCGTTTCTCCCTGGCGTGAGCCAGAATTAAATTTAGTTTTTGTTTTTCAGGTTTGGTTGATTTGTGAATTCTTGAACATCCAGGAAATGAAAGTGAGGTCACTTGAATAAAACACAGTTTGGGATCATTACGTAAGGTCCAGGGGAAGGCCGCCCCAAAATGTGCCGCTTTCGCATATTGGTTATTTTATTTTATTTTATTTATTTATTTATTTATTTATTTATTTATTTATTTATTTTAAACAAGGTAGTTTGCGTTTTCTCTCTCTCTCTCTTTTAAAAGATTTTATTTATTTGACAGAGAGAGACACAGCGAGAGAGGGAACACAAACAGGGGGAGTGGGAGAGGGAAAAGCAGGCTTCCCGCGGAGCAGGGAGCCTGACGTGGGGCTCGATCCCAGGACCCTGGGATCATGACCTGAGCCGAAGGCAGACGCTTAACTGACTGAGCCGCCCAGGTGTCCCCACATATTGGTTATTTTAAAATAAAAGTTACTTAAGAGACAGCTGGTGTGAGGATAGCTCTCAGACCCTCCTCTGTAACCCGAAAGCAACAGATAAATCTCCTAGGTAAAAGGTCCCCTCCTTGTACCAGGAGGTAAAGAGACACCCTTATCACCAGAGATAGGACATTTAGAGCCAAGAGGTTCATTATTTTTTTTTACCAATTTACGAAGTTTTCTTGGTCCTTTCAATTCCTCACAGTTTTACTGTCTCTTTGTCTAAAAGGATAAAAACTACCTGCCTCAGTCATTTCGTTAGGTCTGAATTTCATGACGGGGCCTTCATGCACACATAATAAAACTTTGTTTTTTTTCTGTTGTTAATCTGTCTCATGTCAATTTAATTCTTAGTCCAGCTGGAAGATACTAATTCCTTCCCACCAATAATAACAGATCTGATGATAAGGGAAAGAGGAAAGTAATCTTAAGCAAAGAAAACACACCCAGACAAATTAAGGTGGAGACACAAGGAGATATGGAGTTCTTTTTTTTTTAAGATTTTATTTATTTGAGAGAGAGAGAGAGAGAGAGAACGAGCATGGGGGAGGGGCAGAGGAAGAGGGAGAAGCAGGCTCCCCAATGAG
This sequence comes from Phoca vitulina, assembly GCF_004348235.1. NCBI lineage: Eukaryota > Metazoa > Chordata > Mammalia > Carnivora > Phocidae > Phoca > Phoca vitulina. Next base: position 10,792,944 of record NW_022589748.1, on the reverse strand, counting down.
CAGGGAGCCCGACATGGGGCTCGATCCCAGGATCCTGGGATCATGACCTGAGCCGAAGGCAGACGCTTAACCAACTGAGCCACTCAGGCGCCCGAGACATGGGGTTCTTACAAGGTGGTGGGCTTCATCACTACATGGGATGGGGTAGGTTCTAGGCTCAGGTCATTGTAAATTAATTTATGTTTATGTTATGTTGCTTCATGAATGTCTAGCAGGACACTCAAATGCGTGCAGGATGTGGGACAATTCTGCATGCGACTGTCCCACTCGGCCTCCCTGTCCACCGTGACTGCCAAGAACACCCCCACAAATTCCCCATTACTAGCCGCGAGATCTTGGGCTCACTTCTGACTTTCTGGAAAAGGGAGATGGTGACAGCACCGCTAGGGGTGAAAGGGCTTGGTCCCAAGCCAGCACAGCGAGGACTGCTATTTCCAGCAATCTAAAGAAGGGAAACCGAAGCTCAGAGAGACTTGCTCAAGGTCACAAGGCTGGTGAGTGGTGAAGGATTCCCGCCCCTCCCCCAGGTCTACCTGAGCCCAGTTCCAGTCTGGTTCTAAGTCAGCCCAGCCAGCCAAACACTGACAAAGGTTTGGCAACTGTGTGTGTATGGAAGCACCTGTTGGGGATTCCTTCCTCCCACCCTCCCTGTCCCTCCCTCCTCCCTCCCCCCGTGCTTTGGACCAGGCTGGGTGCTAAGAATGCCCCATTTTTACCCCATTACCCTCATTTTTTAAAAAAAGATTTTATTTATTTATTTGACACACACAGAGAGAGAGCACAAGCAGGGGAAGCTGCAGGCAGAGGGAGAGGGAGAAGCAGGCTCCCCGCTGAGCAGGGAGCCCGATGTGGGGCTCGATCCCAGGACCCTGGGATCATGACCTGAGCCAAAGGCAGATGCTTAACTGACTGAGCCACCCAGGAGACCCCAGAGGCACAGTATAGACTTCTAGTTAAGCTAAAATTTTTATATCAGTTTGGGTCATGTCACAGAGCTCAGCGGTGGGAGGGGGGGAATGTCAGCAGTCTGACATTCTGGTGTCACTACGGTGGGGCACCTACACATGTGTGAAGAACAGAACCAAGTGGATTTCAGAAATATCTGAAGTATCCGTATGAGCCATCTATTCAGCTCATATTGCCATATATTCTCCATTCAACTTCACTTTGTAAACATAGCTTGAGTAGTCAAAAATACAGACATACCCAAAAAGTATATACATAACAACAATGTTTATCTTCGTAAAATGATGATATTTACCTCCAATGATGAGTCTCGTCTCTTCAAGTTGCAAATCCATTTCTCACTGGGGCCACGGCGTCTGACGTCCGATGCTGTCACTTCTGTGTTCACAGGCTCACCTTCTCTACTGGGCAGTCTGGCGCGTTCTTGGTGGAGTAAGCACACAGAGGTCCTTAATGTTCACCTGTCTGTCGAATAACCAGGTGGACGGGGAGCCTGGGTGGCTCAATCGGTGAAGCATCTGCCTGGAGCTCAGGTCATGATCTCGGGGTCCTGGGATCGAGTCCCGGTTGGGGGAAATCCACACTCAGCAGGGAGCCTGCTTCTCCCTCTCCCTCTGCCCTTCCCCCTGCTTGTGTTATCTCTCTCACTCTCTCTCAAATAAATAAATAAAACATTTATTTATTTATTTATTTATTTATTTGCCAGAGAGAGAGCGCACAAGCAGGGGTGAGCAGCAAAGAGAGAAGCAGGTTCCTTGCCGAGCAAGGAGCCCGATGTGGGACTTGATCCCAGGACACTGGGATCATGACTTGAGCCAAAGGCAGACGCTTAGCCAACTGAGCCACCCAGGCATCCCTCAACTAAATAAAGAAAATCTTTAAAAAACAAAACAAAACCGGGTGGACAATATCACCTTGTAATTTCTGGTGAGGCTTTCCTGGATAGGGTCACAGTCCTTGACTGTATAAATTCCAATCCAGGTTTTATGTGATCTAGCTGACTTTCTGTCCAACTACTCCTGGATGGTGAGGTGCTCCTGGGACCCCCTATAGAAGTACTGGTCTTTGAAGGTGGCATCCTGCCTGAGGAATGTCAAGAGAATCCTGGGGGGTCCGCAAAGCGATCTCTGAGCACTTGCTTGGTGGCTTGTTCAATCTGATACATCATTCCATACTAACAGAGGAAACTCTATTCAAATAATATATTCAAATAATAAAGACCATCATCTTGGGGCACCTGGGTGGCTCAGTCGTTAAGCGTCTGCCTTCGGCTCAGGTCATGATCCCAGGGTCCTGGGATCGAGCCCCGCATCGGGCTCCCTGCTCAGCGGGAAGCCTGCTTTTCCCTCTCCCCCTGCTTGTGTTCCCTCTCTCGCTGTGTCTCTCTCAAATAAATAAATAAAATCTTAAAAAAAAAAAAAAAAGACCATCATCTTGCAGGTTGAGTGGGTGGTGGGAGGGTAAGGAATGGCTGTAGAGCCCAGTGCTCTTCAGGGGCAGGATCTGGCGCCCCTCCCACCAGCCACCCCCTTCCCTGGAGCCCTGCTCTCAGTGGTCCCAGGTCACAGGGGTTCCTGGTTCCTGTGCCTTGAGGAGCTGCTGCCACCCACGGAGCGTGAGCCCCAGGCCAATCTTATTTTTGTAAGCAAAATTATTGTAGTTTTTGTAAAAAAAAAAAAGGGGGGGGTTGGAGACCAGGGGATGGAATGTGTTCCACACTCTAAGAGTCACACCCTAGACTGGGATTATGGAAAATTTATACTTCCTCCATTACAGATTCTAGATCTCTGCAATGTGTGGCTTCCTACAGTGTATGCTATTTTAGAAGCGAGGGGGATTAAAGCAATTTTTAAGAGCTAATGTACGGTACCCCTTCCTCCCTTGGGTTCCATGCACACAATGCCACCTTCTGGTCATGCTGTGGCTTCTTTTGTATGTGTTGGGGACACAAAGCAGTAAGTGTGAACAACTTGCCCCACCTGCCTCCCATGGGAGGTCAGATCCAAATGAACCACCTGTAACCAAACCAAATGAGAGTTCATTCGCCCGATGCACAGCAAGCCAATGAAAACTGACACTGAGGGCGCCTGGGTGGCTCAGTTGGTTAAGCGACTGCCTTCGGCTCAGGTCATGATCCTGGAGTCCCGGGATCGAGTCCCGCATTGGGCTCCCTGCTCGGCAGGGAGTCTGCTTTTCCCTCTGACCTTCCCCCCTCTCATGTGCTCTCTCTCTCTCTCACTCTCTCAAATAAATGAATAAATAAAATCTTTAAAAAAGAAAACTGACACTGAGCTTTTGCAGTGAAGGAAGATAGGCTATTTATTGGTGTGGTGCCATCCAGGGAACTAATGCTCAAAAGTCCCAAACTCCTTGATGGCTTACAAGCAAGGGTTTCTAAGGGCAAAATTTAGCCGGGGGGGGGGGGGGGGGGTGTCTTCTGAGAAGGTGGATGCTGTTGACTGGAGGCCCGTGAAGTCGTGTTAACGGATGTGACTTAGTTGCTTCTCGTGCTGCTTTGTCTGGTCCCAGGAAGGTCTGTTTGTCCCATCTTTTGAGAGACTTGGAATCTGAAAAATATCTTTTTTTTTTAATGTTAGAGATTTCATGGGGTGCATCTGGTGCTTATGTACTCAGGATAGTGCCCATTTGCTGCCTGAATGTGTTCAGACTACTTGGATGGGCATAAGCTAGTTGGGTTGAATTCCTTCACGTTCCTTTGAATGGTAAGCAAGAATTCCTATCTCTTGGGTCTGGGTCTATATATTCCCTGGCCAGTGCAGCTGTCCTTGGGGGTGATATGACCTCTAGTTAGTTCTGTCATCAGAACTAACAACATGGATGTGGGCTTCAAGCCTTTTTTTGTTTTGTTCAAGTGGGTGATGGTAGGCATGAGCAGGGACAAGGTGAGAGAGGGGTGGCTGGCTTTCCATAGAAGGTGCCTGAACACCCTTTGCAAAAAGCCAGTTCTGAATGGGGGAAAAAGCAAAGAGAGGAGGGGGTGGGAGCATTGCCCTCAGCAGTGGAAGTCTGTGAAGGGAAGGGAGGAATTTGTTAAGGGATTATTAGGAAGTCATGCTATTTAATTCCCTCTGCATGTCCTCAAGAGACCTTCAGTCAAGATCCTTGTGACTTTTCAAGGCTTTTTAGAAAGGATTTCAGATGTGAGGCTCTGATGCAATAAGACCAAAGGATAGACCAGAAGGGCCCAGTCTTTGCCACTGTGGCTTTCTTATAGAAAGGGACTCTGCTGCCCAAGCAAAGGGAGTGTTCTGGTCAGCACCACGGTTCTAAATCTCCCCATATAACTCAGTGGGTTCTGGTTTACACATCAGTCTCTTGGGAGTCGCATCAGTGTGAGTCTACTCTGAGAGGTTGCTAGCAAAATGGAATTTCTGGTCCTGCAGAGCTGAGGACCAAATTCTATAGCAGTCACCCCCACCAAGATGCTGCCCCCTCAATGGCCTTTCCTAAGCAGAGAGAACACCTTCATTTTCTCTTTCATCTAACAAATATTTTTGTTAAGTGCGAGGCACACAGGCTAAAGATACAGTGATGAGCATAAACTGGTATGAGGCCAGCCCTCATGGAGTTTATAATGTGAGGGGTGAGGGGTAGGGCAGATGTAAATTTTGCACAAACAAATGTAAAATCATGACATTGTGTTACCATCACAGTTACGGGAGGTCTACACGGTGTTCTTGAGGGATCGTGACAGAGGGATTTGACCCAGTCAGGGAGATCTGAAGATGAGTAGGAGACTTGGAGGTAAACAGGGGAGGGAAATGTGCTCCACAAAGCCTTTGAAGAGGAGGGAGGAGGGCCATGGCATGTATGGGGACAGAAAGAAGAGGCTGAAGGGGAGAGGGAGGTAGAGAAGGTGGGGAGAGGAGGCGGTGGGGCCAGGAGACAGAGGTGCTCATGCACACCTTTGCGTTTTAAGAAGAGTGCTCTTGGAGCACCTGGGTGGCTCAGTCATTAAGCGTCTGCCCTTCGGCTCAGGTCATGATCCCAGGGTCCTGGGATGGAGCCCCGCATTAGGCTCCCTGCTCCGCGGGAAGCCTGCTTCTCCCTCTCCCACTCCCCCTGCTTGTGTTCCCTCTCTCGCTGTGTCTCTCTCTGTCAAATAAATAAATAAAATCTTAAAAAAAAAAAAAAAGAGTGCTCTTGGGGCGCCTGCGCCGGGGCGGGGTGTGGGCTCAGTCCTTTAAGCGGCTGCCTTCAGTTCAGGTCATAATCCCTGAGCACCGCAAGGGGGCTCCACACTCAGCGGGGAGTCAGCTTCTCCCTCTCCCTCTGCCCCTCCCCGTTCGTGCTCCCTCTCTCTCAAATGAATAAGTAGAATCTTAAAAAAGAAAGAGAAAAGGGAAGAGAGGGGGGAAAAAAGAAGAATGCTCTGGGCAAATGGGTGAGGGCATACAATTTCAGGGGCTGTTACTCAAGTCTCACCAGGTAGTTATACTTCCCAGAAAAATCCTCATATTGGCCACAAGAGGGCATGCTTGAGGCTGTTCAAGGTGGAGCCGGTAGTTGGAGGCAATTTAGATGTCCATCACCACGGGTCCAAATAACTACAATGTGAGTGCCCATTATGAAATATTGCATAGTTATTCTAAGTAACAGGCACACACAGCAACAAGGACAAGTCTTTTTTTTTGGATTTTATTTATTTAGAGAGAGAGAGAGAGAGGCAGAGGCAGAGGGAGAAGCAGGCTCCCAGTGGAGCAAGGAGCCCGATGCGGGACTCGATCCCAGGACCCTGAGATCATGACCTGAGCCAAAGGCAGACGTTTAACCGACTGAGCCACCCAGGCGTCCTGACAAGGACAAGTCTTGAAAGCATCGTGCTGAATGGGAAAAATAAGAAACTGAGTGAGGTTTATAGCACAATACCATTTAGGTAAATTAAAAATACATGCACACTAGACAACACGCATGTTTGACAAAGACACTCTCACACACACTGGGGAAGGGAGGAGGAGTAGAGAAAAGAGATAAAGGCCATAAATAGATAAAACAAGAGAGAGGGTATACAGAGCCCAATGATTATAGTCTGTCATGAAGCAAGCAATGAATAGCCCAACCTCTACATCTGGGAATAAACAATTAAAAGGTCTTGCAGTTGTTTAGCCAAGCGTCAAGCCCCTTAAACTATGGCACATGTGGTGGAGATGAAAAGTGGATGGAGTATGTGATAGGAATGAAACACATAAAGCATATTTAACATATATAGTACATAGTAAGTGGCCAACATATGTGAGCTCTTACTATCTATTATTTAACCAATCAATGTGGAATTTCTTGGTCAGCACTAGGAAATTTAGTGATCCCTTCCATTCCCCTTAGGAGGGTGACCTTACCTAAAACAATGCATTCTTGGCTCATAATACCCCTTTTTCCGCTCCCTCTCTGTCTTAAAAAACCTTTCCTTTTCTTCAGCTCAGTGGAACTCCTTTCTATTTGTCAGATGGGATGCTGCCTGATTCATGAATCATTCAATAAAGCCAATTTCACCTTTTAAGTTACTCAGTTGCCCCTGGTTGGCTCAGATGGTTGGGTGTCTGCCTTCGGCTCAGGTCATGATGATTCCAGGGTCCTGGGATCGAGTCCCACATCAGGCTCGTGGCTCAGCGGGGAGCCTGCTTCTCCTTCTCCCTCTGCCTCTCCCCCTGTTCATGCTTTCTCTCTCTGTATCTCTCTGTCTCAAATGAATAAATAAAATCTTAAAAAATCTTGTTTAAAAAAATGTTAGTTGAATTTTTGTTGTTTAACAGTAGAAACATCAGAGATTACAGATAAATTCAAACAAACAAACAATTGTGAGTCCTAAATCTCTCCTGAGGAGTAACTAAGATCAATAGTTGACATTCAGGAGAAATAGCTCTTGACACCTCTACAAATGCAAAATTTGTGATATCCTTGCCAGCATAAGCTTCTTAAAATGCAGGATATATAGCTGAGACTGGATAGGTGGTCATGCCATTCATTAAGATAGAGACCTCAAAAAGAAAAACAAACTTGATGGCAAAAAATGTGTTAATTTGGGGCTGAAATAGTTTGTGTTGAAGTCTGGGATTCTTCTAAGTGCATACAAAAATATTGAGGGCCTATGACGTGCCCTCATAGGTACTAGGAATGTGCTAGGTACTGGGAATACAAAGGTGAACAAAACAGATGATTCTAACCTTATTGAGCTGGCAAGTGTATCACATAAACGAAATAAAATATAATTCTAAACTTTGGTAGCGGTTATGTAAGAATCATAAGATGCTAGGATGTAAACTAATGTAGTTTTTTTTTTTTAAAGATTTTATTTATCTATTTGACAGAGAGAGACACGGTGAGAGAGGAACACAAGCAGGGGGAGTGGGAGAGGGAGAAGCAGGCTTCCCGTCCAGCAGGGAGCCCGATGCGGGGCTCGGTCCCAGGACCCTGGGATCATGACCTGAGCTGAAGGCAGACGCTTAACGACTGAGCCACCCAGGCGCCCCTAAACTTATGTAGTTTAATATTTAGTCATGTCCTTAATACGTTCCTGGGAAGACTCCCTAAAAGAGCAACTTCTGGGTCTACGGATCTGCTTGTTTTAATTTATTTAAAAATTTTTAAAAATAGACTTTATCTTTTGGAGCAGTTTGACGTTTAAAAAAAGTTTTTAATTATCTTATACAGGCTTGGGGGAATGAGAGAAGATACTGAAAACACAAGGGCTCTAATTTGTTAAAATGTTCATCTGGCGCGTGGAGCATAGTGTGATAAAGTAAAAACTACATATCCCAAGGAGCAGCGCGGCACGTCACAGAAAGGATGGCGCATGCGTGGAGGAAGTTCGCGCAGCGACTGGCTCATAAAAGGAAAAAAGCGTGTGTGGTTCTCGACGTGCCGCGAATCTTCGAACGCAAGCGCGTTGTGATCTTCAGACTTTGAAAAGCATTCGAGGGGCGCGCCCGCGCCTGCCGTCGTAATTTGCAGCGCGACGTACCTATTCCGCTCGTGGCTTGGCAGGTGGGGCTGGGTCGCGGTCTGGGGCCCCCGGGGAATGGCGGGAGCGAAGAGCCGGGATCCCCTCCGGTACCTCCCCATTCCCGGGCCTCCGAGGCGGCTCTCGAGGGGCGGTGCGCACGCGCCCTGGGCGGGGAGAGGCGGAGCTCGGGGAGGGAGGGCCCGCGCCGGCGGTCTTTAGGATCTGCGCGTGCGCCGGCCGGCTCGGCGAGGAGGGGAAGCCGGCGTGCGCGGTGCGGGGCGCGGAGGTGGCGGAGGCGGGGTACTCAGCCCAGGTGCGAGAAGACGGTGGCTGAGGATGAGCCCCTGTTAACGAGATAATTTTATTCGCCCTCCAGAGACTTCCAATTGCCTCCTCATCTCTCTGCGCCCGTTTGCAGCGTGAGGCTTCAGCCTCTAGCTGGCGCCTCATCACTTCCAGGTCTCTGAACCCGCCCCAGTCTAGGCCCCCGCCACTCCCCTGAAATAGCACTTTGTTGAAGCTGCCAATGCTCTCTCAGTCGCCAAATTCAATGTTAAGTTCGTTCTCACTCCTGTAGAAGTGGTTGATGGGGTTCATCACTGCCCTTTCTTTTTTTTTTTTTTTTTTTTCTATAGTAGTGATTTTAAAGATTTTATTCATTTATTTGACAGAGAGACACAGTGAGAGAGGGAACACAAGCAGGGGGAGTGGGAGAGGGAGAAGCAGGCTTCCCGCGGAGCAGGGAGCCCGATGCGGGGCTCGATCCCAGGACCCTGGGATCATGACCTGTGCCGAAGGCAGACGCTTAACGACTGAGCCACCCAAGCGCCCCTCATCACTGCCCTTTCTTGAAGCACGTTCATTTTATTTTGTGGAACATTCTCTTCTTTAGCCTCAGCTCTCTAGTTTCTCCTCTGCTGATGTCTTGTTCCTCTTTTTTCTCTTTAATGATTGTACTGCCCCCAGGCCTCGTCCTAATCTCTTCTCTGTGTCCACTTCCCAGGAGCTATCCATTTCAAGACTTTAAGTATAAATACCGTCTATTGTGCTCTCAAATTTCGATCTTCAACCCAGTGCTCTACCTTGAACTCCAGATTCTTACATTCACGTCTCAAATTACATCTCTTAAAACGTCAAAATCGGCATCTCAAACATGTCCAGAACTGAAATTTTGAGTTTTACCCCTCACATACCTTCACCTTCCCCAGTCTTCCCATTCTTCCAGTTGCGCAGGCCAAACACTGAGTTATTCCTGGTGGGTTTTGCGCCCTGCTCCCTTTCCTTTTGCCCTTGAGGCTTTGAAGTTTCACTACTGGCACTTACTCTGTCAAAGAGAGGTTCTCTTTGGCGCTTGGTCCTTTTTGCCTGAGAATTTGTGTTTTCAGTTCTTCAATATTCCCTGTCATTGTTTATTCAAATTTATCTGTGTATCTATTGTGTTCTCTATGTCTCTTTTAAAGTGTTTACTTCACCAACTAATAAGTATATGGAATTATTTAATGTCTGTGTTCCTTTCTGGACTGAATTTCATAAGCAAGGCAGGGACACTTTGTCTCATTCACTGCTGTATATTTCTCATGCCTGGCACAGAGTAGGTATTTGACAAATATTATTGAGTGAATGAATTTATAGAGAAGAAATATCTCCTCTCCATAGGTGGGGAGTAGACCATCGCTCTTAGAGTGTAATAGCAACTAATTGGGGCGCCTGGCTTAGTTGGTTAAGCATCCCACTCTTGATCTCAGCTCAGGTCTTAATCTTGGGGTCATAAGTTTGGGCCCACATTGGGCTCCATGCTGGGCATGGAGCTTACTTTAAAAAAAAAAAAAAAAAAAAACTAATTTTTTTTTTTCTGGGGTTGGAGAGAAGATATTTAATAGCCCAGCTTCAGAGTTGTTGAAAGACTATTTTAAGAGATTTACAGGATTCAGTTTGGTCCAGTAATCTATTCTGAAGACTTAGTAGATGCCAGGCCCTGTGCTAGTTGCTGGGAATGTAAAGACGAATACAACTGCATGTCAGTCTTCTAAGAGCTCACGTTCTGCAGGAGAGACAAGTAAGTGAAACAGTCTCTCGGTGTATGTGTGACAAGTGCAAGAATCTGCTTTGGAAGTTTTGACTGCCGTTGGCATCAGGGCAGATGAGTGGCGCCTGGGGCAGCCAGATCCCCCTGCCATTCTTTTCTGGCTGTGAGCAGGTTTGTTCTTTTACATGAGGATGCCATACAAATGTTACCATAAGTATTCTGTTCTGTGTGTGCTGTGAAGAAGGTTGGCAGGTGCTGCTGTGGAAGTGTTAACTGTGCTGCCAGTTGATTTGGACCCCAGAAGATGAGCACCCAGAGGGAAGTGGGGGGAAGGATCAAGGGGCATTTCAGGCAGACATAACAGAAGCGCGAAAGTATGTGCTTGTTTGGAATGCGGGCACTAGAATTGCTCACTGTGGTTATTGTGTGGTATTGCTGTTTGAGAGGGGCTGGCTGTCTAGGATCTGAAAAAGTGCCTTGAAAGTGTTTAGTAGGGGCGCCTGGCCGGCTCAGAGGAGCATGTGGTTCTTGATCTTGGGGTTGTGAATTCAAGCCCCATGTTGGGTGTAGAAATTGCTTAAATAAATAAACTTAAAAAAAAAAAATCTTAAAAAAAAAAAAGGTGCTCTGTAAACCACAGTGTCTGTTTTATAAATACCTGGCCCAACCGTGAGGCACCCTGTTCTCAGTGGGTAGGTCCATCAGCATCCGTAGTTTTAGTGACCCAACTTTCTGGAGCTGGAAATGGGGACATGTAGTAAGTCACAGGCCTTTTTAACCCCATTTCTAAATTTGTATACAAAGAGTCTTAACAAAGATTTTTTTTTTTTCACCAACCAATTTAGAACCTTTATTTTTAATGTAATTTATGTACATCTGGAGTATGAGAGTAATCCTTTTACAAATGGAACTGATTGCTAGAAAAAATGATGACAAAACCAAACTGGTATTTCTTGTGACTCCACATGAGTTTAAGCTTCAAAACCAGCCAAGAAGTTTGTTGCAATCTCTTTCAGCTTAGCATCTGACTGTTTGAGATCTTTCCATCAGTCCTTATATTGCCCAACAGGGCTTGGTGTTGGCTGATAACATGAACCAAGAAAGCATGCTCAAACTTGTGATCTTGCTGGGCTCCAACTTATCAGATACCATCTTACACCGGCATAAAGAACAGCCACTTGTTCTTCAGTAGCCATGGGAGAATGCTGTCCTTGCTTCAACAACTCAGTCAGTCGCATGCCACGACTTGAGTTGTTGAGTGGCAGCATCCAGATCAGAACCGAACTGGGCAGAAGCAGCAGCCTCAAGATACTGAGCCAATTCCAGCTTTGTGGTATCTGCCACCTGCCTCATGGCCCTGGTTTGGGCAGCAGATCCCACATGGGACACAGACAAACCAACGTTAATGGCAGGGCGGATACCTTTGTAGAACAGTTCTGTTTCCAAGAAGATCTGTCTGTCAGTGATAGAAATGACATTTGTTGGAATGTAAGCCTTCACATCACCAGCTCGTGTTTCTGTGACTGAGAAAGCAGTCAAGGAGCCACCACCAGAAGAATCGTTCATTTTGGCTGCTCTGTCTAGCAGACGGGAGCGTAGGTAGGACACATCACCAGGACAGGCCTCACCGACCGGGGGGCTGGTGGAGCAGCAGAGACACCTGATGATAAGCAACAGCCTGTTTGGATAAGTCATCATAGATGATCAAAGCGTGTTTGCCATTATCCCTAAAATATTCTCCTATAGAACAGACAGAGTAAGGAACCAGGTCTTGAAGTGGAGCAGCATCAGGAACAGCAGCTGAAACCACAGTGGTGGACTTCACGGCATCTGCATCTGTCAGTCTCTTCAGCTGGGCAATGGTGGATCTCTTCTGACCAATAGTAGATGTGGTATAGCTTCTTCTTCTCATCAGTTCCGTCGTTGAAATGTTTCTGGTTAATGATTGTGTCCGTAGCAATTGATGTTTGGCCCTCCGTTGGTCACCAATAATCAGCTCACGCTGGCCACGACAAATTGGCACCAAGCTGTCTGCAGCCTTAATACCAGTCTGCATTAGTTTGTGCACAGAGATTTGAGAAATGATCCCAGGGGCTTTCAGGCCAACTCGCCTACAGGCTGGAACCAATTGGACCCTTTCCAACAGTGGCATTACCGAGGGCATCTACAATACCGCCCAGTAGCTCCTCACCAACTGGAACACCCACGGTGGCTCCTGTTCTCTTGACGATATCTCCTTCCTTAATTAGTTTGGCATTTCCAAACACGACAACACCAACGTTGTCAGGTTCCAAGTTCAGAGACATACTCTTTAAACCTGAAGAAAACTCTGCCATTTCTTCTGCCTGAACATTTCTCAGCCCATTTACACGGGCAATGCTTAGGACACGCCCAGTCTCTTCAAGGTCAACAAAGGTATCAGCTCCAAGAATATGCTCTTCAAGGATAGGGGACACTTCAGCAGTGCCAGTCTTCTGAAGACGAGTGTTAGAGGCATGGAAGTTCCTTGCAGCAATGAAGGATGATCCCAAATCATTTTTGGAGACCAGCCTGGCCCGCCAAGGGAGGGTGCGGGCCTGGCCACGGTGACGTGCATGGACAACATCTTCGCAGCTTCTCGGGTGGTTCCTCTGCAGTCTCCACAGCCTGTGGACTGACTGCCTTACAAAGATTTTAAATGAATTTTTGAAATGAAATGAATGAAAATGAATCTCCTATAAAATTTTGATATATCATCTGCACTGGAAAAAAAATACCCAATTTACGTCACTCCAGGATTTGTGGTCTCTGTATCTGTGGAGTAGAAGCCAGTTTGTTGAACATTGAACCAACAGGATTTGGATGTTGATCATTCTAAGGGTTGTTTGAGTCTTAAGACTTAGGTCGTAGAGCCAGACAGGTCTGGATTTGAATCCCATCTCTACCACTTATTACTTGCATGACCTGGATAAAGTCACTGATTTCTCCAAGACTCCGGTTTCCACAGTTCTAAATGAAGAGTACAGCACTTACTTTGTGGGACCGTGAGGAGAGTTAGATGGGGTCATCTACATAGAAGTGCTTAGCACGTATAGGTATTCAGTAAGGAAAAACTGTCATAATTACCTTTATTTTTTATCTCTTTTTATCAGATGCCACCATGAATCCCCATCTTACTGTTAATACTTTCAGTGTGATCTTAATATTCTAACAGTTGATTGACAGTTTCCAGTAGACGAAATGTTTCTATTTCTGTGATCTCTTTTCCTATTGAATAAGCTGAGCTTGTTACAAAACTTGAAACTGGGAGGGAGAGCACAGATTTTAGAGTTTGCAGTTTTGCAACTACCTGTATTTCCCAAGTTACCCGGCATAATTTAACCAATCTGAACTTCAGTTTCTCCAGCTATAAAGAGGGTGTGCTTATGGGATTGCTGTAAGGTTTCAGTGAGAATCCCCTGTATAAGCTTTGGTCTAGAAGCATGGTAGGTACTAGGGGAAAGAAATCACCATCTCCTTAATTTTTTTCAAACCAATTGATGAATGTAGATTGTTGATGGTGGCCAGATTGAGAGTATGGAATCTTAGTGTAGGGTCTTAGATGCCTTCCTTCCCTTTGATTCAGAACAAAGCTCTTATTGTCTTAAGCCCTGTAGGACTAACGTTAGAGGGGTTTAAGTATAGGATGTTTGGATTTGTTTGTATGAGGCCTTGGCTTCTAGAGAAGGGGCTAGAGAGCAGGTTTTGACTGGGTTAGCAGTTAATAGTCCTATGTCCCTAGAATTACCTATTAGACATCTCAGTTGCAGTTAACAAAAAGTGAACCTAGGGGCGCCTGGGTGGCTCAGTCGGTTAAGCGTCTGCCTTCGGCTCAGGTCATGATCTCAGGGTCCTGGGATTGAGCCCCACATCAGGCTCCCTGCTCCGCGGGAAGCCTGCTTCTCCCTCTCCCACTTCCCCTGCTTGTGCTCCCTCTCTTGCTGTGTCTCTCTCTGTCAAATAAATAAAATCTTAAAAAAAAAAAAAAAAGTGAACCTAAACTAGTCCAAGCAGAAAAGGAGTGTCTGTTAGACTCTAACTGAAAAGTCCTGGGTATAGCAGCTTCAGGCATGGTTATATCCAGAAAGCTAACCGATGTCACCAGGATTTTTTATGTCTTTCAGCGCTATTTCTCTCCGTGTTGGCTTCTCTCTCAGGCAGGCACATACCTCCATCCTTCCCAGGCTTCCCTTCTACTCTCTTACCAACCAACTGAAAGAAGGTATCTCTTTGCAGATGGCTCCTAGCAAAAGATCTTAAGTTGATTTGGACCAGACTTGGGTCACATACCTCTTCCTGAGCCAGTTATTGTGGTCAGGGAGAATGGAATACTCCCATCTTTGGAGCCAAGATGAAGGACAGTTTCCCAAAGAGAAACTGAAGTGCTATGACCAAAATGGAGAAAAGGTGATGGGCAGAATGCTCAGAGGTCGCTTTCTGTAGTGGTGGAGTAGCTCATATCAGGCCGCAAATAACGATTATAAACTGCGTGCCCACATGCACAAAAACAAACAGCCCCCTAACTGGAATAAGGGCAGCAGGAGTGGATACCCAGGAGAAAGGGGTGGCACTGGTGAGCCTCCTGTTTGTTTGTTGTTGTTGTTAATGCCTTGTTACATGATAAGTACTCATCTTGGAAACAAGATAGCCAAGCAGGAGGAATTCCAAATTCTTATTATAAAAGTCATTTTACCTAACTGTCCCATCAGCTGCTGAAGGCATAAACAGAATGAGGTCTATCCATACCTGGGATATCAGTCAGCCATAAAAGGAGCGAAATACTGACAAATGTACAGTATGGATGAACCTTGAAAATATTGTGCTCAGTGAAGGAAGCCAGTCTCCACAGGCCACGTGCTGTGTGATTCTGTTTCTATGAAGTGTCCAGAAAAGACAGATCCGTGAAGTCCAGAACGTAGAATAAGCAGTTGCCCGTGGCTGAGGGGAGGAGGGACTGGGGGGCTGACTGTTGTTTGGGTACAGGTTTTGGGAGGTCATGAAAATATTCTAAAATTCGGTGGTGGTGATGGTTGCACAACCTTGTGACTATACTAAAAAGCCACTGAATTGAATGTAAAGGAAGCCGAGTAAGCGTATGGGAAGGGGCTCAACATCATTAGTCCACCGGAGAAGTCTAGATTGAAACCACAGTGAAAATTCACTTCACGCTAGCTAGGATGGCTAAAAACTGTTTTAAATAAAATGAACATGACAACACGGTACGTGGCAAGGATGTAGAGCAACTGGAATTTCTATACATTGTTGGTGGGAGAACTGGTACACCTTCTCAGGGAAGGAGACTGACACTTTCTTGGAAAATTAAACATCCACCTCAGACCTAAGTACTTAAGAAAAATGAACATACGTCTAAAAAAAAGCCTCCTATATGACTACTCATGGCAGTTTTATTCATAGTGGCCCCAAGTTGGGAGTAGCCCAGGTGCCATCAGAACAGAGCTGGCTAAACAAACAAGTTTGTTCATACGAGAGAACGCTGCTCAGCAATAGAAAGGGACAGACTCCTGATACACACACCACACACTGAGAGAATCCATACCCTAAAGAATGTGGATGGCATGATGACATTTCTTCATTTTTTTAAAGATTTTAATTTATTTAGAGAGAAAGCGTGTGCGAGCAGGGGGAGGGGCAGAGGGAGAGAGGGAATCCCACGCCAACCCTGTGCACTGGCAGAGCCCGGCTCAGGGCTCTATCTCACGACCCTGAGATCACAACTTGAGCTGAAACCAAGAGTCGGATGCTCCACCGACTGAGCCACTGAGGTGCCTCATGATTACATTTCTATGAAGTTCTAGAACAGGTGAACCTCATCTGTAGTGAAAAAGGTCAGAATGGTGGTTCCCTCTGTGGGTAGAAATAGAAGGCGTGGCTTCTAAATCAGTGGGAAGAAGAGAGTGCCAGGAGCCAAAAAGCTTAGAGTGTTGGGCCGTGCCTCAAAATGTGTAAGTAAGCCTGAAACCTTTCAGAGATTGCCTGGCCTCTCGAGGTTGGGATCAGCTGGGGCCCTTGGACTCTGATAACGGGCAGCTGGGGCTGGAAGCCACTTCCTCCCAGCTCGGAGCTCTGGCCTTTCCATCATGTATGGTTCCGTGCCCGGTGCTTTGTTCCTGTAGGCTTTGGCACTGGGGGTGTCTTCTGGGGGAAATTCAAGGTCACGACTGAACGGATCTGGAGATAGTTTGTTGTAAAACTGTAAAGTGAGGTGGTTCTCCCAAGCAAGGCACTGCCCAGCGGGCAGGGCTCAAACAGGAGAGCACTCCTCAACGGTGCGGACTCTGTGTGGCCCACCACCTCAGCGTTGCTCCCCTCGGGCTTGGGATGCATCAGGGTTTTCTTCTGCCCAGGCCTTTGACTGCTTTGCTCAAGTTAGCATAGTCCCTATTTTTCCCTGGCGGTTCCCTGCCCCCATCTCCAGACAAGGAGGGGGTGGCTCATGTTCACATGTTGTGCCAGGCACCGCCTGGGCTTTCCTTATGTCGTTGATCCTCAAGTGGGTGCTCTGGTTTTTACTGAGACTCAGAAAGGCTCAGGAGCTCCCTAAGGGTGAGTCTATGGCCTCATGAGAACTTAGCAGCTGTTCTGTCCCTGTTCCCCTTCTTGGAGCGCTCCTAAAGTATGCATGTCAGTTCATTTGTCTGATGGCTGTTTTGCAAGTGGTGTATTTCATTTCTTTATATGACTTTATACTGCTGTGAGTGCTGGGCATGCTCTTCGCCTCTTCCTGTGTTTCCCAGAGTGGTTTCTGACAAACCGCTACCAAGCCCTCCCTATGTTCCAGGCTTCATTTTGGGTGCCAAGATACAAAGGTGAGTAAAACTCTGTTCTTGTACGTAAGGGGCTGGGAATGTGAGAAGTGGACTCCCACACAAGTGGAAAGCAGTCTTACAAGGACACATGCGTGCCGATTGTGGTTATGTTGCAGGCGCAGAGTGGCACACAGAATGAAGATCATTCTAGGTTGCTGGGACTTGCTTTAATGATTCTTTAATATTGTTCTACTATTTTTTTTTCCCTGTTAATTAGGAAAAAGTGGAAAGAGGTGTGGCCAGAGTGCTCTGGGGAGCCAGGGGAGTTCCTGACTGCTGAATGGTTAAGGAGTGCCCCCAGGAAGAGGGGGCATAGAGCAGGAAGAACATGCTGGCATTTGTCTGATAGGTCCTGGGGGAAGGGGCATCCAGGTAGTGGAACACCTTGATGGTCCACTTGCTGAGCTGGTGACTGAGTGGTTCCGGAGATAGCAGTGATTTTTCGTAAAATCATGAAGTGAGGTTTTCCCAGGCAGGGAGCTACCCAGCAGGCAAGGCGACCCTCCAGAGCGCTGTCACCCATGTGAGCGCTTCTCAGTATTTCACACCAGATAGAAACGAGGGGAGATGAAAGCCTTTTAAAAACCACTGGTAACCGTGCATACGTGAGGGGATCCCGATAATTGGTGTAGGGGCTAAGTGTCAGAGGCTGAAGGTCTCCAAAAATGGGTCCCACCTCCCCACTGCTGCCCACTTTGGTATTTGATCTACTCCCTCCCTCCAGACCACGTGGGTAACTTTTCCACAGTATACCGTGTCAGCCCCCATCTCCCGCGTATATGTCTGTCTTTGCATCTTCCATTTGCAAAAGGTTTGAGGAGATAACATGCTTTTTTCCCCCTGTGCATCCATGGGATACCTCTGGAGAAATACCCAAGAAACAGTAGTGGTTGCTTCTAGGGGTGGGAGATTTCATTGTAATTCTGGTATCATTTGAATGTTTTTATTATGTGCATATATTTAATATATATGTATATATTAAAATTTTCTTAAGAGAAACAGGCTTTGTGCCCAACTACAATGAGACACAGAGATGGGATGATATTGTGATAATGTAATGAGAGCCCCAACTAAGTGACAGGTGTGGTGGAAGGGAAGGGTTGGTTTGAGAGAAATTTCTTAGGCAAAATCCCTAGAATTTGAAGAGGGTGGATCAGGGAGGTATGGGGGGTTGTAGCTGATCAAGAAGGAGGAATGGATGACTCTGGGATTTGCAGCCTGGGAAGCTAGCTGGACAGTGATGGATGCCATCAACCCACATCTGGAAGGCAGGGCAGAAGGAAGTATGAGGAGTCTGAGGGGCATCTGGGTTGAGCCATCAGGTGGCAGCTGGAAATCTGAGAGGTCAAGGCTGATGATCTCCATTTGGAAGTTTCAGAATATGGGGCCTTACAGTCGATGAGATGCCCAGGGAGTGCTTAGAGACAGAGAAGGGCTTCCTGGGGTGATTGTCCTCTGGGGTAGAGGAGGGAGCAACAGAAAGACCGTGCAGGGTGGTTGGAGAAATAGGGGGGACTGGAGGCCTGGAAATCCGGAGAGCAGAGCTTCGAGAAGCAGCGTGTGGTCAGGTATTCAGTGCAGTGGAAAGGTCCAAGAGCTGGCAGGAGATCACTGGGGACTGAGGGAGAGCCACACCGCGTTGGGTTGAGGCATGAACAGGAGTAGAAGTGAAGATGGTGGGTACCACGTGCCAGCTCCATGCTAGGTACAGGAGGTGGAGTGATCCCCACCCTCAGAGACTAGACTAGCTGGGGAGGAGACAAAAACACACAAAGAGAATTTTAATAGGATTTGGTAGGCACTGTGGTAGAGAGATGCACAGGATATTATGGGAACACAGAGAAAAGTAACTTAGCCTAGGAGACTGGGGGTGGGGGTGGGGGTAGGAGGAGTGGGGTTCTAACCGTGGCTGGTGGAAGGAGATGACTTGATAAGTAAGCCAGGTCTTAGAGACTAAGTAGTTAAATCAGGCAGAGGATTAGGGGTGTCCTGCTTGCAGGAAGGGCATCCCAGATAGAGGGAACAGCATGGGGATAAGAAATTACATGGTGTATGGTCAAAACTGGAAGAGTTTGGAATGGCTGGATTATGAGGTATGAGGCAGGCACTGGTGAGCGGAGATGAGGCTGGTGGGGGCGGGGACGGGGATGGAAGCCTGTTCATCAAGCCAGTGTGGTGTGTGAAGAGCTTGACTTATCTCAAGGCAGGGGTTGAAAGCTTTGTTAGGGGAACATGACCACACTTGTCTTTGAGATGGGTGGTTTTAAGACCTCACAGAGGGTGGATTTGATGGAGATGAGAATGCAGAAGGGGGCTGCTGTGTCGTTGGTATGGTGGGAAACAGTGCCTGAAGGCCAGGAAAGAGGGATGGGTTTATGGGGCAGTAAGTCAGCAGGAGTGGTGACTGATTAGACATAGGGAGACGGGGGTGTGAAACTCGCTGTTTCCGGCACCGGCGGCTGGATGGGTTATGGAAACGTCAACAGGGAAGGAGCATACTACCACACAGGAGGTTCGGGAGAGGGGAGGCGGAGAGGGAGGAGTCTGGCTTTGGACATACTGGGTTTGTTTTTTTTTTAAGTTCTGTTGAGCTAAAATTCACATACCGTACAATTCACCCATTCAAAGTGCACGATTCATTGTTGGGTTTTTTAAAGTATATTCACAGATTTGTATAACTATCCATTATTTAATTTTAGAATATTTTCTGGACACATTGATTTAAAGTCCTTTTTAAATTATAGAATATTTCTAGCATACAGGAGTAGAGAGGCTCATGTAAGGAATGTCTCTGTTGAACATAGGGATTTGGGGTCTTCTCTGCTAGAGCTGTCCAGCCGGCATGAAAATAAGATTCTGAATCTTGGGGAAGTCATAGGGGCTGGCAGTGGATTTGGGAGTTGGTACCATGTGGTTCATAGTTGATAGTGAGGTAGGCTGCAGGAGCCAGGGAAAAGCCTATACTTAACAACAGAGTTTGGAATAGTTGATGTGGGAAATTCAAAATGGACCTCATGGCAGGGGTGGGGTGGGGGGTCAGGACAGGAGAGAGGTGGTGTGTGAAGTAGAAAAAATTATAAAGTTCCTGCCAAGTCCTTGACCCGACCTGTTAGTGGCGGTTATTGATGTAAGGGGTTCGTTGATGAAAGCAGAGGTGTGTGTTCGTGCCTGAGGAGGCTCCAGTCTGGTTGGGGAAGGAAAAACCAGTTTATAAAGGAAGAGTCCAATAAGAGACAAGTTTGGCTTTTTAGGGACAGTCCAGCAGGACCCACCTCGAGCTGATCCTTGAAAGTGTAGCGTTGGTATCCTTGGTGAGCAGGAGGGGCATGCCACGGACAGAAGGGGAGAGGTGGAAGGGGACAGGACATCCGTGTTGCGTGTGTGTGGCTAAGACGGGCGGAAGGGGTGTTAGCAGACGATGAGGGCTGGATCCCACTGCGCACCCGCCCGGCTCCTCTTCAGATGCAGCCCTGTTCTCTGGTCCCTGGACTTGTTCTCAGCGTGCTCCTGTCCCTCAGGCAGCATACTCCGTTTCCCCACCTGAAACCCCCTCTGCCTGCCGCTCAGGCCTCCGCCCACCCTGGTGCCACAGCTCAGCCAGCAGGACGGTGGCTCCTGTCTCGCACTAGAGGTGCTCTCCCTGAGGTCCTCAGACTCAGGAGAGCACTCCCAGTCCTTTTCTGTGGCCTCCGGGGGCGGGGGGGGGGGGCGGCCAGACTCGCCCTGAGTAGTGCCCGCATTTGCAGGGCGGGCAGGTGAGGGGCCGGCCCCAGAGACTGGAGGAGCCGGAGTGAGGTGGAGGGTGGCCGGTGCAGGAGGGAGGCCCTGAAGCCAGAGGCGGCGGCGGCAGTGGGCACCCGTGTCGAGTGAGATGCAGACAGGTCAGGTCGGCCCGAGTGGGAGAGGATCTGATGCTTTGACCCGTATGGTTATTCGTTCTCTCGAGAGCATCGTCACTGCACTGGGGAGGACAGAAGCTAGACGGAAGCGGGTTGAAAAGTAAAATGGGGGTGAGGACGAGAGGCCCAGGCTTGGACAACTGAAGTTTTTCTGTGAAGAGAAACAGGGTGGGGAGCTGGAGGTGAGTGGGGATTGGAAGCTCTTATTTATTTATTTTTTTAAGATGGGCTCTCCTAAAGTAGGCTCATTTTGCTCATACCGCCCAGGAAAGGGGTATCAGACGGCCCAGGAGGAGGTGGGGTTCGGAGCACAGGTGAGGGGCTAGTCCTTCCCTCTGGGGGAGGCAGAGCTGCAGGTGCTGCTGCATGGAGCTCGTTGTGGTCTTGGCGTCTTGGTGGGAACAAGGTCTCTGGCTTCTCTTCTGAGCAGCGTAGGAACCTGGGACTTCAGCTAGCGGGGGCCCAGACCCAGGTCTGAGGGCAGCGGAATCACTGGGAAGGATAACCAGTTGGCCTGACGGCATAGTGGGCGCGCCTGCTGCCGGCCTTGGTCACGGCGCTGTGTAAAGTCAACCCCCCGTGTCTGGCTGTGGGCCTTGCCCCAGTTGTACTCGGCTCGGGTGTGGGCCGGTAGAGGGCACGTGGTTCCACCTGGGATTCCTGCTTTCGTTAGCAGGAGAGAGAACAACTGTCTTCCGTGCTAATCCATCCCTTCCTGCGATCTGAGCTCAGGGGGTGGTCTTTCCTCCTCCCTCTTTCTCACACGGCATATCAGTTCCTAGACTTTAGCAATGACCTTCATGCTGATCATTTCTCAAGTTTGTACACTTCTCATCTCTACACTCGAGATCCATTATTTCATGCGGTTCTAGCTAAATGCAGCTAGACTTTTTTTTTTTTTTTTAAGATTTTTATTTATTTATTTGACAGAGCGAGAGAGCACAAGCAGGGGGAGCGGGAGAAGGAGAGGGAGAAGCAGGCTCCCTGCTGAGCAGGGAGCCCGATGTGGGGCTCGATCCCAGGACCCTGGGACCATGACCTGAGCCGAAGGCAGACACTTAACCATCTGAGCCACCCAGGCACCCTAGACTTTTTTTTTTAAGGGACATGTTCTCCTCTAGACGGAAATGTATTGCTGTGGTGGCGCAAATAGTGTCGCACGTGTGGGAAAACAGTTCTGTGTCCCAAGCAGAGAAAAATCGATAACGTTGGACTGCATAAAAATCTAAAAATGTGTTTCAGAGGACAAAATTCAATAATAAAAAAGACTAATAAAATCAATAAAAATGGGCAAAGGGCAGTTCTTCAAAGAAGACACACAGATGGCTAATAAACATGTGAAAACATGTTCAGCATCCTTAGCCATTGGGGAAATGCCACTCAAAACCACTGGTTAACATCTGACAACCCACCAGGATGGCTGGCGTCAGAAAGACAATCCCACGCATTGGTGCAGACCTAGAGCTGTCCGAACCCTCGTGCACTGCTGATGGGAATGTAAGATGGTGCAGCCACTTTGGAACCAGTCTGGCAGCTCCTTATAAGGTTAAGCGCAGAGTGACCATACGACCCAGCAATTCCACTCCTAGGTACAGACCTGGAAAATGAAAACATGTCCATGGAAAAACTTGTCCACGAGTGTTCATAATAGCATTCTTCTTCTTTCTTCCTTCTTTTTCCTTCTTCTTTTAAAGTAATCTCTACACCCAATGTGGGGCTCGAACCTACAACCCTGAGATCAAGAGTCGCACGCTCTACCAACTGAGCCAGCCAGGCGCTCCTCATAACTGAGCATTATTTTCAGTAGCCAAAAAGTGAACACAACCCAAATATCCATTGGTTGATGGGTTAATATACAAAATGTGGTATATGCAAACAAAGGAATATTATTCCACAATAAGAAGAAAAGAAGTACAGATGGGCAAATCTATAGAAACAGAAACTAGATTAGTGTTTGCCTAAGACTGGGGGGTAAGGGTGGGGAGGTACATCTATCTAAAATTAACAAGACTTTGGACTTGGATTCTGGGTATTTCATCTAAATGAACTCACAGTATGTAGTCTGTTGTGTGTGGCTTTTACTTAGCATCAGGTTTTCAGGGTTCATCTGTGTTAATGAAGCAAGGATGAGTACTTCACTCCTTTCACTGTTGAGTAATACGTTCCTTTGTGTGACTAAAACCACTCCTGTCCATTCGTGTTTCTCCACACCCTCCTCGACACTTGTTATTACGTTTCTTTTTGATTAGAGCCATCCTGGTGAGTGTGAAATGATACCTCCTGGTAGTTTTGATTTGTATTTCCTGGTTGGCTAATGATATTGAGCATCTCTCCATGGGCTTCTTGGCCATTGTATATCTTCTTTGGAGAACTGTCTATTCAGATCATTTTTGTATATGGTCTGAGGTCAGGGTCCAAATTCATTCTTTTCCATGTGGATATCTAGTTGTCCCAGCACCATTTGTCAGAAAGATGATTCTTTTCCACCCTGGTTGGAAATTAATTGACTGTGGGTATGAGGGTTTATTTCTGGTCTCTCGATTTTGTTTCATGGATCTTTAGATCTATCCTTAAGCCAGTACCTCACTGTCTTAATTACTATAGCTTTGTGTAGTGCGTTTTGTAATTGGGAAAACTTATTTATTTTTTAGATTGTTTTGTCTATTCTGGATCCTTTGAATTACCATATGAATTTTAGGATGAGCTTGTTAATTTCTGCAAAGAAGTCAGGTGGGATTGCATTGAAAATGATGAGGGATGGGGTGACTGAGTGGCTCAGTCAGTTGGGCATCTGCCTTTGGCTCGGGTTGTGGTCTCCAGGTCCTGGGATCAAGCTCCGTGTCAGACTTCCTGCTCAGCAGGGAGTCTGCTTCTCCTTCTGCCTCTGCCCCTCCCCTTGCAACTGTGCATGTGCGTGCTCTCTCTCCCTCTCTCTCTCTCTCAAATAAATAAATAAAATCCTAAAAAATAAAGAAAATGATGAGGGATAGAAGTAGGAAAATGTTTACCCTTAGCTGGAAAGGCTGACCTAAAGCCTGCATAGTTTTGATAGGGATCAAATACGTGCTAGTTGCTACATTCTTTAAGGGTCTCATGACTGCCTGCACATCTCACCAATAGTTAATATTGAACTGAATGTTAAACACCAGGGGAATCTTGCAAAAGTAGTTTTAGAAATTCAAAGAAATTTGAAGAAACTTTTGTAATCTTATATTCCCTGCATGCCTCCTTCCCTTTGCTGAGTATATGACCACCAGCCTCACATAGCCAAAGCGCAGTTCTTTCTGCCCATGGGTCCTGTCCCCGTGCTACTTAAATAAACTTACTAAGTTGCACTGTCAGTGGCTCAAGAATTCTTTCCTGACCGTTGGCACTCACCAGCCCCCACATAAGTTTTGGTGACCTGTACAGGGACAGGGCCAAAAAGAATTCAGGAGATTCAGTGCGGCTGGGTAAGTCTTCTTTACCTCCAGTCTTTGTTTCTTACCCTGTTCTTTTTCGGAGATCTCCTAAATAGTATGACCCTTTGGAATGTGCCTTGTCTGAGTGCTCAGGGGAAGAACCTCTTTTTTTTTTTTTTTTAAAGATTTTATTTATTTTTCAACAGAGAGAGAGACAGCGGGAGAGGGAACACAAACAGGGGTAGTGGGAGAGGGAGAAGCAGGCTTCCCGCTGAGCAGGGAGCCCGATGCGGGGCTCAATCCCAGGACCCTGGGATCATGACCTGAGCTGAAGCCAGACGCTTAACGACTGAGCCACCCAGGCGCCCAGGGGAAGAACCTCTTTCCTGTGGCTACATTCCAGGGAGGGACAAACTCTTGCCACCTGGCTGGCCACTAGTACGTTGGCCATAATGGTGTTGGGCTCAGGCTCTCCCTGTTTTACCCGTTCTTTCAATACTCGTGTTCTTCTCAGGCACAGGATGGCCATGCGTGTCATCAGGACAGCCACCGATCTTAACTCCCGTGTAAGGTGTCCTCCTAAATAACCTGATGTGATCCCTCCATGAGCATAAAATCCAAGATACATCTGACCGTGGGCTTCCTGCAAGGGACCGGTGGGAGCTCTTACGCGGTTGGGGCACTCACCTGACAGGGACCACTTAATCTGAGAGCAGGACCAAAAATGCCAAACAGCCCATGGGTAAGGACGAATGAGAGACATGAAGAAACAAAAGTATGGAAATCCTATCGAATCTGGGCAACTTTCTCATGAGCTTTATCCATGATCCAGTCCTTTTTTTTAATTTTTATTTTTTTAATTTTTATTTTTTTATTAACATATAATGTGCTACTTGTTTCAGGGGTACAGTTCTGTGATTCATCAGTCTTACACAATTCACAGCGCTCACCGTAGCACATACCCTCCCCAGTGTCCATCACCCAGCCACCCCATCCCTCCCACCCCCCTCCACTCCAGCAACCCTCAGTTTGTTTCCTGAGATTAAGAGTCGCTTATGGTTTGTTTCCCTCTCTGGTTTCTTCTTGTTTCATTTTCCCCCTCCCCTCCCCGTTCCCCTATGATCCTCTGTTTTATTTATCAAATTCCTCATTATCCAAGATCCAGTCCCAAGGGAGTGGTCCCATCCGGCGCCCCCCCAAGAGGTCCTATTCGGTATGTGCCCCGCCTGCTTTCCTGTCGACAGACTGCTGCCAAGATCCTGTCCACGCTTCCCTCTTTTTCCCAAGTTACTTACTGCCTCTTCGTTTGCTGCTGCTGCTGCTTTTTTTTTTTTTTTTAAAGATTTTATTTATTTATTTGACAGAGACACAGCGAGAGAGGGAACACAAGCAGGGGGAGTGGGAGAGGGAGAAGCAGGCTTCCCACAGAGCGGGGAGCCTGATGCGGGGCTCGATCCCAGGACCCTGGGATCATGACCTGAGCCGAAGGCAGACGCTTAACGACTGAGCCACCAAGGCGCCCCTCTTTGTTTGCTTCTTATTTTGTGCATCAGATCTGAAATGTGTCTTGAGAGGACTGGATGAATGTTGCCTGACTCTTGTACTTGGGGGCTTCTCCCTCATTCGTTTCCAGGTTGATAGCTATGATAACTGCCAGTTGTCTGTGGTTAGTCTACCTTGGGCGGTGACTTTAAGGAATATTCCAAGCAGCTGCTGAAACTCCTTTTGTTTCGAAGAGGTTCCCTGAATTCTCTGGCCTGACATGGACTGTTTTCACTTTTTGTGGGTGGAAAGAAAATGTGCGTTTGTTCTTCTGTCTCAGCTGATGAGCTTTAGGACCCGGAGTCCTCTTTTTTCTGTTTGGGCTTTTATCCAACTCCAGCCTTGCTGGCAGCACCCCTTCCCTCTCCTCATGTTTCCGCACCACCCTAGGCGAGGCTTACATAACCAGCTCTGGTGAGACCTCCGTGCCTCCTGCCCTCGCTGTTGCGCCACCTCCTTATGAGGTTCCAACTGAAGCACCTCCTGAATCAGTATGAAGAGGTCCAAGAGTTCCCTTGGACTTAACCCACACCCTTCAGATTTCCCCATAGGTGCCCCAAGTAAAACTGACAGCGGGGAACAAACTGATTGACTGTTAGTGCCCACAGGTGCAATATATTCTATAGTAAAACTAATTTAGGTTTGTTAGTTTCATTAAAATGGACGTGTCTTTAGAGTTATCAGCATTAAATGTAAAACTTTACTGAGGTTTACTAAAGGTCAGATAAGCTCGTGTTATCTTTGCTGCAGTTTGTCAGCAAAAGATGATTTAAAATGATGGTTAATTTTACCCATCTCATAAAGCTTTCCTGGGTAATTGTTAAGAACGAGTAGGTTGAATAAAAAGGTTTCTAGGTAGGGGCGCCTGGGGGGCTCAGTCAGTTAAGTGTCCAACTGTTGATCTCAGCCCAGGTCTTGATCTCACAGTCATGAGTTCCAGCCTCACACTGGGCTCCACACTGGACGTGGAGCCTACTTAAAAAAAAAAAGTTTATAGGTAAAACTTTTAAATGGCTTTCAAAATCTTTAGTAACCTGAACCTTTAAAGTTTTGCTAAATTAAACAATAAATTGGATTGAATTCATTGGCAATCCAAGTCTTGTCCCCAACAAAACAAAATATTAAAGCATTGTTTACTCAACACGGGTTTGTGCTTCTGGCTTCTTCTTGCAGAGAAACTGACAGAGTTGCTTTCCTTATTCCCATCAGGCTTAATTACATTTAACAGAATTTTAACTTAGAAACCTTAGTCTGAAAATTAAGTAGTAACCAATTGTGAACTGTCTGCTACACCAGAATTTCTTTTTTTTAAGATTTTATTTGTTTGTCAGAGAGAGTACAAGTAGGGGGAGCGGCAGGCTGAGGGAGAAGCAGGCTCCCCACTGAGCAAGGAGGCTGATGTGGGACTCGATCCCAGGAGGCTGATGTGGGACTCAATTCCAGGACCCTGGGATCTTGACCTGAGCTGAAGGTGGACAGTTAACCGACTGAGCCACCCAGGCATCCCTACACCAGAATGTTTTAGCTTGGCAATTTATGAGTACAGTTCATAATTTCTAAAAACATATGTTTCCCCATAGCACAGTCTTTCAGTAAAGCATAAGGCATGTTTACCAACAGACTCAACTCTGTATTTAGGAAAGTAGGAAATGTGTAAGGAAGGTATAAGAAATGAGAATACATTTTGTTGAGGGGAAAAAGAAAGTTATTTTGTCCCAAAATGAGATTGGTTATTTATTTATTTTTAAAGATTTTATTTATTCATTTGAGAGAGAGCAAGCACGAGCAGGGGGAGTGGCAGAGGGAGAAGCAGGCTCCCCACGGAGCAGAAAGCCCAATATGGAACTCGATCCCAGGACCCCGGGGTCATGACCTGAGCCGAAGGCAGACACTTAACTAACTGAGCCACCCAGGTGTCCCAAGATTGGTTATTTAGAAAAGGCTTAGGACAAAATCTGAATGAAAAAGTTGTAGAAGGTGTGTGAAGGCAAATCTTTGAAAAGAACTTTGTATGTGGTCAGGACTAAGATTGAAATAAATGAATTTTTTAAAAAGATTTTATTAATTTGAGGGAGAGGGAGAAACAGACTCCCCGTGGGGCTCAATCCCAGGACCCTGAGATCATGACCTGAGCCAAAGTCAGACACTTAACTGATTGGGCCACCCAAGCGCCCCAAAATAAATGGATTTTAAAAGTACACTGGCATAAGATTGATATTCTGCTTTTCTCTCTGTTAAGACCATTTTCGGGTGCCTGGGTGGCTCAGTCGGTTAAGTGTCTGCCTTCAGCTCAGGTCATGATCCCAGGGTCCTAGGATCGAGCCCCACATTGGGCTCCCTGCTCAGCAGGGAGCCTGCTTCTCCCTCTTCTGCTCCCCCTGCTTGTGCTCTCTCTCTCTCTCAAATAAATAAATAAAAAATCTTAAAAAAAAAAAAAGACCGTTTTCTTAGATTGTTGGTCTGCTCATGATAAGAAATTGTAAACAAAGGTTTATTATTATTTATGTGCCCAGAAAACCAAAGCTTCTGTGTTTTTGTCTTTATCAGGTCTTTGTACTTAAGAAAGTTAAAAATTCTCAAGAAAAAAAACCAAAACAAAACACTTCTCAATATTAAAGGAGCTAAGTTTTGCTAACAACTGCGTAACCATCGATAGACTCTTATTGCTAGCTTGGTTAATTAAATCCCGAGTTTCATAGTGATCTATGATCCTGTTGAGGCCTGTACTTTGCAACTTCCCAAGATTCAAATTCTAAAAAAAAGTCCTTTTGATTAATTAGGCTGGTTTATGTGGTATGTTAAGTTACTTGGGAAGCACGGTCAAAAACTTGATGAACCTTGGGTTCTGTTGTTTGGATAAATGCTGTTATAACTGTTGTAGAAATTATGTGAAATTCCTAAAGTTTTACTGTGTCCTGGTATGAGGTCATCACTGGACACCCTGAGCTTCAACACACAGCAGCCCCTAACAGGGTTCCCTTCTGTTCGCCTCCACGCCAGGCACTCCGGACACGATGGCCCTGGTGTCTGCTGATTCCCGCATCGCAGAACTTCTCACAGAGCTCCATCAGCTGATTAAACAAACCCAGGTAAGAAGCTGCAGCCCTTGGCTCCTGGAGGGTGGCATGCGAGCCATGAGCCGCGGGGCGTTCACAGGCTTTGGACATGCAGGGACCCAGGTGACCGATGAACTGGCAGCCGAGGAGAACGTGGGGTGTGACAGCCGGATTTTCTGTCGGCAGGCAGGACGTCGTAATCCCCTCTGTTCCATGACGGCTACAATGAGCTAGGATTCACATACCGTACAGCTCACCCATTTGAAGTATGCGATTCCAGTGGTTTTTAGTATGTTCACAGAGTCGTGCCACCATCCCCACGATCAGTTTCAGAACATTTTCATCATCTGACAAAAATGCCCTGTACCCGTCATGGTCCCTCCCCTTTTCCTTCCACCCCCTTATCCCAGCTGAACGAAGATACCCTTCGCAGGCCGGATAAGCCAAGAGTGTAGAGGTTCTCTCCCGGGAGCTGGTCAGGGGCCTCGTTTGGAAGGCGCAGGGTCTGAAAACACAGGCCTGCTGAGTTCATCTTTTACTGCACAGCCGCCCCCAGCCCGGCCCTTGGCCTCCACTCCCTTGCAGCAAAATGGTAGCGGGGCCTCAGTAGCCAGTCGGGACAGCAGCCGCCTGCCCGAGACAGCAGCGGCGTGAGTACGAGTGTGGGTGACAGTGCAGCAGCCGCCAGGCCAGGGAGAGACTGCAAGGAACACTCAGTCGGTCCCGCAGGACCGGTACCTACGCTTTCCTAATTTATACTAATCCGATTACCCGCTTCCGCCCTTCATGCGGTACTGTTCATGCCTTATAATGAATTTGTGTAAAACTGTTCAGCATAGAAATTAGCTGATGGTGAGCTAAATCAAGTTCTTCCTTGGGCCAGTCGTTTCCCGTCGGCGTTCCCGTCTGAGGAGAATCTGGCCCCGGTTCCCCCCACATTTGCTCATCAATACCAGTATCAATGGATGACTTCTTGACGGGGGGCAGCTGAATCTTACCAGCATTGCCAGTGTGTTACACCATGTTCAACTACGGTCATGGTGGAGTTCAGTTTCATTACAGAACAAGTTAGTGAGAATTACAGAGCTATTTGTTATGCCCTCCCAACAGAATTGGCGTGCTCACTTACCAGATATTGTTATGGACGATATTTTTACTTTACAGTATTTTTACTTCATGATACTTGCTTTAGTCCACTTGGCCACGATTCAGTTATTTCTGGGTTCTGAGTCAGCTGGGGACAAAGCCAGTCGCCCTGTCCCAGCTCACAGGCTTGTGCTGAGACTGCTTTTCATTGTGTGTTCTCCTATAGCAGGGCCCACCTCCTACCTAGGGGGAGCCCCAAATGGTACTCAAAATAACAGTCCTGTCTCTGCCAACCGTAGCTCAGGATGTCTTATTTTGATCTGTTCTTGGGTCAGGGCAGTCATAGTGCATTAATATAAATTACAAGTGGAGCCCAGTGTGGGGCTTGAACTCACGATCCTGAGATCAAGACCTGAGCTGAGATCAAGAGTTGGACGCTTAACCGACTGAGCCACCCAGGCGCCCCCACCCAGGTTACACAAAGACCCATCTCTTGGAGCCATACACCACGCAGTCCTGTGGCCCAGAAGGGAGCAGTCCTGGAAATGCCTTCCCAAACGATGTCCTTTGTAGTGGGATGTAACCTGAAAAGTAAGGGTCAGAAGATACTGGTGTACGTATTTCTGGCGCCTCTGGCCTGGGATGCCGGGGGCCACGGCAGGACAAAGGGCCGCCCTCATGCCCTGTTGACCTTATCCCTGCAGGAAGAGCGTTCGCGGAGTGAACACAACTTAGTGAACATCCAGAAGACCCATGAGCGGATGCAGACAGAGAACAAGAGTAAGTCACTGGGCTCAGAAGAGAAAGGGGAGGAGAAAGGGGGGTGGGCTGAGACCGGGAGCGTGGCTATCACTAGTTTCAGACAGGACTTTTGCATGTGTCTACATAATCCAAAACGAACTGCTCCTTAGTCAGTTTTCCCTTCGGCTGAGTGACCTAAGGTGACCCGGGAAACAGATGACAGACCACCTAGCACTAAGGAACCTTAAAATCCCCCAACTCTAGAGACTGGGAAGTCAGTGTTAAGGCTGCATCCAGGGGAACCCCGTTGAGTGCACAAGCACCCCAGTTACCTGGTGTTTTCTAGAGAGAGAGCTTCCCTCCCAGCATCCCCTGCACATGCCCCAGAGCCCTCCTGCTCAGCCTCCTGGGTTGGTGCTTTCCAACTCTGAGCAGCTTTGAGAACTGTTGTCTGTTTTCCTGTGTGCTAAGAAATAGTTTCTGCATGTGTCATGCTATGGCAAAGGCTAGAAAGTCCTCTGCCAAATGCGTGATGGCATGTGAACCATATGAAAACGTGAACTCGTTAAACCCGGGGCATCAGCCTCGGGGCACTTCGAGCCAGCAGAGCTCACGTCTCGGTCCGTGGCCTCTGCACGCCTCTCGGGTGCACAGAAGCAGCCCCACAGGACTGCCAGCCACCCCCCTGCCCACCCTCTTCCTCTGCTCACTTTGCAGTCTCTCCCTATTACCGGACAAAGCTGCGCGGGCTCTATACGACCGCCAAGGCTGATGCGGAGGCTGAGTGCAAGTGAGTCCCGTCCCCTCCCCTTTGTCACCCACCCGTGTGCTGGGCTGCTGGAGCCTGCAGACCCCAGCCCCCGCCGCCTTTCCTGCCACCAATAAGCAGATTCCCATTCCCCAGGCTGTCCCTTGGGGCCCCCGCTTTCCCTAGAACCCACTTTTGGGCCTCCCCTTCCCGCTAGCCCTGCTGTTTCCTAGATGGCAGCAAGGTGGGGGCCGGACCCCGGCACAGCCTTTTACTATCAGGTGACCTGGAGCAGTCGCTCCCGCTGAGACCCACTTACCCCATCATTACAACAGGGATCATAACTGTCTACAGAACTGTCAACATAACACGAGATAATGTATATAAAGTGCCTAAGACCAGTGATTTTCACACTCTTTTGACTATAACCCATAGTAGGAAATACATTCTCTGATGTGGCTTCATCATGATATTAAGACCTCGTCGTCATCTCTGTACTACTACCACTAAGGACTCCTGTGCGGCCCTACTGAGCCGGGTGCTATTCCAAGTACGTTACGTACTTATCTCATGTAATGCTCAGAGCGACCGCAAGGTGGACGTTACCCCCATTTTACAGGTGAGGACACGAAGATACAAGGGGTTCCATAATCTGCTAAAAGTCACACAACTAGTAAGTTGGGGAGCCCCGTTGTCGATCCAAAGTCCATATTCTTTAACACCATAATAGAATGGTGTAATGGTCACCTTTCCACGGCACACACATATATCACAGAACTGGAACAAGAAGTACGGTTTGTACTGTTACCGTATATATAGTCTGGGGTTTGTTTGTTTGTTTGTTTGTTTTTAAACGTTTTTTTATTTATTTGACAGAGAGAAAGACAGCCAGAGAGGGAACACAAGCAGGGGGAGTGGGAGAGGGAGAAGCAGGCTTCCCGAGGAGCAGGGAGCCCGATGCGGGGCTTGATCCCAGGACCCTGGGATCATGGCCTGAGCCGAAGGCAGACGCTTAACGACTGTGCCACCCAGGTGCCCCTGTTTGTTTGTTTTTAAGTGATCTATACACCCGACGTGGGGCTCGAACTCCCAACCGGAGATCAAGAGCTGCATGCTCTTACCACTGAGCCAGCCAGGCATTCTGTGTTCTGTTTTATTAAATGCTGGTTGTTACCCCAGAAGTTAATCTCACAAGCCACTAATGAGTCACTGCCTTGCACGTGTGATGGTCAGCACCCTAAGCATTACCAGTGGCTCCAGGATCTTCCTCTCCTCCCAGCTGGCCCTTCACAGACCCTGTCTTGTGCTCAAAGACCCTGCCTTGTACTCACGGTCCCAGATTTTCTTTGCCTGCCATTGTCTTTGTTCTGCAAATCTTTGCTGGCACTTACCCTGTGCCTGGTGCTGGGCAGTCCCCATACAGAGACACGAGGATAGCGAGGACCCGGCCTACGAGGGCAAACAGTCTGGAAAGGAGAGGCACTCTAAGAAAACAGTGACCAGGACAGTATAGTTGGTGGGCCAGCAGAGGTGGGCTCACTGTGCCTGGGGGCCTGGGACAGCCACAGGGAGGAGGAGAGACTTGAAGTAGGGGTCAGTAGGTGGACGTGGCAGAGGCCGTGGAGGAGTGTGTGGTGGACATGCACACTGGGGGAATGAGAACTGGTCCTTTGTGGCTGGGGAAGGGGAAGGCAGGACTTGGAGGGCTTCCAGTAACTGGACTTTATCCTGGAGGCCATAGGGAGCCAGCGAAGATGTAAAGCAGGAGAAAAACCTCTGGCTGCTGGGGTAGGGCAGACGGGGTAAGATTCAAGGCCATTTAGGAGACTAGGCAGATGGTGATGGAATTGAGCCAAGACAGTGGCAGTGGGGATGGAGAAGCAAGGGTGGGTTCGAGGGCAGGTTCTGAAAGAAAATTGGGGGCCATTTGGGAGAGGGGAAGCTGAAGATTCCACACGTTGCAGCTTAGATGGAGGGACCTGACGGGGCTTCCCATGCTCGGCTGGGGCCGGCTTAGGCGGGAGGAGACACCGTGCCTTCTGATTGCTGGTGTTGTCTACCGGCTTCCTGGCCCACCCTTCCTGCCCCCTGTTCCCCTGATGTGCACATTTGTCATCTGGCAATTGTTGGGCCCTTTCGTGCTCATCTGTGCTGGGGTATGGCTTGCATAAGCTTGCGTGACAAACACATTTGAGAGTAAAAGGCAAAATGGTCCTTCCCAGCTTAATTGCTGGCAAAGTGACTGCTTCTGAAACCAGTTTGGTGTGGGCTCTTCTCTGGCATTGACTTATCTGGAGTTAAACATTTATAAGCTCCTTTCAGAATTGCAGGGTCCAACGTTTTGCAATTCTGCTGCCATTTCATTTTTCGACTCTGAAAAGTTCATCCATTCATCACTAGATACTGAGTCGCTGTCGGCACCAGGCGCCATGCTGGGTACGGGAGCGTGTGAGAGTGTGAAGGGCCAGCCCCGCGCATGGGGAGGCTCCCGGTCAGGGCGGGGAACACATGTCTCTGTGTGCTCCTGAGGCACTCTCCTGCACCCATGCGTGTCTAAGGAGATTAACTAAAAGCCTCAGGAAACTGAAGAGGCACCTAGAGCCAGCCTCAGGAACTAGCCCGAGGCCCGTGACACATTGCTGTTGTCTCTTCCATGTGCGCCAGGGGCTGCCCCCCAGCTGGTTTTCATCCTCCTGCTTTGCAGAAAATGGAAAAGAACCCCTGCTCTTTAATTTAACAGTTGTTCTCTTTTTTTAAAAAGGCCTTGAGTTGGCACACTGGCAGGAGGGATCAAAGGGGAACAAGATCAAAGATCCAACTTTCCATAAACAGGTAGCCATTCCCAGGTGGGAACAAATCATTTTCTAACCTTAGTGCAAAAGGCATTTCTCAACAGCGGAAGGGATGGTGTCCTCAGTGAGACTTTGGCCACGGACAGTGGATAACTCCATCACCCAGAGTCGCAGCTAGGGAAGATAGTTTTATGACCGGCCCAGCTGGTGCAGGCAAAGGTTCCAAGGGCCCGAATGACTCAGGGACTAGAATGTCAGGTGCCCAGAGGAGAGAATGAAGGCCACGGTTCCGGGCCCTGGACAGCAGGTGGTTAGCTGGGACGCTTGCCTGGTGGTGTTCCAGCTTGCTGACCAGAGGTGCCGCTCTAGTCTTGACCTGTCCCGTCGGAAGGTGGTCTTTTCCAGTTTCTGCAGGGTTGTTCCCTTATGTAATTATTAAGTCTCTTATGGGAGATATTGAGATTATGTAAATATCCCATGTCCCCAGACTCTCGGCTTTGGCATCTGTTTATGATTCTTGCCTAAAACAATTGGGATTTTTTTTTTTTTTTAAGCTCCCCAGGGGAGGGGTACCTGGGTGGCTCCAGCGGTTGAGTGTCCCAACTCTTGATCTCAGCTCAGGTCTTAATCTCAGGGTCGTGAATTTAAGCCCCACATTGGGCTCCATGCTGGGTGTGGAGTCTACTTAAAAAATAAAATCAGCTCCCCAGGGGATTCTGATGTGCAGCTAGGGTTAAGAGCCACTCCGTTACTATCTCACCAAGTATGGCTTAGGACATGCTGCATAAAACTTCTTCAGACAGGTGCAGCAGCGATGGTCAGACTCCAAGTTCCGTTTGGCTTCCTGGCTTTTACTCTGCTGCTGTCCTGGGGCCTGACCGCCCCACGTCCCCAGGCTTGCGAGCCTACGGCACCTCTGACTGAGCCCTCCCTGCATCCTGTGCCCTCCACGCTGAGCTGTGGTGCAGCAGGCATCCTGCTCCGGATTGCCTGGCTCCCTCTGCCAGGGCTACCCCCACCCCCACCCCCACCCCGGCCTCCGGCCTCTGCCTGATGAGCTCCACAGGAGCCTGGGACACCCCCCTGGCCCACCTGCGAGGCTGTCATCTCCCTCCTGCTGAATGAAGGCCTTCAGAACCTCGGGGGAATTACTAAAGGTTGACTAGAGGAAGAGCCATGGGAGAGGAGGAAAATCAGTGACCCCAGATGGAGTCTGGGCTGCTTATTCCTATTGAAATATTCTTTGGGGGAGAGTCCTCAAGATCTAGGATAAAGAAACCTTTCTCCAGTGAGGATTGTGTTCCCTTCTGCTGGATTGCTTGGGCCCCAACCACCTTGGAACCCTGTAAACTGACTCCAGAGGTTTCCTGGGGCTGCAGCCTTTCAGAGACAAATCCCTTCCACCCCCAGCCCCACTCCGAGCCCAGAGAACTCCCCACAGTCCTCTGGAGTGTCTCCTTTGACTTGTCCCAGCTTGGGCAGACCCCGAGCTTTCACTTCTATCCTCCAAATCTCCAGACTGTTGGAGGCGGCCAGCACTGCTGCAGGGTTTCTTCAGGCTCTGTGAAATGCAGCCGGCTCTGCTATGGTTACCGCTCTGGGATCCTCTTGGATTCTTGGGCATGCTACCTCTCACTACCTTGTCAGTTCTTTTATGCTTTTTAAAATGTAAAAACAGGGGCGCCTGGGTGGCTCAGTGGTTAAGCGTCAGCCTTCGGCTCAGGTCATGATCCCAGGGTCCTGGGATCGAGCCCCACATCGGGCTCCCTGCTCCGTGGGAAGCCTGCTTCTCCCTCTTCCACTCCCCCTGCTGTGTTCCCTCTCTCGCTGTGTCTCTCTGTCAATAAATAAATAAAATCTTTAAAAAAATAAAATGTAAACACAGGAGCGCCTGGCGGGCTCAGTCAGTAGAGCATGCAACGCTTGATCTTGGCGTTGTGGGTTCGAGTCCCACATTGGGTGTAGAGATTACTTAAAAATAAAATCATAAATAAATATCCTAGATAGATAGATAGATTAGATAGATAGATAGATTAGATAGATAGATAGAAAGAAAGGAAAGAAAGAAAAAAAACAGGGCTTATAGTTTTCGGCAGTAGGGCTGGTCTGAGTTACCCAGCCTGCTGTAAGCAGAAAAGGAAGTCTGTGCTTTGTGCTTCATCCAGACCTCTTCTCCCTTCTCCCCACCCTCAGCATACTCCGGAAAGCTCTAGATAAGATAGCGGAAATCAAGTCCCTGTTGGAAGAAAGGCGGATTGGTGAGTTGGAGACCACCTTGGCGCTTCTTGACCAGGTCGAGTGAGGCTTCCTGAGACCAGCATTCGTGGCTCCCTACAGGGGTGGGGGGCCTGTCGCCACAGCCCGGTGTGCTCGTTCCATGGACTTCTGACGGGGGCGCGCATGTGGACAGCCTGGGTCTGGGAGGGAGTGGAGGTCCTGGCCAGCGCTCAGAGGCAGGGGCTCCCAGTGTCCCTGTGCAGACCTGGAAGATTTCACCCCGCCCCCTCATGCTTCTCTCCCCCTGTGCCTGGGGCAGTTGCCTCCTTCCCGCTACCCCCCACCCCCACCTCTTGCTGTGGGAAGCACCGGCTGCTTTGGGAGAGCCATCCTTCAGGTGGAGTTTACACAGGGTGTTGGCTTCCGAATCCCTGCAGACTGCCGTGGCTCTTCCATCTCTTACCCCTTCAGTGAGCCCTCAGTGGGCAGACAGCTTGCCCATCAGACATGTCCCACCGCCAGTTGGGTTTGCACGATGTTGACTGGGTGTGTTGAGCCATGCCTGAGGAGGTCAGGAGTCTGTCCACGTTTGACAGTTTTTAGGTTTTTTTTGTTGAATGACAGCATATACTCCTAGTAGAAAAGTACCCATAAGCCTACAGACAGCTCTCTGAAATTTTGGCTAACCCAACCAACGGATGTGACCAGCACCTCGGAACCCTTCTTTTGCCGTCGGTGCCCTCTGTGAGAGCAGCCCGGGACTCTCACCGCGGGCATCTGGTGGGAGGGCAGGGGTCACACTGGGCCCTTGGTGGTCACTCAGGAGGTGGGCTCCAGGCCAAGCTCCACTGACTGTGCACCAGTGCCCTGTCCCTGGTGCCTCAGGGGCGCGCTTCCTTCCCACAGCGGCCAAGATTGCGGGCCTGTACAATGACTCGGAACCCCCTCGGAAGACCATGCGCAGGGGGGTGCTGATGACCCTGCTGCAGCAGTCCGCCATGACCCTGCCCCTGTGGATCGGGAAGC
This sequence comes from Phoca vitulina, assembly GCF_004348235.1. NCBI lineage: Eukaryota > Metazoa > Chordata > Mammalia > Carnivora > Phocidae > Phoca > Phoca vitulina. The sequence continues at coordinate 10,755,638 of NW_022589748.1, read as the reverse complement.
CTGGTGACAAGTGAGGGCAGGCCCGGGGTGGGGGGAGCTGCCAAGAGGGAAGGGCTGGGACTAACACCTTATTCCAACCCTCAGGCCCCCACCCCTCTGCGGGGCCATTCCAGCCTCTGGGGACTACGTGGCCAAACCTGGAGACAAGGTGGCCGCCCGGGTAAAGGCTGTGGATGGGGATGAGCAGTGGATCCTGGCCGAGGTGGTCAGTTACAGCCATGCCACCAACAAGTGAGTGGACACCCAGCCCTCGGTCCGCTCTCCCGTTACACCTGCGCCGGCCGCCCCTCACCCCCGTCTGCAGGCTGGGAGAAGAGCCTCCCAGGGTGCCTGTGGAGACGGGGACGGTGTGTGACTCAGGCTCCCTGGGCTGCTTCCCCTCCCCACACCCCACCCCGCCCTTCCTCGTCGCTCCCTGATTTGGACCGTGCACCTCCCTGCATCCACCGTTTTCTCCTTGTTCTCCAGGTATGAGGTAGATGACATTGATGAAGAAGGCAAAGAGTGAGTGTGCTGGTCAGGGAGGGACCATGGAAGCAGCTGGAAAGGAGCCCCCTACCTGGCATGGGTTGACCTGAGCCCCCCTTCCAGGAGACATACCCTGAGCCGGCGGCGCATCATCCCACTGCCCCAGTGGAAAGCCAACCCGGAGACGGATCCTGAAGCCTTATTTCAGAAGGAGCAGCTCGTGCTGGCCCTGTATCCCCAGACCACGTGCTTCTACCGTGCCCTGATCCACACGCCCCCACAACGGGTAAGGCAGCCCCCATGGGAGAGACAGACCATGACGCCAGCACTGGGCTGAGCGGATGGGTCATGGGGTCACCTTCCCCTTCCTTCCCCTCCTATCCTCATCTTCTAGCCTCTCTGAGCTAGGAGAGTCCTACGTGTTGCTCTCTCTCTCTTGCTTACACTCTGCCCTGTAGGTGCCCTCCAGCCACGTCCCCTTGGGCAGTGCCAGCCAACTCCCTCTCCAACCTTCAGAGTTCTAGCCAGCCCCACATGGAATGGGACCGATGTACCCTCTGGTCTCACCTCACTTTTGCACTGAGATGGGCAGCACCACACCCAGGGCCTGTCCTCCAACCTTGACTGTCGCACCACTGCCCTTTCTTCATGTGAGGCTATGCTCCCTCATGCTGGTGACCCATTACCTGATGGCAGCTTCAAGGCTGTTCTCCCCTCTTCCTCCAGGAGCCCTGCCTGCTGCTCTCTGCGTTTTTCTTGATCCCCTTAACACAGGGTCCCCAAAAGGCACCAGATCCTCCATGTAGAATCCCCCCACATAGACAGCAAGTCTCCCTCCTCCCTGCTCTTTGTGCCCTGGCCCTTCGTTGCTGAGAAAAGGGCTCTGCCGTAGCAAGGACTAGGTTCAGAGTGAAGATGGGGACAGGAGAGGCTGGGAACCCGTGGACCAGAGGTTTCCCATCAGTCTGGGCTGGGGGTCTTGCCTGGGGTTTCTGACCAGCCCCTCCTGTCTTCCCCCTGTCCCAGCCCCAGGATGACTATTCAGTCCTGTTTGAAGACACCTCCTATGCAGATGGTTACTCCCCTCCCCTCAATGTGGCCCAGAGGTACGTGGTGGCTTGTAAGGAGCCCAAGAAAAAGTGAAGTGGGCTGGCAGACTCACAGTCTCCTGCCACCCTCACAGGGGAATGCAACAAAAGGTTTTGTGGCAAATAAATATTGTTTCCCTTTGCCCGCGTCTCCTTGGTTTTGTTTTTCCAGGCCCTTCTCCCCTTCCCCATAACGGGGCAGGTTCGGGAATTGGAGGCCGCAGGGTCGAGATGGCTTCATTTGGTCCCAGTGGGCATTTCCTTTTAGCTCACGTTTGCTCTTTGCCTGCATTAAAGGCTCTCGGTGTAATACACATGGAATTTTATTTTTGAGGCTGGGGGCAGGTCACCGCAGTGGGGTCTTCGGCGTGCCTCCCAGGGAGCACCACTCACAGCTGGGTGACGAAGCGGAGGCCGTAGCCCTCCATCTTCTTGGCATAGTCGGCGTCAAAGCGCTCGTTCTGGGCCACAGTGAAGGTGGTCTTCCAGTCCCCCGAGATGCCTGTGGACAGAGGGGAGGACGGCTGCAGGCCCCAGCCACAGAGCAGGCCCGGGGTGGCTCAGGCCAGCTCTCGCCTCCGCGTCCACGCTTGCCTCCCCAGATGCCTGTCCTGCACGGGCACTCACCTTTCCTCATGAAGGCCGAAATGCTGTGGTCCATGACGTGAAGGGGTATGGTGCTGTAGTTAGTCTTGGAGTTGTTCTTCATCTCATTGAAAGACGTGTGCTGGACGATGAGATCCACGGTCTCCTCTGGCAGGGAACGCCCCACAAACTTCAGGATCTTCTGAATCTCCCTTTTGGGATTCTGGAGCAGCAGAGGGGCTCTTCAGTGGAGGTTGGGATTGCTCACTGAGCAAACAAAAGGGAGGGCCCCCCTAACTCCTCGGGGTCTGGCCACTTCCGCCTAGAGACCTCTCAGCCCCACCTCCTTGACTTGGGTCCTCTTTCCCTGGGGCACATTAGTTGCCCCTGCCCTGTGACCCTGAAATAAGCTCTTGTTTGGGTCCTGACGGGTGAGCGCAGGGACGGTCCTCTTTCGTAACTGTGGCGGCAGGGAGAGCAACAGAGAATGCTGGCGGATGGCTCTGTGTCGCTGGGGTCTGAGATCAGAGCTATATGGCCTTGCTGCCCGGGTGACGCTGCGGCTCCAAGTCCCGGGCAGGAAGGCGGGCTGGGGGACCCGGGGGACTGGTGTGGGGCTGCCAGAGGGCAGGCGGCCAAGAGGGCCTTGGCAGGTCCCTGGCAGGTTCCTGCTTCTCCACGGATGACCTGGAGGGAAGCAGCAGCAGGCGGCCTCACCTCTTTCATGTCCTCGTAGAAGAGATAGAGAATGGGGTGGGTGTGACTCAGCTCCCACCACTCCCGCACGTGCTGATACCAGGACCCATAGGACACTGGGGAGAGGGGCAGAGACATGGACACACGGGCTGGTATTAGTTTGGGCTGGCTGCCGCTCAGCTCCGCCCCGCTCCTTCCTCCAGATTCAGGTCCCACCTTCCCCAGCCATGAACTTCTCCAGGAAGTTGTCCCAGGTGTCAGGGTCTGGGTGCACCTTGGCCATGCGGTAGAAGTGGTAATAGGAGACAGCCACATCCTTTGCATTGCGGGCCATGTAGACCACCTGGAGGGACAGATGACCCCCACACACACCCAAGCATCATCACCACACAGTGAGCCAAGGTGGTTCCACCCTTCACAGCATCCCTGCAAGGGAAGTTAGCTCTTGGTCTGGCCAAGGGAGTAGTAAGCTTAGAGGCTGACTTGCTTGTGGTCCCTGGAACCATACTTATGCTAACCTAATCCCCCTCAGTGCTGCCATACCCAGATTGGGAACAAGCTGTGCCAGATTCTCACCAGCCCCCTCCTCCACGGGCCTGGGGAGGCCTGCAGAGAAGACTGCCTTTCTCAGCTCTCCCCAGGGGAGTCTCCTTTTCACTGACCCCCACAACAGGATGAAGCAGACCGCCTCCTCCCCTAAGATGAGACCTTCCCAGCAGATAGGGCCAAAGCTGGGATGGCCCCAGCAGCCTCGTTCCCTGGCTTCCTCTGCCATTCACCTTGACCTTCTGATCCAGCAAGGTCTGGGGGAGCAGAGCCAAGGGCAGGTGTGTCTTGATGAGTCGTGGAGCTGGTGTATCTTTCAGAACCTCCAAACCTATGCCATGGGGTAGGGAAAGTCTGCTGAGCTGGAGCCCAGTCCTGCCCCCTCCCTCTGCTCCACTGGTCCCCAGAGCCCCACTACACACCTGTGGGAACCCCTGGAACCTTGAACTCAAGGAAGGGTACCCGGATGAAGATGGGGGCCCTTTGACACTTCTGTACATCACCGCCTTGGTAGATCATGTCCAGGATCTCACTCACCCAGGTGGTGCCTGGAGAGCAGGGAAAGGGTCGGTGAGCAGGGCTGAGGGCAGCCCCTTGCTGGTCCAACGTAGGGGACTGTGGCCCAGGAGAGGGGTGGATGGCCCTCATCACCTACCAGATTTGGGGTAGGTACTGATAAGCAGGTCATCAGGCTGGGCTTGGAAGTCCTGCAGTGACCCCAGTGCCTCTGCAAAGTACTTGACGAGAGGGATCCCCTTCACATACTTCAGGGGCGGGCGCGAGGTGTCCTGGATGAGCTCCATGCTGCGGCGTCAAGGGCCGGAGTGCGGCCAACTTGCCTTAACAACATCACAACATGCCATCTGTTGAAATCTTGCTTTAAGATGAGGGACTGCGGCTGACTTGCCCCTGCTCACAAAGCTAGTGGGTGGTGGGAGCTGGGCTTCAAACCCAGACGGAACGCTCATGCAGTGGGTCAGGGCGCGGGCTGCACCTTTGCTTTACCTGCAGGGCTTATTAAAATCCCCGAGCCTGAGGCCACACCCCAAACCAATTAAATCACTCTCTGGGGCCCAATCCCGGTTTTCTTGGAAGCTCCGGGAGACTCCAGTGTGCCTGTGAGCACTACTACTCTGGCGCCTGCCAGTTCTCCTCCTCCCACTACTTCTGCGGCAGCCCCCGGGCTACTGCACCGGCCTGCTCTCCCTGCTCTCCCTGCCGTCCCTTTGAGCAACCTGGGCCCCTCACGCATGGCAACATTTCAAAGGCCGGCGGGGCCTGTGATCCCACTTGCCAAACTGCACTCTGTCTTGGCTCAGGGATAAACACAGCCAGCTGAAAAACTTGAGCTTGTCTGGGGGGCCAGAGTCTGGTATGCGGATGAGCAAAAGCGGCGGGTCCATGGAAGAGGGAAGGGGGTTTCAGCCGGGGTTGTGGTTGGCTGATTGAAATGGACCATCCAGAGGGAAAGGGCAAGGATGCCACTGCGGCAGCAGCAGAGAGAGAGGGGCTAGCCCTGCCCAGCCCACCCCACCCGGGCACTCACCACACCTCTCTGGATCTTGGTCTTGTGACTGCTTCGTGCTGTGGCTTACTGGGTGCTGTGTGGTGAGTGCAGAACTGCTCTGGAGCTGAAGGGTTTTTAAACCCAAAGTGGGAGGGATCTGGAGCCAGCCTCCAGGAAGGAAAGGGTGGAATTTAGAGTGGGAGGACCCGCCTATGCTCCCCTCCTTAGCACCCCAGCAGGAGCCAAGCTTAGACTGGCCTGAAAACCCAAGATGTGGGTTTGGTGTGTAGAAATTAAAGGGAAGACTGAAACTAGACAAAAGAGCCCAGTAAGTTTTCACTTTTATTCGAAGGGGGGGGGGGGGTTTGGAGCTGTAATCTTTGCTCCTGACCTGCCCTCTGAACTCCACCCCTGCGCGGCAGGCCAACTGACAGCTTGTTCTTTTTTTTAATTTTATTTATTTACTTGACACAGAGAGAACAAGCAGGGGGAGCAGCAGAGGGAGAGGGAGAAGCAGGCTCTCTGCTGGGCAGGGAGCCCAACGCGGGGCTCCATCCCAGGACCCCGGGATCCTGACCAGAGCCAAAGGCAGATGCTTAACTGACTGAGCCCCCCGGGCACCCCTGACAGCTTGTTCTGATGGAGCCAGCCAGTTTAGAGGGGGCAGAGTGGAGAGGAAAGGTGGCACTCTTGTGAGCAGGGCCACTCACCTTCCTGCGGCTCCAGGCCAGTCTTGAAGATGCCAGAGGTTCAGGCTGAGAGCGGCCCCCACTGGTGTTCTAGCAGCGCAGGCATTCCAGAACTGCTAGTCTGACCTCTGACAAGGCCAGTACAGAGCAATGGGGGGGGGGGGGGGCTGGTTGATTGGGGTTGGGGCGGAGCAGAGGCGGTGCAGGCTTTCTGAGGCAGCAGGGAGACAAAACAGCAAGAACGCAGAGTCTCCTAACCCTGGCAGTGAGTCCAGCTCCCGAGGATTTCATGGAGACTCATTCATGATTGGTGACAGAACCATGGCCCCCACAAGGTGCTTTTCTTTCACTGGGTTTAAAGGGGCTCCCAAACAGAGACAAGAAGGAGTTGGGGCTTAGAGAGCCACAGAGCCCCGTAGGGTAGCATATCCCCCCACCCATCCCACTTTTGGCCTCTGTCCTTACTGTTTGGATTAAAGTCCAAAGTCAAGCTGGGCACTGGATTTGGATGGGCTCTGAGTCAAGGGTGTGAGTCTCCCAAGCACTCAAAGAATTGTGTGACGTCAGAAGCATGCAGGGGAAAGCTGAGGCACATGGGCCTCCAGGAAGAGGAGAGCCTGGTCCAGGTGAGTGAGCGGTCCCCTCCCACTCTGCTCTTCTCAGGCCCCAGTGACTGGCAGGGCCTCTGTTTCCTAGCTCCAGCGCTGTCCCCCACCCCCCCACCCCCGCCCCAGCAAACACCAGAAAGTTCCCTTAACTCAGACTCTTTATTGTACTCAAATAAAAAGTGCCCAGACCCACAGGGGAGGCAGAGGGTTGGGGGCGCTGAGGATCAGGTCTCCAGCATGTCTGTCCAGTGTTCCTGTGGAGACAAGAGGACTGGTCAAAGGCAGCCTCGGGTGTGGGGTGGGGTAGGGAGGCTGGGGCCAAAGCCACGTCTCACCTCTTCTAATTCCAAGTCCTCCTCTTCCTCCTCGGCTCCCATCTGGCACAGCCAGATCAGGTCTCCCCACAGCAGTGAGTTCTTACAGCTACCAAGGGGTGCAGTTGGTAGGAGACAGTCAGGATCACAAGCCTCCTGCAGGCTAGGCCCTGGGTGCCAAGATAAGGACTCAGCTGCCCCGGGGCCTGGACTTGGACAACCGGCACCATCCTCCCAGAGCTCGACCACGCTGGGGCGGGGCTGTTGGACTCACCCCGGGCACTGGCCCTCTAGGGGCAGAAGCTGCCCTGGCTCCTCTTGCAGGAACTCCTCTGCTAGGCAGATCACGTGGGCTCTTAGGTGGCAGCCAGGGTGGGGGCAGCACAGGGGGCCCTCTTCATCCTGTCAGAAGTGGCAGGCAGGTAAGAGAGAAAACCAGGAGGAATGATGTAGCTAACACTCAGAACTTCTATTGACCAGACACTGTTCCAGAGGCTTCACATTAAACAACGCTATGAGGCATATACTATTATTTGCGTTTTATAGATGAAACTGAGGCATGGAGAGGTTACAATACTTGCCCACAGGGACTAAGCTTGCCAATTTCCCCTGAGCATTAGCAGTGATTATATAAACAGCATTGGCCCCTGCAGCCAGACCTATAGTTCTTACAGGCTAAGTGATCTCAGGCAGGTCACTTAATCTCTGAATGGCAAGTACTCAATTTACATTTCCTGAGAGCTCAGAAGTCAGGCCCATCAGGCTCAGCTAATTTGTTAAATATTTATTGGCTACCTGCTGTTTGCCAGACGCTTTTCTACAGCAGTGAACAAGAACTGCCTTGTATTGGGGCAGGGGAGAAACTGACAATAAGATAAAACACCCACTATGTTACACAATAAGTGTTTAGGCTTTAAGGGGGAAAAAAAGGCAGGGGAGTGTACAAGAAAGAACTGCAGTTTTATTTTTTTAACAATTTTATTTATTTATTTGACAGAGAGACACAGCGAGAGAGGGAACACAAGCAGGGGGAGAGGGAGAGGGAGAAGCAGGCCTCCCGCTGAGCAGGGAGCCCAGTGCGGGGCTCGATCCCAGGACCCTGGGACCATGACCTGAGCCGAAGGCAGACGCTTAACGACTGAGCCACCCAGGCGCCCCAAGAACTGCAGTCTTAGATGGGAGAGACAAGGAAGACCTCGCAGAGAAGGAGAAGGTGGCATTTTATAAAGACTGAAATGAAAGGTCTAGGGAGGAACCTTCCAGTCAAAGGGGAAGGGTAAAGGCCCTGAGCAGGAGGGTACCGGTTTCGAGGAATGGCAGCCAGTACTATCATCCCCATTTTAGTGATGAGGGCAAAGGGTGTCAGTGGGCCGCCCGATCCTTCAATAAACAGCTGCATCCCAAGTCGTTGGACCCCTGGCTTGCAGCGACCTGGAGACGAGGTAGGGCGGCTCACCTGGAAGGAGCGCGCGCACAGGGCGCAGCAGGCCTCGGCGTCTTGGTCGGGCTCGGACTCCGGGTCAGCTAAGGGGTCGGCTCGGCGCCTCGAGGCCGAGGCGCGGGGCGGCGGAGGCCCGAAGGCCAGCGGCATGTGCGGCGGCGGCGGCGGGCACAGCTCACGTCGGAAGTCGGCGCGCAGCCAGCGCACGGTGAGCGGGAGGCGCGCCCAGGGCGGCGCGCGCAGCATGTGCGCCAGCACGCGCAGGTGGAAAGCGAAGGAGGCCTCGCTGCGCAGGCGCGGGCCCACGTGCGCCAGACGGCGCGAGGCGTGCGGGTGCTGCCAGGCCCACTCGAACTGCGGTAGGGCAGTAGGGGCTTCAGGGCCGCCCGGTTAGGCCCCAAGCCCCAGCCCGTCCTCCCACCGCCCCCCCCCGTCTCCTTTCTTACCCTAAGGGCAGCCACGGCGGAAGGGAAGCCGTGCACGATAAGCACCATCTCCCTGGGGACGAGAACGAGCACGGGGCCCGTGAGAGCCCGCCCGAACCGGTGTCAAGCCGAATCCGCTCGCCATGGTTCGACCCCAGTCCCACCCGGGAGTGGAGTTCTCACGCCCGGCTTCAAACCTCGTCCGCGAGGCTCCGCCCCCCTCGTGGAGGTACGTCCCTTCGCACCTGCCAACCTCAGGCCCCGCCTCCAGCACAGGTACTTAACTGCCCTCCTCAGTTCCTCCCCCTTGCAGGCTCTCTCTTTACCAAACCCCGCCTTGTTCATCAGCCCGCTGTCACGGGACCAAGCCTAGATCATCAGTCCCCTTCCTACCCAACCCCTTCCTTCATCCCACAGCTGAGTTTCACAGGGCTCCGCCCCCCCCCCACCTCGCACCGCCCCCCCCACCACGCACCGCCCCCACCACCACGCACCTCCCCCACCACCACCACGCACCTCCCCTGTGATAGGCCCGCCCCCGTCGCCAGGACCCCGCCCCCCGGCCCTGTTATCGACCACCACACGGGCTCCGCCCACTGGCCTGGCCCTGCCCCTCTCGGCAGGGCTCTCCTCCTCCGAGCCCCGCCTCCTCCTTGAAGCCCTCCTCCAGACAGAAATCCGCTCCCTCTTACCAGGGCCCGCGTCCGCTGGTCCGCCAGGCCCCGCCTTTTTTGCGGCCCCCGTTGTGCTGCTGGACCCGACGAGCAGGGTTGACGGTGAACCCCACGTAGACGCGACCCCGGTGCCGAGGGTTCAGGCAGTAGAGCAGGTAGACGCCGAAGAAGCGCCCGGGCCTCGCCGCGTCCCCCGCAGGGCCCATCGGGACTTGTGGGTTGATTGCTGCGACCTGTGACCTCAGGGAGGGCTGAGTTGCCAGGGCCGCAAGATGCTTGTCTCGGAAAAAGCGTTTGGGGGCGATCCCGAGGTACCCTAGAGGCCGCAGCAAATGCAGGTTCGCGCACCCTCTCCTGGCTGGAGTAGGGTGTCCAAACCGGCCCACAGAACCCAGGCTGCGATGCAGGCGGCGGACACCTATTAGCGCCCGAATCCGTCCTTGAGCAGATTCTGATTGGCTGGCCGATGGTAAGCGCGGAAGCCCAGGACAGTTAGAAAGCTGGGCTTGCGTGAGGGCGGAAGTGCCGGGTTTACGGACGCCTTAGGGCGGAAGTAGAGGCCTCAGCGGAAGTGGCGTCAGTAAGGGCGGAAGCAGTGTGGCTGGGGTCGGAGCTGGGGTTCCATCCCGGCTGGGCTGCCGCCCCTTCTGGGCCGCCGCAATGGAACTCAGCGCCGAGTACCTCCGGGAGAAGCTGCAGCGGGACCTGGAGGCAGAGCATGTGGTGCGTTGAGCGGCCTGGATTCTCCCAGCGAGGGGGAAAGCGCGCCTGAGGGGCGGATTTCACACTCTCCCCACCGTTCTGCCCCGTAGGAAGTCGAGGACACGACTCCCAACCGTTGCGCGTCCAGCTTCCGAGTCCTGGTGGTGTCGGCCAAGTTCGAGGGGAAGCCACTGCTTCAGAGACACCGGTGAGGCCTCGGGAGTACCTCGCTCGGCGCGATCCCAGCGCTGGGACCCCAACCCAGGCCACTCCCCAAAACCTAACTCCCTCACCCCCGCCGGTGGGGCCCTACACCGTGAACCACGGCCCCAAGGATCCCGCCTTCGTGGCCCCTGTATTGAGACTTAGGCCCTCTGCCTCTTTGGTTCCCAAGTCCCGGGGACACAACCTGGGGAGTCTCCTGGGTCACCCTACCTTCGGAGGCCACGACTCAGGCCCCGGCCTTCCATTTCGTAACCCCATCTCTCCCCCAGGCTGGTGAACACGTGCCTAGCGGAAGAGCTTCTGCACATTCATGCCTTTGAGCAGAAAACCCTGACCCCAGAGCAGTGGGCCCGTGAGCAGCAGAAATAAGAGACCGAGGCCTGCACAGCCATTAAATTATGAATCAGGGCCAGCTTCTGTGTCAAGTGTGTTGTGTGTGGGAGGGATGCTGAGCTTGAGTCCAGAGCCTGGTTTCTCCCTGCCCTGCCACTCTGCATTGTCTTACCTTGGACAAGTCCTTCACACACAGGCCTCCGTGTCTCCGCTTATAAAATGAAAGTTCTATCCTTAAAGCCTCTTCCAGGGCAGGCAGCACTGATCTTCTCCGTAATTCTTGGTTGAACCCTGGGAACACTGCTGCTATTCATTGGCCGTTACCCGGGGGTCCTGCCTTCTGCCGGTTTTCAAGATGCACAGATGGAAAAGTACCCAGGGTTTCAGGGTGCTGGCCAATTTAACAGACTTCCCCCACTCCCCAACATCACTCTAATGTCAGAGGCATAATAGAGGATCCCACACTTCCCTGCAGGTTAGCCGGCCCCTCGGGGTCTCAGGGGAGGCGATACCCCGGCAGGGATGCCGCGGCACCTGGAATGCTGCTGTTGTCTGGTTCACTGGGGAAGATCCAGTGGCCTGTTAGCCCAGGGCTTCATGTGGCCACAGTTGCCCCTGGGGAGACCATGAGAGTTTCAGGAATGGAGCTGCGGGCAGGAGATAGGGATAGGGTTAAAGCAGGAAAATAAGGCCACCTGGGCCATAGAATTGGGGCACATGATACTTGTAGTATCGATGTTAAACAGGTGCCAAGATTGGTAAGGCCTGGCCCAGATGCGGTCCCTGGGACCCAGGAGGGTAGCAGGTGACCCAGATGGGGCCAGGGCTCTTTGGGGGTGAAGGATTGCCATCTTCAACCATCCCTCCACTCTGCTCCCCTTTTCAGGGCCAGTTTCTTGGTCCCTAAATAACCATCCCACTTCCTCCCTCCCTCTTGTTCCTGTCAGAGGGAGAATGGGCTAGTGAAGCTGGAAGTCATGGTGATGACAGATTAACCCTTCTGGGTTCCTGGGATCCTTTCCTGAACTTTCCTCGGTTCCCTTGGGCCAGGAGGAGAGCCAGTGACTGAGTGTACTCAAGTACGACTTCACTAGGAGGCCACGTCACCACCGCTGTGCAGGAGAGGCTCAGGGAAGGAATGTTGCTTTAAGAGGCCCACATTCCAGATTTTCTGCTTCTCTCTTTATCACACCCCTGATTGGATCCACCCACTGTGTTCACAGAACTGCGATGCTATCCCTCCCCATTTTATAGAGCACCTGAGGCCTGGAGAGAAGTGACTGGCCCAGGGTCACATGGCTTGCGTAGAGATTGAGACTCAGATGGGCCGACAGGGACGTCCATGCAGCTGCCTCTCTAAGCAGATGTTTTTCCCCCGTGTGCGGAAGTCAGGGGTGGTGAATGAGGCACTTAGTCCTTGCTGTGGTCCCTGTGTGGTATGAGGTGAGCTCTGCTGTGGCCAGGACACCCAGCCCACCCAGCCCTAGCCCCACAGAGTTGGGCATCAGACACCCACATCTAAGCCCCCACTTGACAGGGCCTGACTGGGCTCTTCGGTCTGGGGAGGGTCCCAGAGTGAGGGACTGAGAGGCAGCAACACGGCAGGAAGACTGGGAACCAGAAGGGGGGACGGCTCATGAGTCAAGGTCTGCCTCCCGCGGGCCCCTCTCCTGCTCTGTGCTTCCGTGTCCTCGCCTGTAAACCAGGGTTCGGTTCTAAGCTTTGCCCTCACAAAAGATCCCCTGATTTTGCTCCCTTGGGCTTGCAATTTGAAACGTGTCCCGTAAGGGCCGCCTTCGTGTTACGTGAGTTATGTCCCCACCAGCAACAGTGACAGCAGTCGCACGCAGCGACCTGTGGTTGACCAGGAAAGGCAAATTCTGAGTCATTGGGAATTTTTGAGGCCCCAGGCAAGGGCCTTGCATAGCTCAGACCCTGCCAGCTCAACCAACGCGAGCATGGGGCGGCTCCCCCCCACCGCGGCCTGTCCTTGTGGCCTGGGGTGCCCGGAGGTGTCCCCCCAACTCCTGCTGTGGGCCAATCTCATCAAGGCAACCGAGGGGGCAGCTCGAGGGCAGGGCAGTTCAACAGACCCAGCATCCAGGTGGCCATCGGAGTCAGAGGTACCAGAAAATAAAGCCATTTTATTATTATTTTTTATCTGCCATCGTGGCCTGAGGAGAAGGGTGCGAATGGCGGGAGGGAGGGAGGTGAGGCTGTGACCCCAGCTGAGGCCCGAAGGTCCTCTACTTGGCCTGGACTGTCTCCTCCAGCCGATCCAGGCGCTGCTGGAGCTCCCGCACCGTGGCCTGGAGCTTCCTCATCTCCTCCTCCAGCCGGGATACGGCGTCCTGGGGGGTCCAGTGCGGCATTAGTCCCAGCTCCATCCTGGGCTCCCCTCACCCCGGCCTCCCCCCTCCACCCTGCCAAGAGCTCCGGGGCTGGCCCTTCTGTCTCTCAGCTGCTGCCCAGACAGCTGCAGGCCAAGAAACCCGAAACCTGCTTTCTGAGGCCTCGGGATTCCTCGCTCGTGGCCCCCAGAGGGTTGCTCCCCCTGCAGAGGATCCCCAACGTGAGTGTAGGATGGCCCAAACACCGGCCTCCTTCCGGTGGGACAAGACCACATCCGTAGCAGCCCCCGCCCTACGCGTCTTCCCGTCCTGACTCCCAGATTCCCATCCACTTCTCACCGAGCTGGGCGTCCCGCTGGCCTCCGGTGCTGTCTTCCTGCGCCCGGTGTCCAGGCCCCGGTTGACTCTCAGCTCGCGGCTCTTTGGAGGCACGTAGCCGTCCTTGAGGGAAATGAGGAGGGGCCCGGCATCCCGGCCCCCCAGCCACTCCTCGGCCGTGAGGGCGGCATCGGGCCCTGCAGTGGGTGGGTAAAGGTCCTCCTGGAACAGGTCCGACTGTGGGCAAGGCCAAGGCTGGTTAAGAGAGTGCTCGGGCCACACCACCACCCTGCAACTGTGCAAGGCCAGTGCTTTGCCCGGGGCCCTGGAAGGGACATGGGAGCATCACCTTTCTAGGCACTGTCATGGCAATGGGCTCGCACCTCCGCTCGTGCAGCTTGTAGAATCTGTGGAAATAAGAAGGTGAGCAACGCCCGTGGCATGGTTGGGCCGGAACCGAAGGTCCGCCTGGGGTCAGCGCTGCCCAGGGAGCATGCTCAGGTCAGGGGCAGGGGGCAGTCACCTGGCAATCTCACACTTGTTCACCTCCAGGCCACGTTTGGGCATGTAGCCCATGCCCCGCTGGGACTCCTTGGAACTGAACATGGAGAGATAGTGCAGGAAGGGGGCCTCGGAAGTGATCTCGAAGTACCGGATAGAGCTGTCACCCTGCAGGCGGTGGGTGCAGATGCGGGGATCAGCACCACACGGTCCTGCAGCCGGGTCCTCTCCAAGCCCTCCCCCCGCCCCACCTCCTGCCCGCGAGCCCCTGCCCGACTGGGACACCTTGCCACAGAGGTAGACTATGTTGGTGTCGGGGTCGAAGAAGGGCAGCAGGACGCCGCTGCTGGTGTCCAGTTCCTGCAGGGACAGCGGCTCCTCCAGGTGCTTCTGCAGGGATTGGGGAGACAGGGAACAATGAGCTGGGCCACGTCGGGCCTGGCAAGAGCCTACTGGGCGGGGACTCGGGGAGGGCCCTCACAGAACAGCCAGTGGAGACCCCCATCCCACAGAGGGTAAACTGAGGCCTGTGGCTCTCTGTGATCGGGCAAGTGGCAGGGCAGGGACTAAGCCCATCTCTGCTCCCCCTACCCGGCACTCACCGTGTCCCACAGCGCCACCTGCCGTTCACTCATGCGGCTGAAGCCTGTGGTCAGGATCTTTCCATCAGATACAAAGACTGCGCGCACAGGCCGGGTCCCCTCATGGGGACGGTCCTTCTCCTGGAAGGAAAGGGAGGTGGCCAGTCAGGTACCCACACACACATCCTAAGCACCAGGCTCCAGCCGAGGGCGACGGGTGGCATCCAGGGACCCGGCTGATGGTGCGTGGGAGGGCAAAGTTCCGAGGGTCAAGGGTCATGATTCGGGGCCACTCACAGTGACGATGGTGCCTTTGCGGGGCTCGATGATGCGCACGCGCTTGTCCCGGCAGGAGGTGCAGATGAGGGCGCCGTCTCGGCTCCAGTCCACGCTGTAGATGGTGTCCGGGTGCACGTCGGAGCCGAGCGTCAGCACGGCCGCCCCAGTGCCCACGTCCCACACCAGGATCACGTTGTCACAACCTGGGTGATAGCCCCAGTGTTAGAAGCCCTGAGCCTCCCTCCCTTGCTGTCTGGCGACCGGCCTACCCCTCTCCCCTCTCCCCTCTCCCCCCACCCCTCCCCCAGGTACCTGCACTGAGCAGCACGTTCTGGGCTGTGGGGTGCCACACCACAATGCCCACGCGCTTGGTGTGGCCCTCCAGGGTGACGACGGGCTCCCGCAGGGGCAGCGTCAGGCCCCCGTCAGGGATCTCCCACACCTGCAGAGAAGGGGCCAGTGAGACTTGGGGGCTCCCCACGGCAGGCCCAGTGCTGGAGCTCCCCCGGCCCTCGTGCCCCCTCCCCCGCCACTCACCATGACTGTGCAGTCCTCAGAGCCACTGGCAATGACGTGATCATTGTGCGGGCACCAGGCGATGTCCAGCACGGGGGCTGTGTGGCCACAGACCGTGGGCACGTTCTTGTCCACACGTCCAGTCTAGGGGGCACAGCAGGGCCTCTGAGGGAGGGACTTCTGCTCTCCCAACCTGATCCAGCCCCCCCCCCCTTCAGCGAGGCACAGAGAGGAAGGCAGCGGGGTCCCTGCAAGGTGGAGCCGGGGGCCTAGGGCGGGAGGGTTTGGTCCTCTGCCCCAGACCCAGAAGTGTCTGGGCATCTCGGAAGGACTGGCCACAGGTCATGCAGGACGGGGCTGCGGGGCTGGGTACCAGGGGGCGCACTGGGCCCTGGTCCTGCCTCACTGGCAGACCCTGACCAAGGTCATGACATCTCTGCCCCCACCCCCCTCTCACCAATGCCCGGGGGCCGGCACTCCCACCCCAGCCTCCCCAACGGAGGCTTTCCTGGGGATGAGAGGCCAAGGCCCTGGGCAGGAGAGGTTGTATTCAGATTAGGGTTCCCCAGGGAAGTGTGGGGATGGGCAGGGGTGCTTCCAACAGGATAGGGACCAGGGAAGTCTGTCCTAACTGGCCCCAGGCAGGAGCAGAGGTTTGGAAATGATCGCTTCCGGGGACAGCTGCTGCCGCAGGGCTTCCTGTGTGAAGAGCGAGCCCAGCTCTCGCCCCACAACCACTTCCTCTTCTCTTGGCTTCCATCGGCCCTTTTAAGGTAACAACTTAGGGCCCATCTCCCCTTCCTGTCTCACCCCCCAAGAGCACAGGAGTGTGCTGGGGGTGGGGGTCAGCAGAGCGGAAGGGGGGGTGCGAGCAGGAGCAGAGGGGAGGCAGGTCTGGGGGAGGGGAGAGGGCCTCTTACATCCTCCCTGCCTGCAGCCGGCGGCTGGGGGGGGGCTCTCTGGGGCTGAGATGGGGGGGGCCCAGGCCCAGAGCCCCTCCCACCCTGAGAGCACCGCTGGGTCTGCCCGGACCCCATGGAGCCCTCTCTGTGCTCCGGAGGGGATGAGGCCCCGGGTCTGCAGGACTCGCTGTGTGACCTTTCTGGTGTCACCTGAGCTTCAGTTTCCACGAGACCACTGCACGTAGGAGCTGGAGGAGGCGGAAGGCTCATGTGGCCCAGCTCAGTTTTACAGCTGACAGCGCTGCAGCCCAAGAAGGCTTGGTGACAGTCACCTAATCAGGACCCCCGCGGGGCCACTGGAGGACCAGAGGCCCCCTCAACTGGAAGACCGCTGCCCCAAGGGCTCTAGGGGCTCACCTTGCCCAGGGGCAGCACCAGGAAGGCCCCTCCCCCACTGGCCTCGCAGATCAGGGCCACGAATTTGGGGTTGACAGCACAGAAGCCACTGTCCCAGGTGGTCTGTGAGACGCGCACGTCCTCATAGCACTGGTCGGCCTTGGCTGGCTGTCCAAACACGTGGCGGAACTTGCTGGAGCGGACCACCTGCCGGCTCATCCTGGGGGGACACGTGGATTTGAGGACTTTTCTCCCTGCGGTCGACTCTGACCTTAGAGTGTCCCCCAGGACACCCCCTCAGCTGGTGTTAAAGGTCTCAGCTAACTTCCCCAGTACCAGCTCCCTGGGCTCCCTGGGCTCCCTGCCCCCTCATCCGGAACTGCCATCCTGTGTCCCTCTTGCTCGCCCTCCTCACCCCTTCTCACTCCTGGCCAACCCGCAAGGCCCACCTTCTCTGCCCACCCCGGGCCTCGCGTCTGTACCCTCGGCCTCTAGGGCAGAGCCCGGTGTGGGGTAGCACCAAGACCCATCTGTCGACTGCTGCCAGGCTCGGCCCCTCCTCTCCAATGGCTCACACTCCCACCCTCTGGGGGCCTCGGTGGCGACAGCCTGGAGGGTGGGTTCGCTCAGGCACAGCAACCACACTTCACATCCCTCACACCCACATGGGGAGCGTCCTGAAGGCAGGGGCCCTCCCTCACCTTCTGCACAGGGCTGGGCATCCAGAGGGAAGCAGCATGTGGGCCTGCCCAGGAGGCAGGTCTCTGGGCTCCAGAAACAGGCAGATGGCTTGGGTCCCACTCTCTCCTCCCCACACCTCTGCCTCTCGAGTCTGCCTAAGCAGGTGCCCTTAAGTGCCATCTCCACCTGCTCTGGAACTATGCACGGGAGGGGAGAGATGGCGCTGACTTCTCTGGGGTCCCCGAGGATGGTTTCCCCCATCTGGCTGGGTGGAGAGCGATTGAAACTGCGGGGATTGCCTCCGGCTGCCCAGGCTCCAGGCCCCATCCTGACACCCAAGTGCATCCCCTTCCTGCGCCGTGTAGGGGCCATGCGGCCCGCTCAGAGGGCACCCTCCCAGGCCTCTATCCCACCTCTCCAGCTTCGCCCCTTAGACTACCTTTGGCCCTGGTCCTTCTCGCTGCCCCCCCAGCCCCCCACCCCCACCCCACCCCCACCCCTCCCCAGCCTGCCCTGTGAGGCTTCAGGAGGCTCCGGGTCCACCTGCCCAGAAAGCAGGTGAGGAGCAGGTGGAGAAGCAGTCCAGGGGCAGGGGGATCAGTCCCAAGTGAGAAAGCTGGGCCTGGGGCGAGGGGAGCCCCAAAGCCGAGGTTGGGGGACAGGAAGCCATCGCCCCACCCTGCCTCCTCCCCCACTGCAGGTATCAGGCTCAGAAACCGCGGAAAGGGGAACTTGGTCTTTTCTTGTTTTGCTCTCAACCCCTTCCTGTCTCCAAGCTCAGGGCAGCTGCTCGGCTCACCCCACCCTGCCCCCACTCCCACCCCCACCCCGACGCCCATTCTGGCGCGAGCCAGGCCCCCGGCTCCCCCACCTCCATCTTGGCTGCGGTGGTCCCTCACCCTGGCCTGTGCACAGCGCCCCGGGACACGCAGATGGACCCTCCCACGCACAACCCCCCCCCCCCGGGCGAGTCCCCTGCACGCGCGGCGCGGACGGTTCTGTCCCCTGTCCCAGCGGCGCGCTGACAGCCCGTCCGCCCCCACGGCCGGCTTCCGCCGAGCTCACGCCTGCCCCACAGGTGGCCCAGGGCAGCGATGCCCGGTCCCTTGCCCCGGGGACCCAGGCTTACCTGCTGCTGAGAGATGGGTGACCCCCCAAATGGAGGAGGGAGAGGAGGAGGAGGAGGAGGAAGGAGCCGGCGGAGCCAGAGACAGCCCGCTGAGGATGCTCTTGTCAAGACAATGAATGAGAAGCGGCGTCTGCCCGCCTCCTTAGGGGTGGCAGCGCCCCTTTGGGCGGAGCTCTTAAAGGGGATAGCCCTTCTCCGGGCGGAGGCACCGCCCCCCTCCCCCCCCCCCAGCCCGCCGCCGCCCCTCCCTCCGCCCAGCTCGGCCTCGCCTGCCAACTCCGAACCCAAACAGATGCTGCCGGCCAGTCGCTGACAATCTAATCGGCACTTTTGTAATGTCAAAATGCAAAAATACCCTGTTCCTTCTTCCCTCCTTCAGTCCGCCCCCAGCCCACTCACCATCCTGTCCCTGGCATTCACAGAAGCGCCCATCGGGCCCCCATGCCCACCCCCAGCTAAGGCTGAGCTGCCTTCCGCCTCCCACTCCCAGACCGGGGGTGGGAGCCGAGCCCTGGGGTCTCGTCCAGGCTCCTACATTTACAAACGGTGGCCTTGGGAGAGTCACTTCTCCTCTCCCATCTCCTGTCTTCATCCAGGAGCACTTCCGACCCCGCCTGCCTCACAGGGAACCAATGAATTACTCTGGCATCACAGGGGCGGCCCAGGTCGATGAGTCAGGGTCAGGTACCTGTCCCCAGAGAGCTCTCAGCCTCCTGGAGGGAGAGGAGCGCAGGGATAGCTCCAAGGATGCTAAAACAGAGGAGGAAGCCAGACTCCATGCTCAAGAGGAAGGAGGACGCCATGGTCATCCTTGGATTCAGAGACGGCGTCATGGGGAGGGCAATGCACAGGGCAAAAGAGGCTGACTCCAGAATCAGATTGCTTTCCAAGTTCGGCTCCTGGCTGTCACACTACCGAGTGACCCTGGGCAGGCTACTTAACCTCCCTCAGCCTCAGTTTCTCCCTCTGTAGGAGTCATGCCTAGCTCAAGAGGTTATGGAGAAAGCAAAGCTTTATGTACCTCATTTGGAGTGTAACAAGTGCTTAATAAATGTTGGCTCTCCCCGTTGTTACTATTTACCAGGTGTTGCGGCTGGACCTGAGGAGGTGAGCGAGGGCCAACAGGCACCACTGGTGGAGGCCTTGTGGGCTGAGGGGCAGCTGAGCAAAGGCCCAATAACGTGATTCTTCAAGGGACTGGCTCACATCCCACCGCCACCACTGACTGGCTGCATGCTCTTGGCCGTGAAGTCTAACCTCTCTGAACCTCAGTTTCTTCATCTGTGAATGGGGGATAAATACGATCTGTCCTGCCCTCTCTGCAAAGTGATAAGGCTCAAATGAGACAAAGCATGTAAAAGTGTTCCACACGATTCAGTCACAGGAACCTGCGGGTGGTGGTGTTCCTGACGGCCTGCCGCTGGACCGGAACGGACTGGGCCGGGATGTATAGTGTGCACCGGAACTGGTAAGAATAACAGGCGGCGTTTACTGTGCATCTACTCCGTGCGGGGACTGTCTGGGCCCTGTGAATATGCCTCGCTCCTTTAATCCGCACAACTCCTCTAGGGGGCAGATACCCCCTCCATTTTACAGAGGAAACAGGCTCACACTGCCTTCCATCCTGGAGCGCCTCCTTTCCCGGCAGAGGACCAGTGCGTTGGCGAGAGACCTGAAAACCATGGCCCGGAAGCAAGAGCCTGACAGGCGTGCAGAGGGACAAGCTGGGAAGCACAGACGCTGCTTTCACATCCCAGCGGGTCTGCAGTGTGGGGTGGGCCGGGCGGGTATGGGGCCGCCGCAGAGGACTGGGAGGCCAGTGATGGAAGTTATGTTTCGGCTTCTCCAGAAGCAGATGTCCGGAGAACACAAGACTGAGCGTCTGGTGGGTGGTGAAGGTCCTGCCGTGAGCCTCCTCTTGTATCTAAGAAGGGGCTGACTGCTCCCAATGAGGGGCGTTGGGACAGTGTACCTGTTGGGTGCTGTTGGCCCAGCATCTTACCAAACCCTCTCTCCTGGGGGCCGCATCTGGATTTTCCTTTGGGGGACCAACCTTTCCTTACTGGCAGTCCCCGAAGTTCAAGAGGGTATCCCAGGTGAGCACAGGGCCGCAGTTCCACAGTCAAAGCAATCTTTTTTGCTTGGCTCAGGGATGGGCACTTGATTCAAGGCTATGTAATCAGAAGCAGATTCGTTGGAGCTGCTAGAAAAAAGAGCCCTCTTTCCCCTGGGGGTTAGTAAGCTGATAGGCTATAAGGTTAGCACTAGCAGTGACTATCTTGTCACCACATAGGAAAAGTTGGCTGGAATCAGCCCACACAGACGACTGCAGAAGCGAGATATGAAGACTGACATATTCTTGACATCATTTGAGTATCTGGATCAAGCTGTGCCTGAACCCCTTAGCCTTTCTGTCACATAAGACATAGGTTCCTGGGGCGTCTGGGTGGCTCAGTCGTTAAGTGGCTGCCTTCGGCTCAGGTCATGATCCCAGAGTCCTGGGATCGAGGCCCACATCGGGCTCCCTGCTCAGCGGGAAGCCTGCTTCTCCCTCTCCCACTCCCCCTGCTTGTGTTCCTGCTCTCGCTGTCTCTGTCTCTGTCAAATAAATAAATAAAACCTTCAAAAAAAAAGAAAAAGAAAGACATAGGTTCCTTTTTCCACATAGGCCAGTAAGTTTGAGTTGGGTTTCTGGCACTTACAACTGAAAGAGTCCTGATGAGTACATCTGCTATGGAGCAAGACAGGACTGCCCTCAAGAGGCTGTAGAGCATGATGGAGTCAGACAGACCCGGAGAACTGCAGCTTCACCATGTCCTGCTGCCGGGCAGAGGGATGTTTCCTCACCTATAAACCATGCACAGTATTGGTCACTTTCTAGAATGCGTACTCACCCCCCAGCTTCAACAATTATCAACACGTGGCCATTGTTGATTCATTTCTTCTTCCACATTATTTTCTTGGCATCTATTAAAACAAATCCTAGACATCATAGCATTTCAACTTAAATACTTCAGTATGCCCCTCTAACAAAGACTTCTTTAAAACCTTAGAATTTTTAATAAAATTGAATTAACCTTATAGATTAATTTAGGAATGATATTAAGACTTCCATCCATGCATGTAGTTTATTGGTCCACGTATTTATGTCTTCTGTTATGTTCTTTAATATAATCTTATAATTTTCTCTGTAAAGGTCTTATATATCATTAGATTTTCCCCCATAGGCATATTATGGTTTTGTGGCTATTTTGAAGGGATTCTTCTTATTCTAGTTGTAACCTTGTTTCATTTCCTTCTAAAATCACCTTTATTTACAATAAAATACATCTTTCTTCCCATACAATAAACCACACTCTTTTTAAGTGCATGGTTCCATTAGTTTTGACAAATGTATATACCCAAGTAATAAGCACCATAATCAAGATATGAAATATTTCCTTCTCCCCTAAAAGTTCCCTCATGCCCATCTATAACCAGTCCTTATCCTTAGCTCCAGGCAACCACTGATCTGCTTTTTGTCAGTATAGAATTTTCCATGCAAATGAAATCATACGGTATAGGTCTGGCTTTTTTCCACTAAGCATGTTTTGAGTTCACAATACCCTTATGTAATACATAATTACACCTAAAAAAAGTTAGCAATAATTTCTTATGTTCTCCTTTACATGATTGCCTTAAAAAAAAGGACTCAGCAGTCAATCTTAACATCACTAAAAGTAGGACAGCCAGATATTATGTATCTCCTATAAAATGATGCAATAAGCACGTAGTAGCACCTTTGTAGTATTCTTACCAAAATCATCATTACAATCATCACCAGCATCTTGAATCTAATCAAGCCTCTAGCTCTAACTATTAGTTTGTATGAAACAAGGGGGATAGAAGAACAGGTTAAATAACACCATGAGGAAGCAACTGCATAAATCTAGAATATGAAAATGTGTGAATCTAGAAATGTGTGAAAATTTTATAGGACAAATTACCCAGTTTCAACAAATAAATGTCATTAAAAGAAAAAGAGGGAAAACAGTAAAAGAGTCTTAAAAAATATCAATCAGGGCACCTGGGTGGCTCAGTCAGTTGAGCATCTGCCTTCAGCTCAGGTCATGATCCCAGGGTCCTAGGATGGAGCCCCGCAGGGAGCCCACTTCTCCCTCTCCCTCTGCTGCTGCCCCTGCTTATTCTCTCTTTCCCTCCCTCTCTCTCTCTCTGTCAAATAAATAAAAAAATAAAATAAAATAAAATAAAAAAATAAAATAAAATCTTTAAAAAAATCAATCAACTGTCATATTTGGGCTTTCTTTGGATCCTGATTCAAACAAATCAACTATAAAAGGAGATTTTTAAAATTAGCTTCTGTCACTTACAACCAAGAGTCCCCCCTTTTTTTGTTTTAAGATTTTATTTATGGGTGCCTGGGTGGCTCAGTCGTTAAGCATCTGCCTTCGGCTCAGGTCATGATCCCAGGGTCCTGGGATCGAGTCCCACATCAGGCTCACTGCTCAGCAAGAAGCCTGCTTCTCCCTCTCCCACTCCCCCTGTTTGTGTTCCTGCTCTCGCTATCTCTCTCTCTGGCACATAAATAAATAAAATCTTTAAAAAAAAAAAAGAAATAAAAAAAAGATTTTATTTATTTATGTGCCAGAGAGAGAGAGCACAAGCGAAGGGAGAGGCAGGAAGAGACAGAAGCAGACTCCCTACTGAGCAAGGAGCCCAATGCGGGACTCGATCCCAGGACGCTTAACTGACTGAGCCACCCAGGCTCAGGTCCCTACAACCAAGAGTCCTGACTGCTCCAGGCACACTGGGTCCCTGGTGCAGCACTAACATTCCACCCTTGGGGTCTCGGGAGCCCTGTGAGCTATTTTACTGTCCCTCTTCTCTAGATGATGAAATTGAGGCTCGGAGAAGATAAATGACCTACCCAAGGTCACACAAACTGGGATTCAAATACAAAGCTGTCTGACTCTGGAACCCAGGAGTCCATTCAAACTGTCCAGGTGACCCCTCAGAGCAGATGGGTTTACAAACTGGAGTGCAGTCAGGACGGCAAGCTAGGCGCGAAGCACGGTGGACACTCCATAGGTGGTGGAATGGATGAATGATGTCACATTAAAACTGGGTCTTGAATAAAAGTTTGCCAAGCAGAGAAAGGGGGGGAGAGGAGGGAAAGCAATTCCAGTAAAGGCAAGGAAGAGACAAGGACATTTTAGGGAATGGTGAGCTCTTTGCCACGGCTAGAGCCTCAGGTGTCTGGGGTGAAGGGGAAGGTGGTAGAGCTGGGAGGATCAGCAAGAGGCCGATCTCTTCTCAAGGAGTTTGTTCCTAAGACAAGGAGAAGCACACACAATTCTCTAAGCAAAGAAGTGACAGGGTCTCGTGTGTCGGGGTCCCTCTGATAGCCTGGCCCCTTGCTCCTGTGGCCCCCAGGCCTCCTCTCAGCTGGTCTTCCAGCTGCCTGCAGGCTCAGCCCTGACCCACATTCGAGAACCAATCCTGGCAGGAGGCATATAAGGATGCCGTTTCCATAGGCTCGGGCCTAAGCCAACCTTGCCAGACGCTTCTGGCTGGCCGTCTGCTCAGGCTGCCTTCCTCACATTTGTGAGATGATCATCGCTCCTATTTTATGGAGAAAAGAGGTGAGAACTCTTTCAGCCCCTCCGCTCCCACCAGCAACAGCACCTCTGGTCCCTATAAATAGCCACAGACTGTAATCACGGAGATGTCCTACTTAGGCCCTAGGCTGACTCCTCCTTCTTGGGACACATCGTATGTCCCCAGTGACCTCACTCTGTGCCTCACCCCCTTTCCCCTGCACTGCCAAGTTCTACTCTCCACAGACCCTTTCTTTTGGGTGTGTACAAACAAGCTTAAGTGCCCTGTGTCTTTGGGGGAATCTCTCTCAACTTGGCAGCCTCAAACCACTTCCCTAGCTCACTCTTGTCCTTCACCATCAAGTGTCTTGAAAGAGCTGTTTACGCTCACTGACCGCACTTCCTCATCTCCTACTTACTCCTCCACCTACCTGAGTCTGGCTCCGGTTCCCACCATCAGACAGACTTGCCCTCACCAAGGCCACCGATAACCTCCTGATCATGAAATCAAATGTTTCAGGGGTCATCTGATGCCCCTGACTACCCCTCCCTCTGGAATCTTCCCTTGGGGTCCCTCTCCTGCTTCACTGCTTTGCTCTGCAGCTTTCTCTCTCCACCCCCCTGCAGAGCGGTTCCCTTTGCTTAGCTTGCAAGGTGCTCCCAGGACTCCCCTTTTTCTCCTGGCTCCCAAACTTCCCCCCACAATATCTCATCCATAGCTATAGCTTCAACTACAAACTTGGACAATCCCCCATCTGTCTCTGTGGCCCAAGCCTGCTGCCTCTGCTCCCTAGTGCTGACTGCCAACTGGAGGGCTCAACCTGCATATCAGGGAGGGCCTCCCAGAGGAAGAAGTCTTGACCTTGAATCTCTCCATTTCAACTCTGTGCCCAGACCCCTGCCTGAGTTGAGTTGTGTTGCTTGGACCATCGCACTAGTTCTCTGACTAGTGACCATCCTCAGCTTCCTCTTTAAGGACATTTACGCCCTTCCTGATCATAATACGCCTACCCTACAAAACCCTACCGGCTCCTCAAGCAAAAAAGCTGAAACACCCACCCCCCACCCAGCACGGTGTGCAAAGCCCTTCCTGATCTTCCCTTTCTGGCCTTGTTATTCATCACCCAAACTCAATATGCTCCCTCACTCCTCTGGTCCAAAGGCTGGACCCTCAGATGTCTACAAGTGGAGGAGAGGAAGTGGCTGGTTCAATTACCTGTTGCGGAGTAAACTACTCCAAAACTTTGCGACTTAACGCTATTAGTGTTAAGTGTGTGTTGGGTGTCAGACTCTCTCATTATTCTAGGATTTTGAGAGGGAGCGTGCCAAGAGAGAGCGCTCCAAGATGGTAAGCCAGGTGATGGACAAGGGTCCTTCTACCACATTCTACTGGTTAAGCGGTCACATGACCAACCCAATTCCAGGGGAGGAGAAATTGACTCCTTTTGATGCAGAGAGTTAGAGTTTGCAGCCATCCTAATGGGATGCAGAGGACTGGACAGGTAATATGAATAGTTGATGTGGGCCAGGTGAATTACAAGAGGGCGTGGAGGGGCTGTGGCTACACTTGCCCTTTGT
The DNA here is from genome assembly GCF_004348235.1 of Phoca vitulina. NCBI lineage: Eukaryota > Metazoa > Chordata > Mammalia > Carnivora > Phocidae > Phoca > Phoca vitulina. The sequence continues at coordinate 10,730,508 of NW_022589748.1, read as the reverse complement.
CCCCACTCAGGAATGGGGGCCCTGGGAAGCTAAGCCTGATTTTTCAAGACAAGTTAGAAATACGGATTTTTATATGAAAGCTCCAGATCTTTCAATGTTGGCAGCTAATTCAAAAGTGTCTAAAAATGTTATATGAGCAAAACTAAATATGTCTTTGGTTTGGATGTGGTTTTTCTGGCCAACAATTTTTTGGACTCTGTTCTTTGCCCTTGGCATAGGCCTGCAATCTCTTATTTGTGTTTGTTACCAAAGCTCTTTTGTACCTTATTTATCCTTTAAGACTCGGGTCAAGACTCCCTTCTCTGTGAAGCCTTCCCTTACACCCCCTCCCCTCCACAGCCACTCCTAGAGTGGTTTCTTTTCTCCCCTGTGCTAGTGACCCCTGGTGCATTCCTCTATCATGGTAATTCATATATTGGATAACCATTGTTTACAGGTCCGACGCTTCCACCAGACTGAGTTTTATTTCCCCAGCACAGGGCCCAACATTCAATAAACAAAAATCCTTCTTTCTTTCCCAACACTGCTAATCAGCCACCAACTCACATACACTCTACCTTCACCATTGTCTTTCCTGGCCGGTCCATCCTCCATCCCACTGCCATCACTCCAGTTCAACCCCTCCTCACTTCTGCCCAGAATGATTCCAAGGGCCTGCTAGCAAGTCCCCCCAATTCCAGTCTCCTCCATTGCCCCCAATTCTTGTCCCTTAGCCAGACTCCTTCTCCCTAATGCACAGATCTGACCATGTCAACCCCCGTTTCAAGATTCCTTTCTTTATTCTTCAGAATAGAATCCACTCCAGGGACTGGGTTAGTTGATCTAGGTTTTGTGCCTGTCCATTATAACTGGTCCAGGAGTGGAAGTCGCACCAATCAATGTCAGCCTTGGGTCTTTTTCCGGAATCATTTCTGCCACTATGTGAGGAGAGCCTTCCTGAGAATGAGGCCAACAAAGGAAAACCAAGTGGGAGTGAGGAGTAGGGAAAGAAAAAGATACAGATTGATTTGATGACCTTGCTGAGCCCCTTGATCTGATTGTGCCTGAAGACAAATACATTCCAGGCTTTCCAGTTCTCAGAGTCATGGTGAGATAAGTAGCCTGCTGGCTAGGCTCAGGGGCCTGGTTTGACTGATCTGAAAAGCAGAAGTGATATGCACATCAAACAAAGGACACTCAGCAAAGAAAGCTCCATTTTGATTTATTTCCAACATGCGGCATTTTCAAAGAACCAGACCCACCATGGATCAACTTCCATTTTGAAATTGACAAAACCAAATTCACCATGCATGAGCTCCAGGGAGAATGTTATCCCAAAGCCTTGTCAGCCCCAGGTAGGGTCTCTCCAAGTAATACAAATCCCTCCTATTGCCTCTCTTGGGAGCTCTTCAATAAAATCTTGGGACATTAACATGAGAAGGGACCTTCGTCCAGTTCCCTCTTTTTATGGGTGATGAAACCAAGACCCAGAGACCAGTGAGTTAGACAGAGTCTGAACAAAATTTTCCACAAAGTAAAATCAGGGTGGAAGAAAGAGTAGTGCTTAGCAGGCAAAAACACACACTAAACTGCATGATTTAGGTAGATATAGTCACTGAATCATCTACATTTCTGGTGATATAGGAGTCTCATAGTACATAAACAACAGGGTAATGAGATTTTGAATGGTAGTTACAAAAGTTGTTCTTACGTTATCAGAGTTGCAGAAAAGCATGTGTGACTTTTTTTATTGCTTTTATACCTGCCATATATATACACACACACAGATATATATGCACACACACACACAATTGCAGTACTATTTAAAAGCTAGAAAGAATCATTCCGTTTGAAAAAACTGAGGACTAAAGAATGAAGTAATCTCTAAAATCACCAAGAAGTTGAGGGGCGCCTGGGTGGCTCAGTTGTTAAGCGTCTGCCTTCGGCTCAGGTCATGATCCCAGGGTCCTGGGATCGAGCCCCGCGTCAGGCTCCCTGCTCCGTGGGAAGCCTGCTTCTCTGTCTCCCACTCCCCCTGCTGTGTTCCCTCTCTTGCTGTGTCTCTCTGTGTCAAATAAATAAATAAAATCTTTAAAAAATAAAAAACAAAAAATAAAATCACCAAGAAGTTGTAGCAGAGTCCAGTATCCAAGTTAATGATTTTTCTCACCACATCCTAGCTGTTTCTGATGGTGCAGTAGACATGTGTTGGTTTTGCCTGATCATCACCTATTCTCTACTCTAGTAATAGGAACCAGAATTTCCTTTGGAAGTCTGTAGTGATGCAATGATGATTGCCTACCCAAACCTCCATTTCGCTCCAAATGATTAGTCTGATTCAATCATGGAAATCCTATTCCTTGTGCTAGTGATTGGTTCAGAAATGATCATTTGTCTCAAACTGGCCCATGAGACCAGAAGAAGTCATTAGGGGTGGCTTCATGTAAAGGTTTCCTTGCTCACAAAAAAGATACCCTGGTGATCCCTTCCTTCCAAAACTTGTTATTATTTAACTCTTTTATTATAGCCACCTTAATAGGTATGAAATGGAGTCTCATTAGGCTTTTTATGTGCATTTCCCTAACGACTAATGATGTTGAGCACCTTTTCATGTAATTATTGGCCATCTGTACATTTTCTTTTGGAGCAATGTCTATTCAGATCCTTTGTCCACTCTCAACTGGGTTGTCTTTTCAATACTAAATTTTAAGTTTTTATTAAATATATTTTGGATATAAGTCCTTATAAGATGTATGATTTGCAAATATTTTCTATTCTGTGGGTTGTTTTTGCACTTTCTTGATGGTGTCCTTTGAAGAACAGAAGTTTTAAATTTTGATGAAGTCTATCTTCATCAAATATTTATCTATTTTTTTCTTTTATTGCTTGTGCTTTTGGTGACATATCTAAGAAACCACTGCCAAATTTAAGTCCATGGAGACTTATCCCTATGTTTTTTCCCAAGAGTTTTATAGTTTTAGCTTTTACATGTAGGTCTTTGATCGATTTTGAGTTAATTTTTGTATATGGTGTGAGGTAGGAAGTCCAAATTCATTCTTTGCATGTGTGTATAGAGTTATGCTAGGACCATTTGTTCAATGACTACTTTTCCTCCATTGATTTTTCTTGGCATCCTTGTGAAAAGCCAACTGACTATAGATAGATGGGTTTATTTCTGGACTCTAGATTCTATTCCATTGGCCCACATGCCTATCCTTATGCCAGTACTACACTGTCTTGATTATTGTAACTTGGTAGTAAGTCTTGAAATTGTGAGTTCTCAAAATTTGTTCTTTTTCAAGATTATTTTGGCTACTCTGGGACCCCTGAGTACCTATATGAATTTTAGAATACCCTTGCCAATTTCTATTTTAAAAAACCACTGTGGGGGCGGGGTGGGGGGGTGTGTGCACCTGAGTGGCTCAGTCGGTAAAGCGACTGCCTTTGGCTCAGGTCATGATCCCAGAGTCCCAGGATGGAGCCCGGTATTGGGGTCCCCGCTCAGTGGGGAGTCTGCTTCTCCTCGAACCTCCCCCACCCCATGCTCGTTCTCTCTCTCTTACTCTCTCTCAAATAAATAAATAAAATCTTTAAAAAAAAAAAAGCCACTGGGGTTCTGGTAGGGTTTGTGTTTAATCTGTATATCAATTTAACAACATTATGTCTTTGATCCATGAGCATAGAATGTCTTTCCATTTATTTAGTTCTTCTTTAATATCTTTCAACAATCATTTGAAGTTTTCAGAGCATGTGTTTTATATTTCTTTTGTTAAATTTATTCTCAATTATTTTATTCTTTTTGGTTCTATTATAAATTGATTGTTTTCTTAATTTCCTTTTTGGATTAGTCATTGCAAGTGACCATACCATAATTGATTGCATATTGACCTTCTATCCTACAACTTTGCTGAACTCATCAATTAGTTCCAGGTTTTTTTTTTTTTATTATGGTGAAAAAGACATAATGAGACCTACTGTCAACAATTTTTAAGTATATAGTACAATATTGTCAACTGTAAGCATAGTGTTGTACAACAAATTTTCCATCTTGCATGACTGAAATTCTATACCCATTGAACAGCAACTCCCCATTTTCTCCTCTCCTCAGCCCTTGGCAACCACCATTTTAATTTTTGTTTCTTTGGTGGAATCATGTGGTATTTGCCTTTTTGTGACTGGTTTGCTTCACTGACGGTAATGCCCTCGAAGATACCCATGTCGTAGCATATGACAGGATTGTCTATTTATGGCTGAATAATATTCCACCGTATGTATATACCACATTTTCTTTTTCCTTTCATCCATCAGTGGACACTCAGGTTGTTTCCATATCTTGGCTCTTGCAAATAATGCTGCAAGACTTGGGTGTGCAAATATCTCTTCAAGTTCCTGATTTAAATTCTTTTTGGATAAATACCCAGAAGTTGGATTGCTAGATCATTTGGCCATTCTATTTTTTTTTTTTTTCTTTTTGGAACTTCAATACTGTTTTCATAGTGGTTGCTCCATTTTACATTCCCACCAACAGTGCACAAGTGTTCTGTTTTTTCTTCACCCTCACCAACACTTATTATTTCCAGTTTCATTTTGTTTTTTATAATGACCATCCTAATAGGTATGAGATGATGTCTCACTGTGGTTTTGATTTGCATTTTCCTGATGATTAGTGATGTAGTTCTCATTTTTTAATGGATACCTTAGGATGTTCTATATACAAGATAATGTCATCTGCAAATAGAGATAATTTTACTTCCTCCTTTCCAATCTGGATGCCTTTAATTCATTTCTTGCCTAATTTTCCTGGCTAGAATACCCAGTATAATATCAAATAGAAGTGGATAGAATGGATATCCTTGTCTTGTTCCTGAACTTTCACCATTAAGTATGATGTTGGCTGTAGGATTTTCATAGATGCTGTTTATCAGGTAGAGGAAGTTCCCTTCTATTTCTAGTTTGTTGCATGTTTTTATCATGAGAAAGTGTTGGATTTTGTCAAAGGCTTTTTCTGCATATATTAAGCTGATTATATGGAGTTTTCTCCTTTGTTCTAATAATATAATATACGACATTCAAATTTATTTTCAGATGTTAAACCAACCTTGCATTCCTGAGATAAACCTCATTTGGTCTTAGTCTGTTATTTTTTTTTATAGTTGCTGGATTTAGTTTGCTAATATCTGTTGGTATTTTCTCCTCTAAATTCATAAACAACATTAATGTATAGTTTTGTTTGTATTGTGGTATCTTTGTCTGGTTTTGGTATCAGGCTGATATTGGCTTTTTAAAGTTGGCAAGTGTTCCCTCTTCTATTTCTTAGAAGAGTTTACAAAGAAATAGTGATAATTCTTCTTTAAATGTTTGGTCAAATTCACCAGTGAAGCCATTTGGGCCTGGGATTCTTTTTGTGGAAAGCTTTTTTTTGTTACTAATTCAATTTCTTTACTTGCTATAGACCCATTCAGATTTTCTAGTTCTTCTTGAAATTTGGCAGTTTTTGTCTTTCTAGGACTTCATCCATTCCATCTAAGTTATCTAAATTACTGGCATACAGTTGTTCATAGTATTTATTTCTGTAAGGTTGGTAGAAATGTTCCCAAGGTGTCTAATAACAAATTGGTTTTAATTAAATATAAGCAGCAATAAATCCATTGAGCCTCAAATAACTTGTTTGGTGTCAGGTACTATGTTTAAATCTCTTTCATTGGGGCACCTGGGTGGCTCAGTGGGCTGGGCTTCTGCCTTCAGCTCAGGTCATGATCCCAGGGACCTGGGATCAAGCCCCACGTGGGGCTCCCTGCTCAGTGGTGCGTCTGCTTCTCCCTCTCCCTCTGCTCCTCCTCCCTGCTTGTGTTCCCTCTCTATCTCTCTCTCTCAAATAAATAAATAAATAAACATTTTTTTATTTTGCTGATAAGAAAAGCTATCTGTAAAAATAGACTCCAGAAATTAGTGATCAGGTTTAGCAAAAACTTCACATGTGGCTTGTCCAGAATAGACAAATCTATAGAGACAAATATTAGGTTCATGGTTGCCAGGGATGAGGGGTGTAGGAAGGAGATAGGCAGTGACTGCTAATGAGTGTGGGGTTTTGATCTTGGGGTGATAAAAATCTTCTGGAATTAGATAGTGGTGATTGATACACAACTTTGTGAATACAGTGAAGAATGAAACACTGAACTGTACACTTTAAAAAGGTAAACTTTAGGGGCACCTGGGTGGCTCAGTCATTAAGTGTCTGCCTTCAACTCAGGTCATGATCCCAGGGTCCTGGGATCGAGCCCTGCATCGGGCTCCCTGCTTGGCGGGAAGCCTGCTTCTCCCTCTCCCACTCCCCCTGCTTGTGTTCCCTCTCTCGCTGTGTCTCTGTCAAATAAATAAATAAAATCTTAAAAAAAAAAGGTAAACTTTAGGGGCACCTGGGTGGCTCAGATGGTTAAGCATCTGCCTTCAGCTCAGATCATGATCCCATGGTCCTGGGATCGAGCCACATGTCTGGCTCCTTGCTCAGCGGAGAGTCTGCTTCTCCCTCTCCCTCTGCCCCCCACTCATGCTTGCTCTCTCTCTCTCTCTAGTGCTCGCTCTTTCTCAAATAAATAAATAAAATCTTTAAAAAGATAAACTTTATATAATATGTATTACCTTTTAATAAAACTGTGTTTTATTAAAGATTTAGAGTGCTGTTTAAGATTACATGTGGCCTTACTCTGTTCTTAATTTTAAGGAAGTAAATGCTTTGTTTTCCTACCATTCAATGAAAAGACATAAGAGCTCTTTGCTGTCAATTTATTTTGTTATCATTTTAAAATATAAACCCTTTTTATAAGAATTATGAACTATACTTTAGTAATTATGAGAAATTATTAATCATGGCTGGTGTGGGAGTTTAATGACAGTTCATTTTACTTGTTCATCATTTCAAATGAACCTGATTTACTATGAAATTTATGAGATTTCCCATCCAAATTTCTTTTATTCCTTCAAACTGTAAAAAGCTGGTACAGCTTTTAGTTTTTGAGACAGCCAACACAATTTTCTATCTTCCTTTTGCAGAAGTTAAAAAAACAAGCTTAAATTAAAACAACAGAAACAGTACTTACAGCAGTTTCTAGATCTAAACATATCTTGGAACTTTGTTAATATTTCACAATTACTCCATTGCAGAATTTTGTATTGGCCTTGCTAACATTCTTAAAACTGGTTTTCTCTTGAAGCTTCTATTTCAAAGACTCAACTGAAGAAACAGAGTATGTGCCCCAAGTCTGGCCTCGACCTTCTGGTGCCATGACCGGCTGTGGTGCTAACATCAGGTACCACCCCCTCAGGGTCAGGATGACAACCGGAGAGGTATAAGAATGGGGGGACTTGGCATCTATCTGAGTTGAAGGGCCTTTTACATAACACCTGGTACTCCTGTTTCTTTGCATTTGAAGCATCCCCTTTTTTTTTAAAGATTTTATTTATTTATTTGACAGAGATAGAGTGCACAAGCAGGCAGAGGGAGAAGCAGGGGGAGAAGCAGGCTCCTCGCTGAGCAGGGAGCCCGATGCCGGGCCTGATCCCAGGGCCCTGGGACCATGACCTGAGCCAAAGGCAGCCGCTTAACTGACTGAGCCACCCAGGTGCCCCTGAAGCATCCCTTTTATTGTTCAATCACAGAATAGGAAAGAATTAATTTTTCAATGTTTTCACAATGAAGACCTTTTCATCTCAAAAGCAATACCAGGGGCGCCTGGGTGGCTCAGTTGGTTAAGCCTCTCCCTTTGGCTCAGGTCATGAACCTGGGGTCCTGGGATCGAGCCCCATATCAAGCTCTCTGCTCAGCGGGAAGTCTGCTTCTCCCTCTCATTCTGTGCTCTCTCTCTCTCTCAAACAAATACATTTTAAAAATCTTGGGGCACCTGGGTGGCTCAGTTGTTAGGTGTCTGCCTTCGGCTCGGGTCATGATCCCAGGGTCCTGAGATCGAGTCCTGCGTCAGGCTCCCTGCTCAGTGGGAAGCCTGCTTCTCCCTCTCCCATTCCCCCTGCTTGTGTTCCCTCTCTCTGTCAAATAAATAAATAAAACCTTTAAAAAAATTTTTTTAAATAAAAAAAAAAGCAATACCTGCTCATTGTATATTAAATCCTGAAAGATCCATTAAAAAAAAGTTAATCATTTCACCACCAACCCTGTATTCTCATTGCCCTGGGGTAACCAGTGTGAACAATTTTTTTTCTTAAAAAAAAAACCTTTTTTTGGTTGTTTTTAGTATAGTTGACACACGATGTTAGTTTCAAGTGAGATGACAGCAGCTTAATGTGTATTCGTACACACCTGGTAAAGAATATCCTAAATGTGGGTATTTCCCAGACAGCCAAAAAAGGTCCTGGCCAACATAAGCACTCCAAGGAAAAATGAGCCTAAACAAGAGAATAAAAAGAGAAAGCCAATGGACTGGTAAGGGTGTGGGAAATCTTTTTGAGGTGATGGAACTATTCTAAAAGCAGATTGAGGTAATGGTTGCATGACTCCATGAATTTGCTCAAAGTCATAATTTGAGCACAGAAATGGGTGAATGTAAATTATACCTCAATGAAGCTGGGGTGTTTTTTTTGTATTTGTTTTTTAAAGCAGCCAGGGAGATAGGAGGAAAACCAGCATGGGTATGAGAGAAGGACTCTGCCCTTTGGAAGCTACAGAATAATTCCCCTTCAGGGATGTCCACACCCAACCCCTGGAACCTGTGAATACGCTATCTTACAGAGAGGTAAAAGGACTTTGCAGATGTAACTAAGCCTACAGACCTTAAAATAGGGAGAGTAGCCTGGATTATCCAGGTGAGCCCAATCTAATCACGTACACCTGTAATAGCAGAGAACTTTCCCAGCTGGAAGCCAGAGAGATGTGGCAGAAGAGGAAGTCAGAGATTCGACACGTTGCTGCCAGTTCCGGGATAGAGGGCTGTGTGCAAGCGTAGGAGTGAGGCTCCAGGAGCTGAGGGGGACCCCCAGCAGAGAGCAGCCAGGAAAACGGGGGCCTCAGTCCTACCTACAGCCACAGTGACCTAGATGCCGTCAACAACCTGAATAAGCAGATTCTCCACAGAGCCTCCAGAGTCCAGCCGGCAGCCGCCTTGATTTCAGCCTGGTGAATCCCAGAGCAGAGAGACCGGTTGAGCCAACCTTGACTTCTGAACTACAGAACTTGTGAGACAATAAATACGCGTTGTTTTAAGTCTCTAAGTTTGTAGTGACTTGTTAGGGCAGTAGTAGAAAAGTAATAGGATACCTAAACTATAAATCTGATGGCAGACCCCATTTAAAACCTTTTATTTTTTTAAAAAAGATTTTATTTATTTATTTGACAGAGAGAGACAAAGTGAGAGAGGGAACACAAGCAGGGGGAGTGGGACAGGGAGAAGCAGGCCTCCCATGGAGCAGGGAGCCCGATGCAGGACTCGATCTCAGGACCCTGGGATCATGACCTGAGCCGAAGGCAGCCACTTAACGACTGAACCACCCAGGCGCTCCCATTTCAAACCTTTTAATGACCTTTATTGCCTAAAACCAAATAGAGTCTAATTTCCTTAATGTAGCACGGATGGCCCTCTGTGACCTGACCCCTGAGTCACTCATTAGCCAGAGGTTGCATACCCACCTGCACGCACTCTGCTACCTCTCCTCTCCCTTCTGCTCCCTCATACGCCTTTCTCGTTCTTTCGGACTACGCTCAAGCCTCACCTCTTCCAGGAAGACTCTCCCATCTGTGTTCCGCAGCACCCTCTGGATAGTTCCATCATTATAATACAGTATGATAATAATAATAAGACAGTTTATAATTACACGTCCAAAGTATTACAATGGACTATTTGTGTGCATGTCCTCTCCACTTAGGCTGTAACTTCCTTCGGGGTGGGATCAAGTCTTACTCATCTTTGCTTCCCCCAAGGCCCTGCTACACAGTGGGTGCTCAATAAATATTATGTACATGTCCCACTTGGAAGAAAAAATTTTGGTAACTAATAAAGCAGCTCATTATTCTAGAAACAGGTTAGATCCTGAAGTGCTGTTCACATGTCCGTTCATTTGTAAGGAAGCGAGCGGGAGTTGGGCTTGCGTCCCCGAGAAACCATGAAACGGGACTGAGTTTTGTTAGAACAAGCTCCTCTTATCCTCCTTAAAGATGTTTTACAGGACTCTGCTGTCGACATCTGTGGCAGAAGAAAACCTCCTTCCTTTATATCTCGATGTCAGAGGTATCTGCTCGAAGCCACACCCATTCACGGTTGCCACCTGGTTATTCATCTGGATGCTGTCTCTGTCGGAGGGGCCTTGGCATATGAACCTACCAGTTGGGTGACTAAAGTTTCCACACAGAACCTTCACCAAGCCGAACCTGTTAAGTTTTCCTAACTGGTATCAAGCGGATAGGCCTTGGAGGCATTTGGTAATCGCTTTTCCTCTTCTCTTGATGATTAATGTCAATGACTCATTCCTGCAGGTTGCATCATTGGATCTTTGTTTTTCAGGATGGGCTTCTACTGGGGAGAAATTCATCCTGTAGACACATGACTCTTCACCATTTTCTTAGGACTTATGATTATTTATTGCTACCAGCACACTTTCTCCTTAGTACTTTTAACCCTGATGAGGGATGGCAGGGTTCACAACGTTTGTAAAACACCTCCAAACCAAGCACAAACCCAGGAAACACACCAAAGATTAAGAGATAATGCTGATGCTGAGTAATGCTAAAATGCACGCACAAAACCACTAATTCCATCTGTTGGTTCAAGCAGAGTTGGCACATGCTTTTTCTCGGGTACAGCTTGGTTTTTCCTATAAAGGTTTAGAAGTTGAACAAGTGGAGAAAACTTTGTGCTTTGACTTGAAATTAAAATTGTGTTATCATGTTATAGCATGCACATTTAGAGGCAAATGTTCAAAATGTTCACCACTAGCTTCCACAGATTGTTGAGAATGATAAATCCTGAACTGACAAGCATTTTGTTTTCTACGCTTTCTCTCTGATCTCCCCTTTTCCATAAACAAGCACTGGATAAGCTCTGTCTCCAATCTGTCCTGTAACCTAGAGGTGGCTGTGTGTGTTGGTAAATGAGTTTCATATTTGTGTCACCAGCATTGCGGAGCCCTTGTTAACATTTTCCTTTTCCTAAAAAAAAAAAAAAAAAAAAACATTTTCCTTTTCCTTCACATCCATTCACAGTGCTCAAACATCAGGTACAATCCTGACATCCTGACTTCTACTTTTTCACCCACACTATACCTGGTGCAAATCATATGACATCACTAACACCAACCAGGGATGTTATCAGGAAACAGTACAAATTATCACATTTTATCTATTTTTGTAGATGTCCTCATCAACATTCAAATGTGTAAATGTTTTCCTGCGACACTCTGAAGCTGAGTAACATGATAGAATACTCTCTTCTGGCAGAAAACCCAAGCTTCTTATCCTAGCCCTCGGGATTTCTTTATAATCTGCCCCTTGGGTTCTTCTCCATACAACTCCTATTCTTGACCCCTTCACTTCAGGCAAATTCACTGTCTCTGGCTTTTGGTTTTCTCATCACTCCCTTCTACCTATTCAAACCCAGCCCATATCCCTGAGGTCCCAATTTTTCCATAAAGCTATTTCTCTTCTGAACTTCTAAATATCAAGAATCAGACACTTTAGCCACAAATTGGATGTCTCTACCTTATACTTCAAGAAAAGATTTGCTGTTAAAAATTGGATTGAAATTAAAATGGTATGTTAAATACTGGTATTTACCTCTGTTCCTGCCAGATAATAACGTAGCAGTAAGAAGATTTTTCTAATGCCACAAACCTACAAGCACAATACGAATGGGAGAGAAGACAGTAGAACACAATTTTTAAAGCCAGTTAATAGATGGACATGTGGTAACTGGTTTACTAGAACCGAGAAAGCAGAATCTAGAATCTAGAATCCTGGCAGTGGAAAAAATAAGTCAACAGATTCCCTTTGCAGAAGCCACAAAGGACACAGAGTTTGGCACCTCCGGGTAGGCAATTGGAAGAGCTTTCTGCAGGGAATCTGGCCAAACCAAGAAGAAAGACCTGAAGACAGAGACATCAGGAGCTCCCTCATGGCCAGCTGGATCCCTGCGGTGAAGGCCACAGGAGGAGGCTGCCCACACATGCAGAGCTTTGGCTTGGTTTGTAACTATCCCGTGCTTCCATATGAGCCGACACCCAGGATTCATCAGACATTTGAGGAAAGCGTCCAATCTATAAAAAACAGAGGCCAAATGCTTGAGTGGATAAACAAAATATGATACACACACACAAATAATGAAATATTATTCTGCCTAAAGAAGGAAGGAAATTCGGACACATCCTACAACATGGAGGAGGCTTGAGGACCCTATACTAAGGGAAATAAGCCAGTCACATAAAGGCAGATGCTATGTGATTCACTTATATGAGGTACCTGGAGCAGTCAAATTCAGAGACAGGAAGTAGAATGTGATTGCCAGGGGCCGGGGATGGGGGACAAGGGAATGGAGAGTTGCTGTTTAATGGGTACAGAGTTTGGGTTGGGAAAGATGAAAGGAGTTCTGGAAATGGGCTGTCCAACAACGCGAAGGTACTTAACACCACTGAGCTGTACGCTTGGAGATGGCTGAGGCGGTAAATTTTATGTTACTCTTATAAAGTCCCAGGTAGGCAGAACTAAACTGATTGCTTAGACATCTATTTGTGGGAGGAAAAACTACCAAGAGAAGCAAGAAAGTGGTCATCACAACAGTCACGATGGTCACTGGGCCTCCAAGGGAGGGACCCACCTCACCAAGATGTTGGCAATCTTTTATTTCTTGATCTAGGTGATAGGTTTTTCTCAGTACACATTTCTACTGTAAAAGAAGAAAAAATACATAGGGAATGAATTTCCAGATGGATGGGGCCCAACACAGTGAATGGAAAGAGATCCAGACCAAGAAGTTTTATTTTTGTTTTTGTTTTTTTAAGTAATCTCTAGGCTCTGGGTCTCAAGGCCCTGAGATCAAGAGTTAGTTGCATGCTCTACCAACTAAGCCAGCCAGGCATCCTGGACCAAGAAGTTTAGAACACTGGCATGCTGGGGAAGATCCCCGCATGCTTCCAGAGAAACAAAACAGTTTTCTAATAGTCATGAACCAGAATGGAACTGGATTTCTCAATGCTGACAACAGGAGCCAGAAGACACAGCTGTGCATTCAAAATACTGAGGACAAATGATTTCAAATCTTGAATACTCTACCCAAACTATTAAGTGTGAAGGTAAAATAAAGACATTTTTAGACATACAAAGTCTCCAAAACGCACCCTTACTTATCAAAGTACTAGAGGACGTGCCCACCAAAACAAGGGATAAAGCAAGAAAGAGGAAGATACGGAATCCAGAAAAGTAGGGATCCAACTCAAGAAAACCATGAAGCTCCAGTAGGTGGTGAATAGAGTTCTCAAGGAGACAGCTATGCAGCAGGCCTGGAGAATAACCACTCCAGCTGGAAACAGGTCAGGAGGCTACAGAGAGGTGTCCTTAAGAAAATAAAACCAATAGAAAGTCTAATGTGTTTGAATGTAATGAGATACTTACACCTCAAAGCAGAGTTTAAAAATGGAATTAGTGTTGTACATACAAAGCAAACAAACAAAACAAGAACAGGACGTAATTATTAACTCAGTGGCAGGGAAAGGAGGAACAAAAAGTACGGGAAAAGAAAAGTAACTGCATGGTTCAGCGGTGGAGAGCCCCATTTACATAGTTACAGTGACGTATGCTCAGAATATCTATGTAACCAAAACTGTGTGTGATGCAGTAACATGGTGGGGGGGAATGAAGACAGGAAGTGTAGGAAAGATGAAAGAGTTAAAGCCTCAGCTTCCCAGATGATCACAGATAATACCTAAAACCAAAAAATCAAGAAGCAGCAATATGAGCATGCTATTTTTTTAAAAAAGATTTTATTTATTTATTTGAGAGAGAGAGTGTGTGACAGCGGGGGGTGGAAGGGGAGGGCAGAGGGTGAGGGAGAAGCAGACGCCCCGCTGAGCAGGGAGCCTCGCAGGACTAGATCCCAGGACCCTGAGATGATGACCTGAGCCAAAGGCAGACGCTTAACTGACTGAGCCACCCAGGCGCCTGAACATGCTATTTTTTTTTTTTAAGATTTTATTTATTTATTTGACAGAGAGAGACATAGCGAGAGAGGGAACACAAGCAGGGGGAGTGGAAGAGGGAGAAGCAGGCTTCCCGCCAAGCAGGGAGCCCGATGCAGGGCTGATCCCAGAACCCTGGGATCATGACCTGAGCCGAAGGCAGACGCTCAATGACTGAGCCACCCAGGTGCCCCCTGAACATGCTATTTAGATATATGGAGACTATAAAGGAATCCACTAGCAAGGTTGAATATGTGCTTCTGGGGAACAGGAAACAAGTGATGGAAGACCCTGGTTTTTCATAATAAGCCACACATAATTCCTAAACACGCGCATATGTAACTCTGGAAAATAAAGAAGTAAAAAATTCAATTGAGATGGAGAAGAATTTTCTCACTTGCCATACATCTGCATTTTTTTATAAGAAGCATAGATTTATTTTTTTATACAAAGATGTTTTAGTTGATCAAAAGAAGAAATTTCTTGAAAATAAATATTTCCAGGGACGCCTGGGTGGCTCAGGCAAGAAGTCCAACTACAACCTGCCATAACCACGCTAGTTAGGACAACCATTGGCACTATGATTGACAGTCCCATTTGAGCCTGTCCCCAGCCATCCCAGTCCAGGCGACAGTCAGATGAGTGAAGAAGCCATGTTGGAAATGGGTCCTCCACTACAGCTGTTCCAGCCCTAGCTGTAAGGTCACCCCCAGAGGGGCGCCTGGGTGGCTCAGTCGGTTAAGCATCTGCCTTCGGCTCAGGTCATGATCCCAGAGTCCTGGGATCGAGCCCTGCATCGGGCTCCCTGCTCAGCGGGGAGCCTGCTTCTCCCTCTCCCTCTGCCTGCCTCTCTGCCTACTAGTTCTCTCTGTCTCTCTGTCAAATAAATAAATAAAATCTTAAAAAAAAAAAAGAGTTACCCCCAGCTGGTCAGGTCATCCAAGCTGAGGCTGGACATTGTAAAACAGAGTATAGCTTTTCCTGATACGCCTTTTCCAAATTCCTGACCCACAGAATCAATAAGTAATAATAAAAAAAAAAGTCATGCTATACCACTAAATACTGCACTGGTTTGTTATATAGTAATAGATAAATGCAACAAAAGCTAAGGGAAGGGGCGCCTGGCTGGCTCAGCCAGTAGAGCATGTGACTCTTAATCTCAGGGTGGTGAGTTTAAGCCCCACATTGGGCATGGAGTCTACTTTAAAAAAAAAAAAAAAGCTAAGGGGAAAAGCAGCATGTAATTATGTATTGATGTACTCAGCATAAATAAGACAATGCCTATGACTATTGCAATGCTAAATTAATAACTGGATGCTAAATTGATGATGCATAAATTAGACATTGAATGCTAAATTAATGAACAATTATCTCATTATGTGTACTAAATCTTTTTATATTTCAATACTAAATTAATATGTGAGATTTTCTTAAAGATTTATTTATTTATTTGAGACAGAGAGCATGGGAGGGGCAGAGGAAGAGGCAGAGAGAATCTCAAGCTGACTCCCCACTAAGCATGGAGCCCAACATGGGGCTCCATCCCATGACCCTAAGATCATGACCTGAGCCAAAATCAAGAGCTGGATGCTTAACCAACTGAGCCACCCAGGCACCCCAATATTTGCGATTTTAATGACCATTTCAAGAATCCATCTCCCCCATCTCCTTCATCCCTTTTAGATCTCGATGAAGAAGCAATGGGGGAGCATTTAAAGGGACAAGAGTGGCTGCATAGAAGACTCTATGACAGAGGCTAGAAGAAGAGCCACCTACTCAGGGATAAACACAAAAGACTAGTATAAACCTGTAGGACTAGTATCAGCTCTGGCTATAACTCAGAATGAGCTGAGCTTGTGAAACATACTATAGACAACAAAAAGGGCTTTTATAGCTATATTTGGAGCAAGAAAAAGGAAGAATTGGGCCCATTGCTTAGGGTTGATGGTGTAATATTAACAGATGACCAAGAGAAAGCAGAACCTCTCAACTTTCATTTGGTTTGTCTTCTATAAGAAGAATGATGCACAAGATTAAAATTGTCGAAGGTTGTAGTTAGGAGGCAAATGACATCCCAAAGAAGTGAAGAACGGTAAGAGAACATTAACTCAACTGCAATGTTCAAGACCTCAGATTTGGATGCAGTCCATCCCCCAAGATGCTGAAAGATACAGTTTTGGAAACATTGCAGACAAACTCTGAGAAATTTTATTTTTTTTTTTTTTTTTTTTTTTTTTTTTTTTTTTTGTAGATTTTTTTTTTATTTATTTGACAGAGAGAGACACAGCGAGAGAGGGAACACAGCAGGGGGAGTGGCAGAGGGAGAAGCAGGCTTCCCGCGGAGCAGGGAGCCTGATGTGGGGCTCGATCCCAGGACCCTGGGATCATGACCTGAGCCGAAGGCAGCCGCTTAACTGACTGAGCCACCCAGGCGCCCCTTTGAGAAATTTTAGAAAAGAGGAAAAGGACTGGGGATAGGCAAATAGTCTGACTTTCAAGAAATTTTAAAAAGTAATTTATAAAATCATTCACCAATGACTTTGGTATTAGTTGCCCTGGCAAGGTTCTAGATACTATATTCTTCAGATCATTTGTGAGCACCAAGTGGCAGGAGCAGTGAGAACTATTCATGCTAAATAAACCTCATTTCCCTTTTTCATGGTGTTACAATAGGGTTACAACACTGTTAGACAGGGGAACGTCCACGACTTCACTTGCTTTCTGTCTTGATTTCAAGGAAGAAACACAGTCTTTTAGGACATCATTGCAGATCCTATAAAGAAACCTGAGCACAAGTACAGGAATTTAGTGGATGTATAGTAGTTTGAACATTAATATATTTTTTTAAGATTTTATTTATTTATTTGACAGAGAGAGACACAGCGAGAGAGGGAACACAAGCAGGGGGGAGTGGGAGAGGGAGAAGCAGGCTTTCCGCGGAGCAGGGAGCCCGATGCGGGGCTCGATCCCAGGACCCTGGGATCATGACCTGAGCCGAAGGCAGATGCTTCACAACTGAGCTACCCAGGCACTCCTGAACATTAATATTAATGAAATGTTGATTTTGGTGATGTCCTTAAAAATAGCAAAAAAAAAAAAAAGGACCTATGCAAATTTACTCCTACACAAAAGCAATGAAAAACCCCACAAAAATGGCCAGGATCAACTTTTTTCAAAACTCTGGAAAGTAACCAAAGGCTTATAGCAACTTGAGGAATGCTCATTCAAGAAACATGGCTGAATCTTGGTAAGATTTGTGATATTTTGTGATATTTGTGATATTTTAACTTGCCCTAGTCCTGTCCCCCACTCTCCAGCCCTGTTGCAACCTTGGAAAATAGCCCACATCCCCAGTGCAACCTGACAGCCAATGAAGAAAACAGCACAGAGCTAGAGCTCTTTGAATTCTTACTCCCAAAGAATTGTCGTTATTGGCACTGTCTTGTGTAGAAGACCACACTTACAGGGCTGTCTGTATTTGACTTCAGTTGGAGCTTGCCCAGAGTGAAAAAGCTTCTCCCCAGGAGTAATTTGCTAAAAACATTTACAGGAAAGTGTTTTAACTTTGCAGGTGCTGGAGGCAGTGGACAACTGGTAGGGTGAACAACAGACTGACCAAAAATTTTTAAAGCTGGGGAAGATCGAAGCTCTGAGATGACAATGTGAGGGACTCTATATACCCAATCCCTCCAAAAAAACAAAGCCGGTGAAAATTATTTTTAAAAAGAAACAAAGTCTTTGGAAACTGTCCTAATTACATATAGCCAACAAAGACACATTTATTTAAGAAAACCTACTACAACTTGATAGGAATAGGGAGAGTCTGCAACATGTGAGCCACAACCAATTCCATCCTCCCTCTTACTCTCTCTCCCCTCAACTCAGCTGGAGGGAAATTCCACTCTGAGCAGGTGTGGTAAAAAAGACAGGGTTTCCGGGGTGCCTGGTCGGCTCAGTCGGTGGAGCACGCAACTCTTCATCTTGGGGTTGTAAGTTCAAGTCCTCCACTGGGTTCTAGATTACTTAAAAATAAAATCTTAAAAAAAAAAAAAAAGACAGGGTTCCCTCTCCCCTCAGCTCCCAGTCAAGCTGTACCATATCTCACCAGGAGGAGCAAGCTGCCAGCATTTCTCATCCCCTCCAACTCCAACGTGAGGAGGTTAAAGTTCTCCCACCCAGACCCTATTCATAGGATGGAGGTTCTGTCCCAGGTGTGACAGCACAAGAATACCGGGTTCTACTTGCCCTCATCCCCGCTTGCTCATAGAGCAGAGATCCCATGCTGGGAGAGGCAAGCCAAGAAGACCAGAGGCCCTACCCAGTGCCCAGAGTAGTGCCTCAGAGATGTTGCCCAGGGGAGAGGCAGTCCATAAGAAAAGACACTTGGGGGAAAAAAAAGAAAAGAAAAAGACACTTGAGGCTCTCTCCAAAGGAACTAAATTTATTTGAGACACAGTGTGTGAAAGTTCAAGCCTAAGGACACTCTCTAAAACAAAACAAAACCAATAGCTCCCCTTGGTTAAGAACCATAAGGCTTGGGGCACAGGGGTAGCTCAGTCAGTTAAGCATCTGCCTTTGGCTCAGATCATGACCTCAGGGTCCTGGGATCAAGCCCCACGTTGGGCTCCCTGCTCAGTGGGGAGTCTGTTCTCCCTCTGTCCCTCCCCCACATCATGCTCTCTCTCTCTCTCTCAAATAAATAAATAACATATTAAAAAAAAAAAAAAGAACCACAAGGCTAAACCATAGGCCATTCAATTCAGAGAACCTGGGAAAGAGACAGCACAGAAAAGCCCTCCTAAGGTCAAAACAAACCTCAAAGACCAGCATCACAACTTACCCCTGCCATATGCCCCAGGGCACAAACAATTGAGCAACCAGTCAGTAATTAGCAGAGCCTAACAATGAGTGTATAATACCAAATAAAGCAGACAGCTTAACAGAGATGTCAGGGAAAGAGACAATCAAAGAGAACCTGCTACAACAATGTCATCCCAAAGTGACTGTGCACATGCCCAAGGCTGTGTCCTCTGAGGAGCAACACCAAAGGTTTCACGCTGAAAGGAAATAGACATAACTAAAATAGCTTAGTCAAGTCAGAAAATAAACAAACAAAAACCACCCCCAGGGAGGGAGAAGGGAATCTGTATCCAGAGCTGCTACAAGATATTACCTAAAATGTCCAGTTTTCAACAGAAATTATGAGACATGCAAAGAAAGAGAAAAGTGTGACCCCCACACAAGCAAAAGATCAGGTAACAGAAACCACCTGTGAGAGGAACTGGATGTCAGATTCTTTTTTAAGATTTATTTATTTATTTTAGAGAAAGAGAGAGACAGAGACAGACAGCAAGAACAGGGGGAAGGGGCAGAGGGAGAGGAAGAGGGAGAGAAAATCCTCAAGCAGACTCCCCGCTGAGCAAGGAGCCCAACACTGGGCTCAATCCCAGGACTCTGAGATCATGACCTGAGCCAAAATCAAGAGTTGGCTGCTTAACTGACTGAGTCACCCAGGTACCCCTCGATATCAGATTTAACAGACTTCATGCACGCCTGGGTGGCTCAGTCGGTTGGGCATCTGCCTTTGGCTTGGGTCATGATCCCAGAGTCCCAGGATCAAGGCCTGCATTGGGCTCCCTGCTCAGCAGGGAGTCTGCTTCTCCCTCTGCCCTTCACCCCACTCATGCTCTCTCTCTCGCTCTCACTGTCTCTCAAATAAATAAATAAAATCTTTAAAAAAAAATAACAGACTTCAATGTAGCCCTTATAAAAATGTTCAAAGAACTAAAAAAGCCATGCTTAAAGAAACAAAGGAAGGTATGGTGAAAATATCTCATCAAATAGAGAATATCAATAAAGAGGTAGAAATTATTTTTTAATTAATAAAAATTCTGGCATTGAAAAGTATACTAATCAGGGATGCCTGGGTGGCTCCATCAGTTAAGCACCTGCCTTCAGCTCAGGTCATGATACCAAGGTCCTGGGATCGACTCCTGCATCAGGCTCCTTGGTCAGCAGGTAGCCTGCTTCTCCCTCTGCCTGCTGCTCCCTCTGCTTGTGCTCTCTCTCTCTCTCTCTCTGACAAATAAATAAACAAAATCTTTTTAAAAAGAAAAATGAACAGAGCCTCAGAGAAACGTGGGATACTTTTAAGAATACCAACATACTATGTAATAAGAGTACCAGAGGACAGGAGAAAGGAATAGAAAAAAAAAAAAAAAGTTGAAGAAAACTTGGCTAAGCACTTTCCAAATTTGCTAAGATTTGCTAAAATATGAACTCTAGGGGTGCCTGGGTGGCTCAGTGGTTGAGCGACTGCCTTCAGCTCAGGTCATGATCCCAGGGTCCTGGGATCGAGCCCCACATCGGGCTCCCTGCTCGGCGGGAAGCCTGCTTCTCCCTCTCCCACTCCCACCTGCTTGTGTTCCCTCTCTTGCTGTGTTTCTCTCTGTCAAATAAATAAATAAAATCTTTAAAAATAAATAAATAAATAAAATATGAACTCTAAGTAGGATAAGTACAAAGAGTTCCACACCCAGAAACATTACAGTAAAAGTATTGAAAGACAAAGCCTTGAAAGCATTAACAGGAAAAAGGAGTCATCACATGCAAAGCAGCTACTATAAGATTAACACCTGACTTCTTGTCCAAAACAATGGGGGCCGGAGGGCAGTGAGGTGACATATTCAAGGCACAGTCGAGTCTCATTCTTCATGGTAGTTATATTCTATAAAGTCACTGCAAACACTGAATTAGCAAATATTGAACCCTTGCTCCTAGGAGGAAATACCGGGTTAAGTTCCTGCCAGCCTCTGGTCACAATATTTTTGTCATCTGATCAATATAAGGTTGACCCTTGGACAACAGGGGAGTTAGGATGCCAAACCCCCCACATAGTCAAAAATTCATGCATAACTTTTGACTCCCCCAAAACTTAACTACTAATAGCCTACTGTTGACCAGAAGCCTTACCAATAACCTAAACAACACATATTTTATACACTATATGTACTATATTCTATATACTATACACTATTCTATATTCTAGATACTATATTCTTACAATAATACCTAGCTTTTCTTAAATTTTTTGGTATTTCAAGGTACATGGTTTGTCTGTGAGTTTTTTAAATTGTGAATTGCAATCTCTAAAAAATTTTCTAATGTATTTATTGAAAAAAATTCCATGTATAAATGGACTCATGGGGCGCCTGGGTGGCTAAGTCAATAAAGCATCTGCTTTTGGCTCAGGATGTGATCCCAGGGTCCTAGGATCGAGCTCCTCATCAGACTGCCTGATCAGCGGGTAGTCTGCTTCTCCCTCTCCCTCTGCCCTTTCCCCCTCACCCCGACCCATACTCTCTTGCGTGCACACGTGCTCTCTCTCACATGTTCTCTCAAATAAATAAATCTTCAAAAAATTAAATTTAATTTTTAAAAATGGACTCATGCCATTCAAACCCGTGTTGTTCAAAGTTTGTATAACCTTGTTTTATGTGTTTTTGCTTAAAGATACCTTATTTAATATATATTATTGATTCACTAACATTGAATTCATGACCAATAGCACTATGATTAACGCCTGAATGAACCTTCTCTAGCACATGTATTTTTCTCCTAAGGCATATCCTGGCATTCTTGTACTTAGGAACACCAGACAGCACTTCAGGACTACTTTTGGAAGCTATTTAAACAGCAAACACACCACCAAAATGCACAAAAATGCAAGACCATGGTACTAAATAGACCATGAAAGGACACTTGTTTATAGTATAAAAGCTGAAATAAGAAGGCAGAGCATCTAAAGAAATACATTGATAATAATACAATAATTCTAGGGGACTTTAACACCCCACTCACTGCAATGGACAGATCATTGAAGCAGAACATCAACAAGGAAACAAGGGCTTTGAATGATACACTGGACCAGATGGACTTCACGGATATATTCAGAGCATTAAGCAACAGAATATACATTCTTCTTGAGTGCACATGGAACATTCTCCAGAACAGATCATATATTGGGTCACAAATCAGATCTGAACCATACCAAAAGATTGGGATTATTCCCTGCATATTCTCAGACCATAATGCTTTAAAACTTGAACTCAATCACAAAAGAAAATTTGGAAGGAACACAAATACATGGAGGTTAAAGAGCATCCTACTAAAGAATGAATGGGTCAACCAGGAAATTAAAGAAGAATTTTTAAAATTCATGGAAGCAAATGAAAATGAAAATACAACAGTTCAGAACCTTTGAGATGCAGCAAAGGCGGTCCTAAGAGGGAAGTATATAGCAACACAAGCCCATCTCAAGAAACAAGAAAAGTCTCAAATACACAACCTAACACTACACCTAAAGGAGCTGGAGAAAGAACAGCAAATAAAGCCTAAATCCAGCAGGAGAAGAGAAAGAATAAAGATTAGAGCAGAAATCAATGAAATAGAAGCCAAAAGAACAGTAGAACAGATCAATGAAACTAGGAGCTGATTCTTTGAAAGAACTAATAAGATCAATAAACCCCTTGCCAGACTTATCAAAAAGAAAAGAGAAAGGACCCAAATAAATAAAATCATAAATGAAAGAGGAGAGATCACAACCAACACTGAAGAAATACAAACAATTATAAGAACATTTTATGAGCAACTACATGCCAACAAATTAGGCAATCTGGAAGAAATGGATGCATTCCTAGAAACATATAAACTACCAAAACTGAAACAGGAAGAAATGGGAAACCTGATCAGACCCATAACCAGCAAAGAAATTAAAGCAGTAATAAAAAATCTCCCAACAAACAAGAGTCCAGGACCAGATGGCTTCCCAGGGGAATTCTACCAAACATTTATTTATTATTTTTTTTTAAAGATTTTATTTATTTATTTGAGAGAGAGAGAATGAGAGGGAGGAAGGTCAGAGGGAGAAGCAGACTCCCTGCCGAGCAGGGAGCCCGATGCGGGACTCGATCCTGGGACTCCAGGATCATGACCTGAGCCGAAGGCAGTCGCTTAACCAACTGAGCCACCCAGGCGCCCTCTACCAAACATTTAAAGAAGAATTAATACCTATTCTTCTGAAGCTGTTTCAAAAAATAGAAATGGAAGAAAAACTTCCAAACTCTATGAGGCCAGCATTACCTTGATCCCAAAACCAAACAAAAACTCCACCAAAAACGAGAATTAGAGACCAATATCCCCGATGAACATGGATGCCGAAATACTCACCAAGATACTAGCCAAAAGAATCCAACAGTACATTAAAAGGACTGGGGGAAAACTGAGAACTTTTCCCCTAAGGTCAGGAACATGGCAGGGATGTCCACTATCACCACCGCTGTTCAACATAGTACTAGAAGTCCTAGCCTCAGCAATCAGACAAAAAAAAAAAAGAAATAAAAGGCATCCAAATCTGCAAAGAAGTCAAACTCTCACTCTTTACAGATGACATCATAGTCTATGTGGAAAACCCAAAAGACTCCACCCAAAAATTGCTAGAACTCATACAAGAATTCAGCAATGTGGCAGGATATAAAATCAATGCACAGAAATCAGTTGCATTTCTATACACTAACAAGGAGACAGAAGAAAGAGAAATTAAGGAATCAATCCCATTTACAGTTGCACCCAAAACCATAAGATACCTAGGAATAAACCTAACCAAAGAGGCAAAGGATCTATACTCAGAAAATTATAGAACACTCATGAAAGAAATTGAGGAAGACACAAAGAAATGGGAAAATGTTCCATGCTCATGGATTGGAAGAAAAATTTTGTCAAAATGTCTATGCTACATAGAACAATCTATACATTCAACGCAAACCCTATCAAAATACCATCAACTCTTTTCACGGAACTGGAACAAATAATCCTAAAATTTGTATGGAACCAGAAAAGACCCTGAATAGTCAGAGGAAAGCTGAAAAAGAAAACCAAAGCTGGGGGACATCACAATGCCTGACTTCAGCTATATTACAAAGCTGTAATCATCAAGACAGTATGGTACTGGCACAAAAACAGACACATTGATAAATGGAACAGAAGAGAGAACCCAGAAATGGACCCTCAACTCTATGGTCGACTAGTCTTCAACAAAGCAGGAAAGAACATCCAATGGAAAAAAGACAGTCTCTTCAACAAATGGTATTGGGAAAATTGGACAGCCACATGTAGAATGAAACTGGGGTGAGGGGCTCAGTCAGTTAAGCATCTGCCTTCAGCTCAGGTCATGATCTCAGGGTCCTGGGATTGAGCCCCACGTCAGACTCCCTGCTCAGCAGGGAGTCTGCTTCTCCCCACCGCTCATGTTCTCTTGCGCTCTCTCTCAAAACTGGACCATTTTCTTACACCATACACAAAAATAAACTCAAAATGGATGGAAGACTTAATGTGAGACAGGAACCCAACAAAATCCTAGAGGAGAACACAGGCAGCAACCACTTTGACCTTGGTCACAGCAGCTTCTTGCAAGATGCGTTTCCAAAGGCAAGGGAAACAAAAGCAAAAATGGAACTATTAGGACTTCATCAAGATAAAAAGCTTTTGCACAGCAAAGGAAATAGTCAACAAAACCAAAAGACAGCCTACAGAATGGGAGAAGATATTTGCAAATGTCTTATCAGATAAAGGGCTAGTATCCAAGATCTATAAAGAACTTCTCAAACTCAATACCCAAAAAACAAATAATCCAGTCAAGAAATGGGCAGAAGACATGAACAGACATTTCTCCAAAGAAGACATACAAATGGCCAACAGACACATGAAAAAATGCTCAACATCACTCAGCATCAGGGAAATACAGATCAAAACCACAATGAGATACCACCTCAAACCAGTCAGAATGGCTAAAATCGGGATGCCTGGGTGGCTTAATCGGTTAAGTGTCTGCCTTTGGCTCAGGTCATGATCCCAGGGTCCTGGGATTAAGTCCCACATCAGGCTCCTTGCTCAGTGGGGAGCCTGCTTCTCCCTCTCCCTCTGCCTGCTGCTCCCCTGCTTGTGCTCTCTCTCTCTGGCAAATAAATAAATAAAATCTTTAAAAAAAAAAAAAAGAAGGAGGGGCGCCTGGGTGGCTCAGTCGTTAAGTGTCTGCCTTCGGCTCAGGTCATGATCCCAGGGTCCTGGGATCGAGCCCTGCATCGGGCTCCCTGCTCCACAGGAAGCCTGCTTCTCCCTCTCCCACTCCCCCTGCTTGTGTTCCCTCTCTCGCTGTGTCTCTCTCTGTCAAATAAATAAAATCTTAAAAAAAAAAAAAAAAGAAGGGGCACCTACACCCCAATGTTTATAGCAGCAATGTCCACAATAGCCAAACTATGGAACGAGCCCAGATGTCCATCGACAGATGAATGGATAAAGAAGATGTGGTATGTATATATATATACCATGGAATATTACTCAGCCATCAAAAAAAAAATGAAATCTTACCATTTGCAATGATGTGGATGGAACTAGAGGGTATTATGCTAAATGAAATAAGTCAATCAGAGAAAGATAATTATCATATGATTTCACTCATGTGTGGAATTTAAGCAACAAAACAGAGAATCATAGGGGAAAGGAGGGAAAAGTAAAATAAGACAAAATCAGAGAAGGAGACAAACCATAAGGGACTCTTAACTCCAGGAAACAAACTGAGGGTTGCTGGAGCGGAGGTGGGTAGGAGGATGGGGTAATTCAGTGATGGCCATTAAGGAGGGCACGTGATGTAATGAGCACTGGGTGTTAAGTGCAACTAATCAATCACTGAACTCTACCTCTGAAACTAATAATACACTATATGTTAACTAATTGAATTTAAGCAAAATAAAATTTTTAAAAATTAAAAAAAAAAGAAGGCAGAGCATCACTTTGTTCAACCTCAGCTTGGAATATGCACATCTGGCAATCTAAATTTTTTGCTGTTCAGCACATGCCCACAAATGACCATGAAAGCACCATGAGTACTCAGTCTGTGGTTACAAATAAAATTTAGCAAGTAAGCAAATTTGCAAATATAGAATCTGTGAATGATAAAGATCAGAGCACTGAAAGAAAAAAAATCAACTAATAAATCTTATATCCAGCAAAACTACCTTTCACAAATAGAGGCAAAATAAAAATATTCTCAGATAAACAAAACTAAGAAAATGTGCTGTTAGCAGACCTGCCTTACAAGAAATACCAAGAAATGTGTCAAGCTGAATGCAAGTAAACCCAGATGGAAATTCAAATCCACACACAGAAAAACAAAAGTACCAATTAAGGTAATTATGTTATTATGTCAGTATGAATGCATATTTTTCTTTTCTTCTCTTAGATGATTTTAGAAGCAATTGTATAAAAAACAATACACATATAATTGTATTGTTGGGTCTATAATATATAAGAATCTAATATATTTGACAACAACAGCTCAAAGGTGGGTGGGACCAAAGTTGTAGTGGTGTAAGTAAATTACACCAGATGGTAACCTGAACCCACAGAAACAAACGAAGAGAACTAGAAATGGTGGAATAAATACAAGAAACTCTAAATATACACTTGCCTTTCTTCCTCTTCTCAACTTCCTTAGTGACATAAAATTATATAAGCTTATAACAATGTATTGTCAGGTTTGAAACATGTAGTAATATGTATAACAATAATAGCATGAAAAGGGGGAAGGAGGAATAGAGTGACATAGGAGTAACACTGTATCTCTCAATGGAACTAAAGTAGCATAAATTTGATGTAGATTCTGATTAGTTAATATGTATATGGTAAGCCCTAGAGCAACCATTAAGAAAATAAGTAAAAAATACAATTAAAAAATTAATAGAAAAAAATGGCACATGAAAATAT
Source organism: Phoca vitulina (assembly GCF_004348235.1). Classification (NCBI taxonomy): domain Eukaryota; kingdom Metazoa; phylum Chordata; class Mammalia; order Carnivora; family Phocidae; genus Phoca; species Phoca vitulina. Next base: position 10,703,544 of record NW_022589748.1, on the reverse strand, counting down.
GTACTCAATGCAAAAGAAAGCAATAAAGGAAATTTAGTTTGAAAGATACAAGTAGGTTGAAAATAACTGAATGGAAAAAGATAAATCATGCAAAAAGCGACCCTAAGAAAGTTGGAATGGGGGAGCCTGGGTGGCTCAGTTGTTAAGCATCTGCCTTCGGCTCAGGTCATGATCCCAGGGTCCTGGAATCAAGCCCCACATTGGGCTCCCTGCTCAGCGGGGAGCCTGCTTCTCCCTCTCCCACTCTCCCTGCTTGTGTTCCCTCTCTCACTGTCTCTCTCTCTGTCAAATAAATGAATAAAATCTTAAAAAAAAGAAGTTGGAATGGCTACCCTAATATCAGACAAAATAGACTTTTTAAAAAGATTTATTTATTAGAGAGAGAGAGTAGGGGGAGGAGCAGAGGGAGAGAATTTTCAAGCAGACTCCCCACTGAGCATGGAGCCCAACATGGGGCTCAATCACAGGACCCTGAGATCATGACTTGAGCCGAAACCAAGAGTTGGAGGCTCAACTGACTGAGCCACCCAGGTGCCCCCAAAATAGACTTTAATACAAAAAAAAAAAAAAAAAAAAAGGTACTACAGATAAAGAGGGACATTTTATAATTAAAAGGTCAACCCATCAGGAAGATGTAGCAATTATAAGCATATGCCTACCTAACAAAGAAATATATGAAGCAAAAGCAGGCAAAATTAAGGGGGGAAATATAAATTCAGCAATAATGATTGCAGATGCCAATACTGCACTTTTGCTAATGAATAGAATAACTGGGCAGTAGTGAAATAATGAAGACCCAAACAACACCAAACACCAAACAGACCTAACAGGCGTCTATAGAATAGCAGTATGTACATATCTTCTCAAGGGCACATGGAACATTCTGGGATAGACCATATGCTAGGCCATAGAACAAGCCTCCATAAATTTAAAAGGATTGAAGTAATACAAAATATGTTCTCTGATCACAACGAAATGGGAAATTAATAACAAAAAGAAATTTGGGGGGGCATCTGGCTGGCTCAGTCGGTAGAGTTTGCAACTCTTGATCTCAGGGTGATGAGTTTGAGCCCCATGTTAGGCATTCCTTTAAAAAAAAAAAGAAGAAGCCCAATCTCTTAGAAACTCTGCTATTGTGTATCTTTTTAAAAAAAGAAATTTGGGGGATGCCTGGGTCGCTCAGTCGTTAAGCGTCTGCCTTCAGCTTGGGTCATGATCTCAGGGTCCTGGGATCGAGCCCCGCATCAGGCTCCCTTCTCCGCAGGAAGCCTGCTTCTCCCTCTCCCCCTCCCCCTGCTTGTGTTCCCTATCTCGCTGTGTCTCTCTCTGTCAAATAAACAAATAAAATCTTTAAAAAAAAAAAGAAATTTGGGAAATTCACAAATCTGTGGGAATCAACACGCTATTTAAATTATCAATGAGTCAAAAAAGAAATCACAAGGGAAATTAGAAAATACTTGGAACAAAAAAAAATACTTTGAGGTGAATGAAAATGAAGATACAACATATAAATACTTATGGTGTGCATCTGAGTGTGCTTAAAGGGGAACAGCTATACATTTGAACCTATATAAGAAATGCCCATATTAGAAAAGAGGAAAGATCTCTAAACAACAACCTAATTATCCACCATAAGACACTGGAAAAAGAAGCACAAGCTAAACCCAAAGCAAGCGGAAAGAAAGAAACAATAATTAGACTGATGGAACAGAATTGAAAGTCCAAAGATAAACCCATGTATCTATGGTGAGTTGGTTTTCAACAAGGGTGCCAAGACAGTGCAATGGGGAAACAATAGTCTTTTCAACAAATGGTGCTGGGATAACTGGATATCCACATGCAGAAGAATGAGGTTGGACCCCCACTTCACACAATATGCAAAATATCTAAAAGTGGATCAAAGACCTAAATATAAGAACTAAACCCATAAAACTCTTAGAAGAAAACACAGACATAAATCTTCACGACCTTGGAGTAAGCAACAGTTTCTTAGATATGAAACCTAAGCACAAGGAATAGAAGAAAAAATAATAAATTGGACTTCATCAAAATTAAAACACTTTGTACTTTAAGTAAATGAAAAAGGCAATCTACTAAATGGGAGAAAATATTTGAAAATCATATACCTGATACAATCTACTACCAGAACATATAAAGAACTTTAGCAACTCAACAACAAGAAGACTGACATCCCAATTTTTTTTTTAAGATTCCATTTATTTATTTGAGAGAGAGAGAGAGCACGAGCGAGGGAGGAGCAGAGGGAGAAGGACAAGCAGACTCCCCGCTGAGTAGGGAGCCCGCCACGGGGCTCGATCCCATGACCCTGAGATCACAACCTGAGCCAAAGACAGACAGATGCTTAACCGACTAAGCCACCCAGGTGCCCTAACATCCCAGTTTTAAAATGGGCAAAGGGGGGCGCCTGGGTGGCTCAGTCGTTAAGCGTCTGCCTTTCTCTCAGGTCATGATCCCAGGGTCCTGGGATCGAGCCCCACATCGGGCTCCCTGCTCCACGGGAAGCCTGCTTCTCCCTCTCCCACTCCCCCTGCTTGTGTTCCCTCTCTCGCTGTGTCTTTCTCTGTCAAATAAATAAATAAAATCTTTAAAATAAATAAATTAATTAAATTAAATTAAATTAAATGGGCAAAGGACTTGAAGAAACATTTCTCCAAACAAGACATATAAATGGCCAATGAGCACATAGCCATTAGGAAAATGCAAATAAAAACCACAAACCACCACGTCACACCTACTAGGATGGGTATAATAAAAAAGACAAATAATAAGAGGTGAGAAGAGAAACTGAAGCCCTCAAACACTGCAGGTGATAATATAAAAGGGTACAGTCCCCACGGAAAACACTTTGGCAGTTCCTCAAAAAGTTAAACACAGGGGCGCCTGGGTAGCTCAGTGGTTGGGTGTCTGCCTTCGGCTCAGGGACCAGGGAGCCCGATGCGGGGCTCGATCCCAGGACCCTGGATTCATGACCTGAGCCGAAGGCAGACGCTTAACAACTGAGCCACCCAGGCGCCCCTAATATCTTAATTTTAAAAACGATAAAAATTTGATATCAACTTAGGGAGGCATCTCTACTGATAAGAGACATGTAACATTGGTATACCCTCTGCCATTTGGAGGCCTGCCTATTCAAATATGTCCAAAACATGACTATACCCCCCAACCTGGTAAAGTCGACAGCATCAGTTTGTCATCCCAAATTGGCATTTGATAAAACTAAAGTTTTGGAAAGTTGTGTCACTCACCCGGGTTCGTACATAAAAGCATTTAAAATCTCGGCATTCCTATGAAAAAAAAGTACTAGATCCTCTTTTCCAGATGACAAAAACTGAGGACGAAGTTAAACAGGTTAAGTGGCGACAGGATTCAAACTTGGGCAGTTGGATTCCAGAACGTGTGCTTTTGTTTGCTCTGGGTTTCAAATTAAAGGAACGCAACACGCTGTGGGCCCGGCACTCTTCATTGGCAGGCTGCATACGGCCTTGGGCCACCTGTTTGCATCCTCCAGCCTGGAGCCAAAGAGACGTGGGGTTTGAGTCCCAGGCCTGACACTCATCCTGTGTATGGTGTGGAGCAAAAGGCCAACATCTACGTCACAAGGCAAGTGTGAAAATCAAATATGATCATGTACCTCCCAAACAAAACTAGCCCTTGGGAGGCACTCGGTTCCCCCCTCCAATTTAGCCATCGCCCCCCCTCCACCGCCCCAGCACAAACGAAGTCAGTAAATGCGTGTTGAAATCACATAATCCAAGCTTCTACAGGTAATAGGAGTATGCCTCATCTCTCCACAGTTCTGGGAAGTAAATTCACAGAAGCAGAAAGAGAAGGGACCCTTATAGCCCCCACCCGGCCCATCACTGCACTCCATCCCCTCACAAATGAACCTGCAATGACAAATTGCGGCAAGTTCCACGCGAGAAAAGAACACCGCGAGGGAGGCCTATGAAGAGCTGATATTTCAGACTGGGGGTTCAGGGAAAGGCTCTGTGTGGAAGAAAATAAAATATTGGCCCAATACAAGGGAGGCAATACTCCCACTGCACTCCCACTGGTTAAGCTGCATATAGAAAACGGCATTCTATTTCGGATGCTGCATTTTAACGGGAACACAGTCAACCCTGAGCTCATCTAGAAAGGCGCTATCCCAGCTGATGAAGGCTATGGACACCGTTCAGGTCCCTCATTTCAACAAATATCGATTGAGAGCAAAACACTACTTGACACTGAAGAGGATTTTTTTTTTTAAGATTTTATTTATTTATTTGACAGAGGGACACAGTGAGAGAGGGAACACAAGCAGGGGGAGTGGGAGAGGGAGAGGGAGAAACAGGCTTCCCACTGAGCAGGGAGCCCGATGTGGGGCTCGATCCCAGGACCCTGGGATCATGACCTGAGCCGAGGGCAGACGCTTAACGACTGAGCCACCCAGGCGCCACGACACTGGAGAGGATTTAAAAGTGAAGACGCCAGCTGCGTGGGCTTCAGGACGGTTTATGACTTAGTAGGGAGGGCAGGACGAGGACATAAATAAATATAAGACAAATCTGACATCTGCTCAAAGACATGAGAAGTATGCAAGTGGCGGATACCAGGAAACACCTCATAAGAGGGTAGTATTTGAGCTAATTCTGGAACGGGAAAGAATTCCTTTTACTGAAAAACCCATGTCAAGGAAGGAGCATCCATAGAGCGGAAAGAGAGTGAGCAGAGGTGCCGAAGCAGGAATGTGTACGGTACGCAGGCCAGGTCCCAGTCCAGTTTGGCTAGAGCAAAAGGTTCAGCTAGAAAATGAGTCCAAAAAGATAGATTGGGATCAAACTGAGTAGAACCTTGGAAGTTGGTCAAGGCATTTGGACTTTATTTGGTAGTTAATGGGAGGAATTAAGAATTTCTAATCAGGGGCGCCTGGGTGGCTCAGTCGTTAAGCGTCTGCCTTCGGCTCAGGTCATGATCCCAGGGTCCTGGGATCGGGCCCCGCATCGGGCTCCCTGCTCGGCGGGAAGCCTGCTTCTCCCTCTCCCTCTCCCCCTGCTTGTGTTCCCTCTCTCGCTGTGCCTCTCTCTCAAATAAATAAAGTCTTAAAAAAAAAAAAAGAATTTCTAATTAGCCAAGGTATACTACATTGAATTTAAATTTAAAATAAATAAATACATAAATGAATGAATGAATGAATTTCTAATCAGAAACATTGTAATGGACACTGCTGTTTTGCCTGGTCAGTGCTTTTTTGGGGCTAGCACCCTGATTTTCCGTGGGAAACCATCCCTTTCCCTGTCTAGTTCATGTCACACAGGTAGAGATGACTAAACCCCCAATTCCACATTGATGGGTTTAGGGATTCATAGAGGCTCCAAACAAAACCAGAACCCATGGGAGTCAAATCTGGGGTTTTAGTGACAAGGACACAGAGACAGACAGAGGTAAGCTTTTCCCTCTCCTGGAGTTACTGGGGAAAAAAATCAGACATAAATCTGGAACTGCTGGTACTCTTGATACCATGAGAGGAACCAGCTGAAAATGGAACCAGTTCAGAAGAAGGCAGAGCTTAGGGCTGGGACCAAAATCCTAATGCTATTGAGTCCCTGGAGCCAACTGCACCTTAAAATCTACCTCTAAACTTTTCAGGAAGCCAATGAATTTCCCCTCTTGTTTAAGTCGGTTTGAGCTGGGGCTTTGACCTCTTGCTACTGAAAGATTCCTGCTTAATACAAACCTCATAAGGGCTGAAGAAAGGAGACTCGTCAGTACAACGGTATATGGGACAACACAATGGTGAAGGCCAAGTGAAATGAGGAATCACAAGGAAACATAAGACAAACCCAAACTGAGAGACAGTCTATAAAATAACTGGCTTGTAGTCTTCCAAAGTGTCAAGGTCATGAAAGACCCCCCCAAAAAAAAAAGAAAAAAAGACTAAGGAAATTTTCCAGATTAAAGGAGATGAAGGAATCATAACAACTGAACACAACATGTGATCCTGAATTGGATCCTGAACCAGATTCGTGGGACAATTGGCAAAATTTGGAAAAAAAAAAAAAAAATCTATAGGTGAACTCTACTGATGCTAATGTCTTGATTTTAATAATTGCACTGTTTATTCAAAACATTAACATTTAGGGAATGTTGATGAAGGGGTATCCAGAAATTCTTTGAAATATTTTTGGAGCTTTTTGGTAACTTATCATCGATTATGAAATTACCTAAAAAAGTTAAAAAGGAAAAAAAATAAAAATATGCAATTAGGGTTTGAGCCGTGGTAGCAATGATGGCCTCAGGAACTATGATGACAATAAAATGGCAAGGAGTGGGACACCTGGGTGGCTCAGTCAGTTAAGCGTCTGCCTTCGGCTCAGGTCATGATCCCAGGGTCCTGGGATCGAGCCCCGCATCGGGCTCCCTGCTCTGCGGGAAGCCTGCTTCTCCCTCTCCCACTCCCTCTGCTTGTGCTCTCTCTCTCTCTGACAAATAAATAAAATCTTTTTAAAAAAATAAAAAATAAAAATAAAATAAAATAAAATAAAATGGCAAGGAGTTGGCTAGACAAACGAGGCATGACAGGGTCCGACGCTGAGACTGGTGGCAGAAGTGCAGCAAGTGGAGCCTGGAAGACAAACAGGTTTGAAGTAAAAAGGACAAATTTCACTGGATGTGAAAGCATCTGCGAGCCTCCAGGTGAAGTTGTCCAGAAAACACTGAAACCTTGCAAGTGGAACCAAGGAGAAAGGCAATAACTAAGGGCAGAGATTTACATAAAGGAAACAGTTGTTACCACTGGGGTACGACATAACCAAGGGTGACGCTGTAGAGAAAGGAGTCCAGCCGGGCAGGCAGTGCTGACCACACCCGGGTGGCTCAGTCGGTTGAGTGCCCAACTCTTGGTTTTGGCTCAGGTCACGATCTCAGGGTCATGATCTCAGGGTTGTGAGATCTAGCCTACTCCCCCACCCCCTTGAGCACAGGTTCTCTCTCTCAAATAAATAAAATAAAATAAAGTAAAATAAAATGAAATGAAATAAAATAGGGGCACCTGGGTGGCTCAGTCGGTTAAGCGTCTGCCTTCGGCTCAGGTCATGATCCCAAGGTCCTGGGACCGAGCCCTGCATCGGGCTCCTTGCTCTGCAGGGAGCCCACTTGTCCCTCTCCTCCCCACTTGTACTCTCTCGCTGTCTCTCCTTCTCTCTCTCTCAAATAAATAAATAAAATCTTTAAAAAAATAAATAAAATATTTCAGAGAAGGGGTCATCTGCAGAATGGTTATGCCAGAGGAGAGATGTTTGGGTAGAGCTCATCTCTAAGATAGGAAGAAGTGATGAAAACAAAGCAAAACAAAAACTGTATCAGAGGTTTTTTGGGTTTAAAAAAATGGTCAGTTCTTAAATCTTCATAAATTATTTTTTAAAAGATTTTATTTTTAAGAGAGAGAGAGTACAAGCAGGGGGAGGGGCAGAGGGAGAAGCAGACTCCCCACTAAGTAGGGAGCCCAATGCAGGGCTCGATCCCAGGACCCCGGGATCATGACCTGAGCCGAAGGCAGACGCTTAACCGACTGAGCCACCCAGGCACCCCATAAATTATAAATGCGTTCTGACCCTTGTTCCTACCCATTTGCTGCCTTCTCAGGTTGTGCTGACAGGTTGAGGTGGTTGAAATGGGAATGCTGACTTGTGCTCTTCAGATGTTACTCACTTGTTACCCTGGGCAAACTACCCACTGGCCTCTCTTGTGACCTTGACATCAAAGATAAGAACTGGGTTAAGCCTTAGTCTGGGTAGATCCAGAGGCTAGAACTAAGCCAGTGGCAGCTGTTAGAAAAACTCTTAACAGTGCAGTGAGCTGTGAGGAAATGTACTGTCCGATGGAGAAAATGATTCCGACAGCTCCTTCCAACTCAGTAGTTCAGTAAGCTTCTGGGTTTTTTTTTCTGTTAAACGTTCATAGTATTTACTCCATATGGCTGCTGTGAGGATGACGGAAGACAAAGTACATAAAAGTACCTGGTGCAGAATAGCTGTTCAGCTTTTATTAGTTGAGTATCAGTCTCTGAAATAGACTAAAAAATCCCAAGGAAGTACCAGCCTCAGCCACTAGAGGGGGGTCTGAGTCACACTCCTCTGAAACAGACAGCAGCAGCTTGATGGGGCAGCCACCACTCCTGATGCACCGGCCTTTCCTTTGCCAGGGAACCCGGTCTGCTCAGAAAAGCCGGCTCCATGCTGAACTCCATGGTGCTTTCTCTGAGTCATTATATTCTCCCACAGTTGCAAAATGATCTGGCGAAAGTCCCTCAAAGGCTTTTACTGCTTACTGTGTAACTTGCAAACTCCCTGCCTGAATCAAAGCCCCAAGCTGCCTCTCCAGCCTGAACTCCCTTTAATCCTTTATACTGGACAAATCAGGCTCTGCCTCCATGCCAGGGACTCACGCTGCTCCTCCTTCTTGATACCTTCCCTCTATGCTGACCTTCCCAAACCCTACTTCTTTTTCCATCATGCAAATGCTATCTCCTCCTTAACTCCCTCCTCGCTTCTCTAAAAAAGAGTGATCTCACCAGCCCTGAGCTCACACACCACATATGACATCCATCTATCTTGTATTATCTTGATTTATGTATGTGCACCTTTTCTCTTCAATAGATTAGAAACTCCATGGGTAGAGAGACCAGAGGGTAATCTGTCCAGGGTAACAGAGCGAGTACGTGGTAAAGATGGGATTCTAACCCAGGAAATCCAGAGAGTTCTTGCCCTTAACCACTAATTCACAACCATATAGTAGTCTTTCATCAGCCACAGTGCCTAGCTCAGAGCTTTGCACACAGTGCTACTCAATAGCCTATCAAATGAATAACTAAAAACAAAATGAAAACAAAACAAAAAACCCGAAACATTTATCTAATTAGCATCTTTTTAAACCTTCACTGACTTGTAGGCTATTGGGAACCAGCAACTTGGTCTCATTAATCTAAATTAGAGTGCCTGACTGTAGATCTAATTATGAGCAATTTCAGAATCATAATTACTGTTCCATTTGGTCTCCTGGTCTGTAATGCATATAAGGATCTACTCCCAGCTTCTAAGGGATTTAAAAAACAAAACAAAACAACAAAAAACCAACAACGTGATTACTTACTGAAGCCTAGGAGATGTGTTTTGTGAAGCTTCCAGCTCACAACTTCTCTGTGAAGTGAGGGGGATGGACTGGATGGCCTCTGAGGGCCCTTTCCTCGGTGTTAACAGTCTATGATTCTGGGAGATTGAATGGAATTAAAAAGAGCCTCTGCCTCTGTGTCAGAAGATACCATTTTGAGTCTCAACTCCCCAACTCAGATTCCCCGTCTGTAAAATTTGATTCATCCAGTCAAAAATCTTTGAATGTCTGAGTGCCAGGCCCCGAGGGGTGGGGTGGGGGTGGGGTGGGGGGGAAGATACAGTAAGACAGATGTGGCCCCTGCTCATCCTGCTAAGAAAATCAGATGACACCTATAATGTGGGGTTGTCCTAGGGAAGAAACTCAGCTGGTCCAAGTATGGTGTAAACTACAAAGTCTAGTACCCAATCAAAAGATGATGATCTTGCCAGGATTCCAGTTTTGCCAAGTCCGCGACGACAAAAACATTACCTATTTTGCTGTTTTTGAGAAAAGCCTGATAGTGTATTTTAGCCAAACCTAATCAACACTGCAGGCAGCTTCCCGGCCTTTCTGCTGCAGTTCCACGGAAAGTGGGCTGAGGTTACCTGTCCTCACTTCGGGCACTGTAGGGTTGCTGGCAGAGGCCAAGTCCCTAGCCCAGTCTTGCAGGTCTCTGTCAGAAAGCCATTAGGCTGGGAGTCTGCACCTGTGGGTTCTCCAGCTCTAAGTCACCAGCCCCGGCTCAGGCTTCATTCAGTGGCCTCATCTGTGAAAGGCAGGCCACATCTGTGAAGAAGCCATCTCCCACGCTACTGGGAAATACGGATGGGACCGCTTTATCATCGGGCCGGGCCTGGCTCAGGGAGGCCACACGCCAGAGGGCTGGTGAGGGTTCCCTTGGGGTTCCATCTCGAGCCCCGGGCCACAACTCGGGCTGCAGCAGAGCTGGGGGCTGGGGAGGCCAAGCGACTCTGTCCCGGTTCCAGCTCCCGCACACACTTGCTGGGTGGCTCTGGGGAAGGTCACCGGGCGGCCCCGCCGGCTGCTCTGCATTCGACGGGAGGGTGTGGACCGTCTCCCGATCGCCCCAGGAGCCCCTAGGCTGCCTGGAGCAAACGGAGCGGGCGGGGGCCGGGGACCACGGCGGCAGCAGCAGAGCGTGAACCGGGCGCGCGCGGGCGCAGGTCACGTGGCGGGGCGCGGGGGCGCGCGGGGGCGCGCGGGGGCGGGGCCTGGCGCGCACCGCTCCGCTGGTGGCGGGGCGGGCGGGAAGGGGCGGGGCCTCGGGCGGGGCCGCCGGGGGGAGGCGGGCGGGCGGGCCGGAGGGGAGGAGTGGAGATGGCGGCGGCGGCGGCTCAGGGGGGCGGGGGCGGGGAGCCCCGGGGAGCTGATGGGGTCGGCCCGGGGGTCTCGGGGGAGGTGGAGGTAGTGAAGGGGCAGCCGTTCGACGTGGGCCCCCGCTACACGGAGCTGCATTACATCGGCGAGGGCGCGTACGGCATGGTCAGGTGAGGGGGCGTTCCGGGGGAGGGGGCTCGTGGGGGTGGGGGTCCGGGAGGGACGATGAGTGCCTTCTGGGCCGGGGAGACTCCCAGTGTCCTGAGGAGGCGGGGGCTTCACGAGGCAGGGGGGCGTCCCACGGAGGGGGCCTTGGGGTGCTTTCTCGGGGAGCGGCGCCTCCTCGTACGTTCTAAGGGGAGGGGGCTTGGAGGCCCTAGAAGCGACCATTCCGTAATGAGGGGAGGGACATCTGAGTGTATGCGGGGGAGCTGTGGGGCCCTTGGGGACCCTAGGGACACGGGATGAGGCGGAGACACTAAGTATTCTTAGGGAGGTGATATCCTTAGTGAGGACCGAGTGAAGGACCCTCCTCTGGGGAGAGGATGCCTTGGATTTTCCCAGCGAGGCCTGCCAAGGAGTTTGGGAGAGAAGAGCAGAGCTCAGGGCTGGACAGGGTGGGGCAGGGCTTTGGGCCTGGGGCCAGGGGCCCAGTGAGCCACGAGGGGTCCGGGAGTGTGTCCTTGCAACTTTGAGGAGGGGTCTGTGAGCTCTCTCATCCCCACTGTGTGCTCTGGGCCTTTGTTCATCTGGGAGCAGCTCTCCTGCCCAGGTGCCTCGCCCTAACACCAGTGCCCTCCTCATCCCTTCTTTCCCGTCCCTCCTGACTCCCTCCTCAATGTATCTGCCTCACTGCCCGGCCTCCACTCACCGCCCACTCCTTGGACCTGTCTTGGGTTGAGGGAGCCCATCCTGGAGAGGGGAGGATGAGAGGTCAGGGCAACTAGAATGGACAGGGTTGAGGAGAGGGGAAGTCAGTGAGCGGTCAGTCTCTTCCTCTGTTTGTGAAGTCACTGAAGGGCTGCCTGGCCGGTCCCCAGCTTTCTCCCTGGAGATCCCAGGCCTTCACAGCAGGAAGGAACCAGCATTGTTTATGACTTGGCCAGAGTCCTCTCCTGCTCTCTCCCCTCCCTGCTCAGGCCTGGGTGGGGCCACCAGGCCTGGACTCCCCCTCTGTAAGGCCACACCAACAAATACCTCTCTGGCCCTCTCAGCTCAGCTTACGACCACGTGCGCAAGATTCGCGTGGCCATCAAGAAAATCAGCCCCTTCGAGCATCAGACCTACTGCCAGCGCACACTGCGCGAGATCCAGATCTTGCTGCGCTTCCGCCATGAGAACGTCATTGGCATTCGGGACATTCTGCGGGCACCCACCCTGGAAGCCATGAGGGATGTGTATCCTTCACCTTGGCCAGATGGCTGGCCAGGCCCGGCCTCAGAGCTGGGCTGGGAGAACGCTGGCTTGCTTTCTGTTTCCTTCTTCCCTGCCACACTCCAAAACAAACCCAGTAAATGAAACTTTCCAGCAGAAAAGAGACCACAGGGTGTAAGAAGGCTGGGAGGCCTGAGGTGAATCCTGGCCTGCTGCAGCCAGGCTGTGTGGCCTTGGGCGAGTCTGTTCTCCGTGCTGTGCCTCATTGGGGGGGTGGGGGAGGGTTGGGCTCTATGGGAGCTTTGTCTTTTGACATCTGCAGTTCTGTGACATGACCCAGCCTCTGCCCACAGTCAGTTCTTGTTTAACAGATGATGATTCTTTCCTCTCTGGGTCCCCAGACTGGCAGGAAGGCAGAGAGGAAGAAAACTGCCCATTTTTGAGGGCCTACTATGAGTGAGGTGCAGTGCATGCCAAGTGCTTTGGCATTTCCTTTTTTTTTTTTAAAGATTTTATTTATTTATTTGACAGAGAGACACAGCAAGAGAGGGAACACAAGCAGGGGGAATGGGAGAGGGAGAAGCAGGCTTCCCGCCCAGCAGGGTGCCCGAGGCGGGGCGCTTTGGCCTTTCTTATTCTCCCTCCCAGCTGCTGTAGGAGATGGGTCTCCCCAGCTCCGTTTCAAAGATGAGGAGACTGAGGCTCAGAAAGCCTAAAATCAGACGCGGCTCTTGCTACCTCCTCCTACCCTCCCCCAGATGTCCCTTCTCTGGCACTTCCTGCTCAGAGCCTCACCCCAGTCACCTGTGGACTTGCACTTTGCCCAGGGAGGGACAGCCTTGCTTTTGTTGCCCTCTTCCCCCTACCCCGGCACCCCGCATTGCTTCCCGAGCTTGCCGTCCACTTCCTGCCAGGCCCTGTGGGTAGTGGCTTATAGCACCCATCACCTCTCCCCACCCCACCCTCCCCCAGGCAGTCCCAGTTCTCCACCCAGACGTGGGGATTTGTGCTGCACTGTCTGCAGCCCCCACCACAAGCTGTGGGCAGGAAATCTCCACACTCGCCCCCAGCTCGCCGTGTGACCTTAAGCAAGTCACTGCGTCTTGCTGGGTGGGCCTCCTCACCTGTAAAACAGCAGGATTGGTCCAGATGTCTTCAGAAGGCCCTTTTGAGGCTGATTCCTAAAAGACAGTCCTGACTTATTCTTTCAGAGACCCACCAAATGGCATTTATTTATTTATTTATTTACTTACTTACTTACTTAACGTATGTTTAATATTTGTTTTCTCTTAAAATACAAAAGGACATTTACTCTATCTTCTGATCTATGGCCAAGCACTCTTTGAGGAGGAGCGTGCTGTTGGGAGCGTCTCCTCATTTGTCTTGCCCAAACCATTCCCATAAGGCAGGCATTTATTTTTAAGCAAACATTTATTGCACACCAGATGGTGTTCGCACTATCTCATTTAACCCTCTCAGCAGCCATGTGGCTCAGGCATTTATAATAGCAACAGTATTCATGTTTGCTGAGCACTTACAACGTGCCAAGCTCTGGGCTGGGCTGGCTGATTTACGCGGGTCATCTCACTGAATCTTCGTAACTACTCTCTACAGAACCACTCTTTCCCCTACTTTGCACAGGAGGAAATGGAGGTGCAGACGGGTTGAGGTCATAAGGCCAATGAGCAGTGGAGTGGGGGAGGGGGTTCAGACACCAGCAGACTAAACCCCAGAGCTATTGCTCTTCACTGGGAAGCTCTCTTGCCTCCTGCAGTTTATTATCCCTGCTTTCCCAGTAGGGAAACTGAGGCCACAGAATTGAAGTACTTCTGTTCAGGGCCGCCTGCTGAGATGCAGCAGAGGCCCTGAGCCTGCCTGCTGAGTCTGGGCCTTGTGCAGCTCATGAGCTGGGTTGGCAGATGTTCTGAGTCTTAGGGGCACTGGCTGGAAGGGGACGGGAAGCCCGGCCACCACAGCCTGTTCTTCTTAACCAAGTGCCCCCTGCCGCCCCCGCCCGGGGGGTCTCCGGTGCCATCCTCAGCTACATCGTGCAGGACCTGATGGAGACAGACCTCTACAAGTTGCTGAAAAGCCAGCAGCTGAGCAACGACCATGTTTGCTACTTCCTCTACCAGATCTTGCGGGGCCTCAAGTATATCCACTCAGCCAACGTGCTCCACCGGGATTTAAAGCCCTCTAACCTGCTCATCAACACCACCTGCGACCTTAAGGTCAGAGGATTGGGTGCCCATCCCCTCCTCCCACGGGTCTGGGGCTTCTAGGTGACCAGTAGCCCCCTTGAGGAGAACCTCACAAGCAAAGGGAACAGTGTGGGCAGTGGCATGGCGATATGACTGCTCGGGCATTGGGCCTGGAGCAGCGAGCTTAGCGGCCTGGGTTGGCTTCCAGATCTGCGATTTTGGCCTGGCCCGCATTGCCGATCCTGAGCATGACCACACTGGCTTCCTGACAGAATATGTGGCCACACGCTGGTACCGGGCTCCAGAAATCATGCTTAACTCTAAGGTAGGGGGGCCACCCACCCCTGAAGGGAAGGGGCCAAGTCCCAGAAAGCCCTGGAGCCACCTCTGAGCCAGGCATGACCCCCATGATCCAGGACGTCTGCCTCCAGGCCTTGTCACATGACTCCGGTTTTTAGGCTCTGGGAGGAGGCTGAGCATTAGGTCCTCCAGGCCTCTGCCCTCTCCCTCCCTGCTGGTATCCAGTCTAGATTGGAGTCGTGGTTTGGCCCAGACGGCAGGGCCCTGTTGGGGCTGGCCCAGGAGCCCACTGCTTTCTCCGCCTCCCCAGGGCTACACCAAGTCCATCGACATCTGGTCTGTGGGCTGCATTCTGGCTGAGATGCTCTCCAACCGGCCCATCTTCCCTGGCAAGCACTACCTGGACCAGCTCAACCACATTCTGGGTGAGGGGGCCTGGCCAGCTAAGTGGGAGGGAGACTAGTGGGAGGTGAGGTTTCTTTATAGCCAGGGTACCACCATGTGTGGAGTCCCTGCAGCGTCTCATGGTATTTCAATGAGATATAGACACAGTCTCCACTCGAGAGATGGGAGAAGCCAAGGCTACACCCCACACTTGGGAAGTGCTCACATCAGGATTTGAACCTGTGGCTGCCCACATCTAGATCCCTTGCCCGTCATCACCATAGTATTGGCTGGTAGATAACTGTCAGGGCTTGGAGCTCATTGGTGGGGACTCTTGTTTTGGGTTCCTTCTGTTCCCAGAAGGGAGAGGAGAACTCTCACCAAGGCACCTGCCTTACCCACAGGTATCCTGGGCTCTCCATCCCAGGAGGACTTGAATTGTATCATCAATATGAAGGCCCGAAACTACCTGCAGTCTCTGCCCTCCAAGACCAAGGTGGCCTGGGCCAAGCTTTTTCCCAAGTCAGACTCCAAAGGTGAGAGAGACATGGGGGCCGATACCGGATAAAAACTCGGTGCAGAGGAGGGTACATGAGCCAAGCAGCTGCCTGAATAGACAGGACCCTGGGCACGAGAAGCAAAGCGATGCTTCTGGGAGCTCCTCCAGCCTTCTCTTTGACCCCTTACTCCTGCCCTTACCTAGCCCTTGACCTGCTAGACCGGATGTTGACCTTTAACCCCAACAAACGGATCACAGTGGAAGAAGCACTGGCTCACCCCTACTTGGAGCAGTACTACGACCCAACAGATGAGGTGGGCCAGCCACCAGCAGCGGGGCTGGCGGGTAGGTGACGGGTAGGTGTCCCTTGTACCTGGCCTGAGCCTGATTTCTTTGCCACCCCAGCCAGTGGCTGAGGAGCCTTTCACCTTCGACATGGAGCTGGATGATCTACCCAAGGAACGGCTGAAGGAGCTCATCTTCCAGGAGACAGCCCGCTTCCAGCCTGGGGCACTGGAGGCCCCCTAATCTGGACAGACACCTCTGTTCCTTGGGGCCTGGTGAGTGCTCCCCACTGCCTACACACAGATTCACCCCGATACCAGTGTGCCTAGCACACCTCCATACAATCACAGGCCTGTTCACGCCCACGAGGCAGCTGCATGGTGGCAACAGAAAGGCTGGAGCCTGCCCAGGCCATGGACCTGTGGGCCACCAGTCCTTCACATCCGCTTCCTCTCCCCCAGCCCTGAAGGTCTCCCACCTGGCAACACCCTGCACCCCTGCACCCTCCGGTCCCCGTGGCCAGAGGGCCCTGAGGGCCCCTCTCCCTGATCTGAGGACCAGAGCCAGGTTTTGGTTCCCCGATGTGGGCAGAGAGGCAGGTGGGGCAGTAATTGCTTTGGGAGGAGCCAGCAGTCCCCAGCCTGACCCAGATGCCAAGTCCCCTCCCACCCGGTGCCCGGGTCAGTGGTTCACACCCGCCCGCACAGCTGTCCTTCCTTGAGTCTCTTTTCCGTCCTCCCGGCCAGCTGCAGCCCAACGGAAGGAAGGCAGACACACCTGCGCTCCAGCTCCAGCCCTGACACTTAGTAAGAGCCGTGCGACATTGTGCAAGACCCCTCAGCTCTCTGTGCCTCAGTTTCCCGGGGAGAGCCCTGAGGACGAGAGCAAACACAGAGCCCTAAGCACTGTTCTTAGGGCTTCATGTGCATTAACTCATTCCGCCCTCCAGCTGGACCCTGAGATAGGCACTGGGGCTCCCCACACGTACAGTTAGGGAGGACAAGGCCCATCCCCGGCAGCCGTGAGGATGAGATGAGGGAGATGGAGGTCAGGGCTCTGGCAGGTCCTCTGGTGGGTGCTAATGGTGCCTTTCCGCCTGCCCTTTTGTTTAGGCCCTGCCTCCTGCCTGCCCCTCCCCTGCCGGACTGTTAGGAAATGGACACTGCGCCCCGCCCAGAACCCCCCCGGCGGCCCCCGGCAGGGCAGAGGGCGCGCCTGGCCACCCTCCCCGGCTTCGCTCTGGCCTCCTGATCCAGCAGGCCAAGGCTCCCTCCGCCCCGCCTCCCCTCCCAGGACCCGAGGGGCTTGGGTGGCCCCAAAGCAAATTGCCCTCTGCTGCTTGCCTTCGTCTACCCCAGCTATCCCAGTCTCTGGTAGTTCTGGAATGGAAGGGCCCTGGCTGCCCTGGGACCTACTGAAGGGCAGTGGGGGGATGCGGGATCCTGAGTAGGGACTCGGGGCAAGCCCTGACCCATTAAAACCCCACCCCATTTTCCCTGAAAGGAATTTTCCTAAGGCCCAAGGGCTAGTACCCCTGAGGAGCAGGGCCCAGGCCTAAGCCCCCTCCCCCAAAGCTGCCACGTCTAACACCCCTGCTGCCTCTGTATGTGGGTGAACAGAAGTGGAGTGGGGGGCACGAGGAGAGCCTGGTGCCCCCGCCCACCCTGTGCCTGTATCTAATATATAAATATAGAGATGTGTATATGATGGCCCTGCCTCTGTCTGTGTCCGCCGACGCCCCCACCCTAACCGTGGCTTTGAGGACCGATGCATCCCGCCCAGCCACTTCCCAGCTGTGTGGCTTTACCCAGTCCTGGTGACCTCTGGCTCCCCAGCTGGCCAAGGCTGAAGATGGGATTGTCAGGAGCGCCAGACTCCTGGACACAGTGGGGTCAATTTTCCCCTTAGTCACTGTCCTCTCCCCTCCCTAATGGCTTCCCGTCGAACTGGCTGGGGGTGATTC
The DNA here is from genome assembly GCF_004348235.1 of Phoca vitulina. Classification (NCBI taxonomy): domain Eukaryota; kingdom Metazoa; phylum Chordata; class Mammalia; order Carnivora; family Phocidae; genus Phoca; species Phoca vitulina. The sequence continues at coordinate 10,686,050 of NW_022589748.1, read as the reverse complement.
GGGGGTGACTCAGGGGCATCCTCCACACCCCCGGATTCTCTGGAAATGGCTCAGGGTGGCGTGTTGTATACCCCAGCCACAAGCACCTGCGGGAGGAAGGGGAGGTTGTAGCCGACCCGGGGGTGGTGGCAGGCTTGTTTCCCGCAGTGTGGCCAAGGGGAGCAGGGGTGCTGGGGTCTGGGAAGGGTGCAGAGGTGGGAGAGCCAGGGCTGCCGGAAGCCTCTCCTCCTGCCTCTCCCCCATCCCCAGCTGAGCCCTGCAGCCTGGCCCCAGGCCAGGAGCAGGCTCAGCAGGTCCCAGGGGTGTGGTGGCGACCAGTGGCAGAACCAGCCTACACCGGCCAGGCCGTCAGCAGAGGCCGCACAGTCCCTCAGGAACGTCGGGGCTCACGCAGCAGGAGCCCCGGAGAGGCAGCGTGGCCATGAGCCCCGTGCTGTATTATGCCCTGCCCGCCCTGGGCAGCTATGTCATGCTCTCCGTCTTCTTCCTGCGCCGGCCTCGCCTGCTGCACACGCCCTGGGCGCCAGCCTTCCTGCCGCGCCTGGGGGCGCACCGGGCAGGTGAGCTGGGCGCCCGAAAGGGAGGATGGTGATGGCGGCTACGGAGGGTGGAGTCGGGGCGCAAGGTACCAGGGCGGACGGCAGCAGGAGAGGTCCAGGCGGCAGGCCGTTCGAGGGCAGAGCCCGAGGGAGGAGGAGAGCAGGGTGGCAGGGCGGGATGTGGAAGGGGGAAGAAGAGGCAGGGGGTGAGGAGCGAAGGGGGAGGCCAGGCCCCTGGGACCCACCCAGCTGCCCCGCACAGGATCCGGGGAGCGGCTGGAACACACCATGGAGGCCATGGAGAAGTGAGTGCGTGCACCTGCCACCCCAGGCTGGCCGCTTGAGGTCGTTCCAGTGGTGCACTGGGTGACACCAGGGGGTGCCACTCCCTTCCTAGTTCGAGTGCCTGGGGCCTCCTGGAGGTGTGCAACGCAGAGCCTGCACATCCTACCGTGAATTCTGCCCCACGCCCCCCTCAACCCCCCCCCCGCCCTGTGGTCTGGCCTGCCCCTTTCCCCCCCCCCCCCCCCGACCCCGCACTGACCTTCACTCCCATAGCTCCGTGGCCCAGCGATCCGACTTCCTGGAGCTCGACTGCCGGCTGACCCGGGATGGCGTGGTGGTGGTGTCCCACGACGAGAACCTGTCTCGCCTGTCAGGCGTGAACAGGGACGTGAGCAGCCTGGACTTTGAGGTGGGCCTTGCCCTGGGCCCCCCACCGTACCCAGAGAGCCACCGTGCCTCCACGCGTGCCTCCTGGTGACGTGCCCCCTTTCTCCCCAGGAGCTGCCCCTCTGCAAAGAGGAGCTGGAGGTTTACTTCTCACCAGGTGAGAGCGTGACCTCACCGAGTGGGGTCATGGCCTCAGCCTCCTGCCCTCTCTTCTCCTCTGGGACTCTGTTCCCCCCTCCCCCCGCTGGGTTCCCACCCCACCCCATCCATACCCCTCTGATCCCTCTTGCACAACCCACCCAGGCCACTTTGCACACGGGACAGACCGGCGCATGGTGAGCCTGGAGGACGTGTTCCGGAGGTTCCCTCGGATGCCCGTGAGTGTGGAGGTCAAATCAGTAAACGAAGAGCTCATTAACAAGGTGGGACTACGGGCAGGGGTGGCCGGGGGCCTGGGGCTGGAGAGAGGCCTGACGCCCCCCTTCATCTCCTCCCCCTCCTCCTCCTCCAGGTAGCAGGCCTGGTGAGGCACTTTGACCGCAATGAAATCACCATCTGGGCCTCAGAGAAGAGCTCAATCATGAAGAAGTGCAGGGCTGCCGTGAGTCCGGGTGCCTTCCCTGGTCCAGCGGCCCCTCCTCCCAGGAGCTGGAGGCTCTAGGGGCCGAGGCTGGACAGGTCTGGGGGGTCGTGGAGGAACTGGCCCCGAGCAGGGTCTCAAAGGGGAGGATTTGGAGAGGAGAGGTGCTGGGGAAAGTGTGAGCAAAGGTGTGCTGATGGGAACCGGGGAAAGTGTGAGCAAAGGCGTGCTGGTGGGAACTGGGCGGCGGGGAAGGGGGTGCAGTTAGGCCTAAACACTGGGCCAAGATCACAGCTCTGATCCTGCGGTGGTAGCGCTTCCTCTATGTCCAGCACTATTCCCCCTGCAGCCTGAGGCTCCTCTCTGCTTTCCCAGAAGCAGACTGACCCCCTTCTCACTTCCCCTTGCCTCCCAGAACCCCGAGATGCCGTTCGCCTTCACGATAAGCCGAGGATTGTGGTTGGTGCTGCTCTATTATGTGGGGTTGCTGCCCTTCGTCCACATCCCCGAGAGGTTTTTCATCTGCTTCCTGCCCACCACCATCAATAGGTACTCACAGCGTCCCTGTTTCCCTTCTGCATCCTCCCCCAGTCCCCCAGATGCTTCTGTCCTCAGATAAAGACCCCACCCCACCTCAAGCCCCATGATGCAGGGTCCCCAGCTCCCTGGCCATCCTCAAGGACAACCCCCAGGGTCCTCTGAAGACACTGGTTCTCAGCGAGCATTCATGAATACCATGGGGGGGCCACAAACCCCTTGAAACTCTATGCAGATGTGTGTTGAGGTGGATGAGTTTTAGGACAAAGTATTCATTTTATTCATTTATTCATCCATTCATCCAACAAACATTTATTGAGTGACTACTCTGTTCCAGGTGCAGTTACACTAGTAAATAAGATGTGGGTGGGGTAAGGCCCCCGTGAGTTCACAGTCTGGCTGGGAGACAAATATTAATCAATTATAGTATCATTCTCTGATTCTCAAAAGGAAAAGCAAGCTTTCTCCTGCTGGGAGACCAGGATTAACAAAGTAACAGCTGGGTAAAGTATCAGGAATCTGGATACTTCGCCAGCTCTTAAGCCCGGCCCCTCCCTTCGCTTTCTGAGAACTCTGTGGCAGCTCCAGCGCTTTCTTCTCCCCCCCTGTTGTCCCGAGGGAGGCTCCCAGCCAGCCCCCACAATCCCTTGCTACAAAGATATCATTAGACTACAGAACTTTGCATACATAACTTTTTCTTTTTTTTAATTAGAGAGAGAGTGAGTACAAGCAGGGGGAGTGGCAGGCAGAGGGAGAGGGAGAAGCAGACTCCCCGCTGAGCAGGGAGCCCGATGCGTGGCTCGATCCCAGGACCCCAGGATCATGACCTGAGCCGAAGGCAGACGCCTAACCGTCTGAGCCACCCAGGCGCCCCTGTACATAACTTTTTATACAGGGTTTGCAAAGTGTCTTCACATCCTTTAGTTGATTAGGGCTTTACCTTGCAGCAACCCAGAAGTTACAGGAATCGTGACCCCCACAGTACCCATGGAGAATCTGAGGCTCAGAGAGGCCCTGGAATTTGCCCCAGGCCACACAGCTAGAAGTGCAGGCCCAAGTTTGCCTGGGTCTGACTCCAGAGCCTGCGCTGGGACATTATAAAGGGCCTCCAAAGCCATCCCTGAAGTGGGCCAATCAGGGCAAGTAGCAGACCCGTTGAGCCTTGTCCGGCCGCAGGAGGCCGGTCGGGCCCAACCACGGGACCTTCAGATTGTGCGTCCAGCTTGACAATCAAGCTGGGTTCTGATCTCGGCCCTGGCCCCACCACAGATGTGCTGTGACACCTTGGGCAGGTCACTTCGGCTCTCCCAAACTGAGTTTCCTCTTCTGTAAAATGGCGGGGGGGGGCCCCACTCCGAGTATGGAGGCACGGATGTGGGAGTAGACTCTCACGGAAAGACAGGGGACTTGTTCATCTGGGCAACTGCAAAGATTCTTCTAGAGGGGCCAGGATGACACTGATCAGGAGTCACTACCACCCCACCCCTGCGACAGAGTGAGACGCAGGGGACTGACCATGCCACCACCTCTCTGCAGGACCTACTTCCCATTTTCCTGCTCTGGGCTGAACAAGCTGGCAGCTGTGGTTTCTAAATGGTGAGCGGGCAAGATTGCTGGGTGGCGTGTCCCCATGGAGACTTCCCACTGCCCTGCTTCCTCCCCTCTCATCATGGCCTCTGCCAACCCCCTCCGCACCAGGTTAATCATGAGGAAGAGTCTGATCCAACACCTGGAACAGCGAGGAGTGCAGGTGAGGCTTGACCGCCACCCCCTCAGCAAGTGGTGGTTCGCAGTGCGGGCCTAGCACAGCGTCCCGGTCACAGCTCTGCCACCAGCTAACCGGGTCACCTGGCAGATCACCTGAGAGTCTCAGTCTCTCGATCTGTGAAGTGGGGGTAATGGTATATTTGACTAGTACTTCCTAACGGTTTGATGAGTCCTAGCCGTTATGATGATGATGTATTGAACCTACTTATTTCCTGATGAGAGGGTTAACGAGGCTGGGGAAGGACCAGCGGAGGGAAAAACCAGCCCAGTCTACTCCCCGGCCCTCCCCTGGACACCCACTTTGACCAGGTCATTTAGTTCGCAGAGCTTTGTTGAGAACACACTGCGTTGCAGGCCCCGCGGTACCAGGGAGCTTACTATCAAATCAGGGGCAGAGGCAGGAAGTGAGGCAGACAATCACGGGGCACCCAGTGGACAGAAAGGAAACAGCGCCGTGGTCTGCAGGGTCAGAGGAGGCCTTCTGGAAGAAGTGAGGAGAGGAAAGGGAGAGCATCTCCGGCAGGAGGCTCAGCGTGTGGGAGGGCCGGGAGGAGCCAGAGGCCAGGGCAGGCCCTGAGCGGAGGCACTGAGCGGGGTTCCAGCAGGCTGCAGTGTGGAGGAAGTGGCTGGGGGGGCTGGCACTGGAGAAGGCAGCGGAGGCTGAGGCAGGCAGCCTGTGAGTGTCAGCAAGGAGCCCGGACTTCAGCCTAGAGGAAGGGAAGCTTTCGAGGTTCTGAAGCAGGGGAGAGGCCTGATCCAGTTGGGTGACCTCATTAAGGGTCACTCTGGCCACCATGTGCTGTCACTGCCAGGTGTCGGGCGTAGGGGGCAAGCAGGGGGATGGGTGGAGGAGTTAGCGGACAGGCTGGGACTCCACGGCCTGGACGTGGGGGTGAGTGAGGCACGCGGATGACACGCCTCCTTCAGATTAGCCCCCCGACTCCGAGGGTCTTCACCACCACTCAGCTTTGGACCATCATTCCCATTTGTCACATTAAGAAACCGGGAGGTCCGGTGACTTGCCCAGGGTACCAATACCATCTCTCCCCACCGCCATGCCCACAAGAGAGGCTCCAGCAACAGGGAAGACCCAGAGAAGCAGCAGACTCGGGCAGGCTGGGAGATGCTCCTCAGCCAGCTTTGCAGAGGAGAGCAAAAGGGGCTTGGGTCTGAGCAGCAGATGATTTCCCTGGTGTATGTACTCTCACCTTGTCCGATTTCAGGCAGCTAACTCGAAGTCATTGAGCACAGAGTTTGGGTAGTATTTCCACCTGACACATTCAACAGATGTGACTAACCTCCAGAGCGTGGGTAATAGTAACAGGTAGTAAAATAATGAGGAACAGAAAGAGTTTTGAGTATTTATTACCGTTGTTTTTAAGATCATTTACTGAATTACAAGTTTATATAATTTAGTATTTCATAATGGCTGTGTTTAATAACCAGCTCGCAAAATTCCTGACGATCCGCCCCAGCATCCCACTGCTGGGAGGTCTCCACAGGGGAGGAGAGCTCCCACCATCGAGATGCAAGGGGCAGTCCCAGGTAAATTGTGTGAAACTATGAGCCCCTCCGTCCCCACTCAGGTGATCTTTTGGTGCCTCAACGAAGAGTCGGATTTTGAAGCAGCCTACGGCCTGGGGGCCACCGGCGTCATAACTGATTACCCTACAATCCTGAGGCGCTACCTGGACAACCGCGGAGGAGCTGCTCGGGTCTTCTGAAAGCCCAGAGGCCCTCACCCTCTCCTCTATGTCTCTTCCCCAATAAATATCTTCTTTTGAGTCACATCTTGGTGTCTGGGGGACACGGGTGGGAGGAGATCCTAGCCTACTGCAAAGATGGCAACTGAGGGCAGAAGAGGCCAGCCTGGGGCCAGAGTTTGGGGCCCTAAGCAGCCTGACCCACTGGTTCCACTACATTCCAGACCCAGAGTAGTGCCACACCCCATGCCATCCTGGCCTCCACTCTCCTCAGGAATGTCCCTTGCAGCAAGGAGCAAGGCCTCCTGCCCCTTCAGAGCCACAGGTTCCATTCTCCTGAGGCCATGAAGAGCGCCAGGCACACAGCAAGGGACTTCATCTGGCCCCGTGGGCTGCAGAGGCTGAGTCCTCGGTGCCCATCTGCTGCCCCAGATCTAAGCCAGAAGCTCCCCCAAACTCCTCAGCCCTCTCCAGACCTAGTACCTTACTCGCTGACCAAATCGCATTTCACCAACATTTGCTGACCACTCTAGGCCAGGCTGCATCCTGCGGGCACTGCAGACAATAAGACGAGCCTAGCAGGGTAGAAGCCGGTGTAAACCAACCGTGCCTGCAGAGGCAAGGGCATCAAAGGAGGCTGCCTTTGAAGTGATGCTCAACAGTAGGAACCAGCTTGTTCGAGGCTTCGGCTCCCAGAGGCCTAACGCGGATGGGTACCGTTAGCTCTTCTGTGCCAAGAGCCTTTCCCTGGTGCCTTTTGCCGGTGCAAAGACCGTGGAACCCGACCAAAGGGAATCCCGACTTTGCCTCTTCCCAGCTGGATAACCTCGGGAGAGCTGCTGGACCTCTTTGACCTCTGCTCCCCCGTAAAATGGGAACAATAGCAAAAGCCGCCTCATAGGATTGCTGCGGGGGGATTAAGAGTGGGGCACGGGCGGCGGTTGAACGCGATAATCATGACTCTTATTTCCCCGGGAGCGTGCGTCCAGACACCATCCCCCTCCTAACCCCGCGCCAGCTCTGGCACCGCGGAGCCGGGCCCCTTCGGGGACGGCGGGAGGCCAGACGCGCGACGGGCCCCGGGCCCGCGGGGCCGGCGGGCTGGGTTGCGGCCGCAGCCGCATTTCCGGGCCGGCCGGAGCGGGGAGCAGGGGGAAGGGCAGCCCGGGCCTGCGCTGGCCGCTGTGTGACGCGCCCCCTCATTTGCATGCGGCGCGCCGATTGGCCACGGCGACCGCCGGGACCGGAGGCCGGCCCCCTCCCCCTCCCGCCGCAGCGGCGGCAGCAGCTGGTCTCGGTGTAAACAAGTCGCGGCGGCTGCGAACGCGGGCCGGGGGGGACGGCGCCCACCAGGAGCGCCCCCCACTCCCAGGCCAGGCCACCCCGGCGGACCGGGCCCCCGCGCGCCCAGGCGAGGTGAGGCCCGCATCGTCAGGGCTGCGCGTCGCCCCGCGCCCCCGCCCCGCCAGCGAGGACTGCCCCCTTCCCCCGGCGCCCGCCCCCCACCCCCGCGCCCCAGGTGAGCCCCGGGGTCTCAGGTAAGGCTCCGCGATGCAGGTAAGAGCCCCTCTGCACAGACAAGGCCTCGGCGCCCCCCCAGGTAAGAGCCCCTCCCCTCCTAGGTGACCAGAGGCATGAGGGCCTCTGCCTTCTCCAGGTGAGGAACCCTCTCCCCAGGTGAACTCCCTGTACCTCAAGTGGAGCCGCGTTCCCCCCACCCCCGCCCTTGGCAGTTCAGGTGAGGTCCTAAGGACCTGAGGACCATCCAGTTCCCAATCCCTCCATACTTCCCCCTAAACCAGAACTGACAGCTCAACCACTCTAAAACCCCTTCCTCCAGCTTCAGGAGCCAGGTCAGCAGGGGTGAGGCCGGAAGTGGATGGGTGACTCACCTCAGGCTCCTCCAAGCCTCAGTTTCCCCATGATGCAACTTGAGGCCTCCTCAGTGAGTCAAAACTGAGCTGGCTTTGGCCCCTGGAGAAGCTGCTGGCTCTGGGGAGAAGAGACAGCAGCCAAGTGTGACCGAGTCCCCATGGCCCTGGGTGTGCCCGCATGTATGTGGCCCGGGGCCTGACAGCCCACTCCCTCCCTCCCTGGCAGGCACTGGGCTCCCTCTGCTCCCCGTGGGCTGCTCCCCGCGTGGGGCCACTGCCCCCGGCCCCCGCCATGGTGCGGATTTCAAAGCCCAAGACGTTCCAGGCCTACTTGGATGACTGTCACCGGAGGTACAGCTGTGCCCACTGCCGCGCTCACCTGGCCAACCACGACGACCTCATCTCCAAGGTAACCAGGTCATGGTGGGGCTGGAATGAGAGGCTGGAAGGGCTGCCTGGCAACTCTCCACCAACAGCCCTGACTCCCTTCCTTTGTCCCTTCCACCCTTTAGTCCTTCCAGGGCAGTCAGGGGCGTGCCTACCTCTTCAACTCTGTGTGAGTATTCGGTCCCCCTTCTTTCTTTCCCTGACCTCCGTGGTGACCTGTGACCCCTGGCTTCATGATGAGACTCCCAGAGTCCCCTGATTCACGTTGGAAGATGTGATGGCCCTTCTCTTGGATGCTAAGGACAGACACAGTTGGATACAAGCTAGAGGGGGGCTTTGTGATGGCAGGACCCTCCCTGGGACTGCCCCCATGTCCCCGCAGGGTGAACGTGGGCTGCGGGCCAGCCGAGGAGCGGGTGCTGCTGACAGGCCTCCATGCTGTCGCTGACATCCACTGCGAGAACTGCAAGACGACTTTGGGCTGGAAATATGTGAGTCTGTGACCTCTGACCCAGGCTACCCTTTGACCCAACCTCACATCACCTCCTCCTCACAAGGAGTCATGTGGTCATCTTTCAGAGTGCACAGGCCCAGCTCCCACAAGTCAGACTGTCTTTTCATCCCCTGGCCATGCTGTCTTCTGTCACATCCTGCAAGGGCTTCCAGAACTTTTCTCTCCACCCATCGCTCTCCTCACAGACACATGCATCCCCATCTTAGAGATGAGGCCACCATCAGAATGACCATTTATTGAGGGCTTATGGGCCACGCACTGTTGTGTGTGCTTGGCACACATTATCTCATTCCGTCGTTACAACAATCCTGTGGGTAGAATCTATTATTAACTCCACTTCACAAAAGAAAAGAAGGCCCAGAGATGTTAGGTAGCTTTCCCAAGGTCACACAACTGTAAGGAACAGCATAGGGACCAGAATCCTGGTTGTGTGTTTTGTTTGTTTTTAACTCCACATCCTTGACGGCCAGCTTCCACTGCCATTCAGAGGTTCAGAGAAGTTGCCAAAGACCCCACAGCAACATGGAGCTTGGGTCCATGAGCCTCCTTTTCACTGCCCTCATTGCCACAGCTGCTGTCCAGGGTCTGATTTCACTACCCTGAGTCTCATTTCCTTATCAGGCAGTGGAGGAGAAAGCCACCACCCAGCACCCAGAATTGTTACAGGGATCAGATTAGATGCGACAAGAGGAGATGCTCTTGGGAAACGGCAAGGGCCAGGACTCCTCGGGCATCACTTGGAACTGTGGTGCCTCTGTGGGGTGGATGCCCCAGGCAGGCTGCCCTAACCCGAGTTCACCCTTGGCCTTGCCACAGATTTGCTCTGTGTCCGCAGATGGGTGGCTCAACCTCTCTGGACCTCTGTCAAATAAAGAGATGGCCTGATCCAGAGGTCAAAAACTCAAGTGCTTGCAGGGCCAAGATCCTGTGGGTCTGCAAAAGGGGCAACATAGCCCTGGGGAGGGAGGGGGCAGTCTGTGGCAAACTGGAATGAGCCTGGCCCACCTATATTTTGGTATTTTAAAGTTATTTTTACTAAACTCTCTGCTGGCCAAACAAAACACATTGCATAGGTCAAAGCTGGTCTTTAGCTACCAGTCTGTAATCCCTGGATCTTTTAGAAACTTCCATACCCTCTCTGTTGGAGCCAACATTAGTACTTAAAAAGTACCAGTAATTCAGAGAGTTCGGTCTGTCCCATTAGTGAGAAACTTGGCTCTGTCATTTACCAGCTCTGTGTCTTGTGGCCAGGTGGTCGGGCTTCTCTGCCCAGTTTCGTTATATGTAAAAGGGGGCCAGTCATACCTGCTCCCCAACCCCGATCCCTTTTGGTAAAGCCTTTGCTCCAGGGATGATGTCTTCTCCCCTCTTTTCAGGAACAGGCCTTCGAGAGCAGCCAGAAGTACAAAGAGGGGAAGTACATCATTGAACTCAACCACATGATCAAAGACAACGGCTGGGACTGACCCCTGCTCCTGCCGCATGTGGCTCGAGCCCGGCCTGGCCGCCAGGGGGCGCCACTGGCTTCCCTCCACGAGAAGGGAGCTCTGGACCCTCAGGGCCCCTGCAGAGGAAGGATCCAGCTCCTGTACATATATTTTATTGCATGCACTGTGACCTTGGGGGGAGATCAGAAGGTGGACGACACCCCCGCACCTCCCTGCGATCTGGCTGGCTTGGATCTCGTTTTTAACCCCTTCCTGCCCCGCCTGCCCTATAGATATGGCCCGTGTGCTGCTCCCCTGGCCCCGGTGCACCGTCTGCCCTGTGAACTCCTCCCACCGGGCCCCTCTTACCCCACGCGTGTCTGCTCCCCTCGTTCTGTAGCGTTTGTACATAATAAAACAATGGAGTGGAGACAGCCCCAGGCTCACGTGGAATCCGGGAAAGGGGGACTCAAATGCAGATTCCTGCCTCTGTAGACCTGTTCTTTTCTGGGCCCCACAGGGCATGGGGTAGGCACTGCGGTCAAAGCCGGGAGTCTGCGCGCCGGGGGCTCAGCCCTGAGACCCAGGACCGATCTCACTGCCCATGGAGCTTCCCGACCCCACTCTGCCCGCCTAGGCCTTGACCTCCGCTGATCTGCGCCGTCTCAGCTTTAGCGTTTTGCCGCCGCCTAGAGGCAAGCTCTCCGCGCCGCCGGTTTCACCGCCCCTCTCGTCGCGACTACAATTTCCAGCGGCCCCAGCGGCAGCTGTCAGTCTCCTTCACCCCGAGTCTCGGCGCTGGGCCTGCTGGGAAATGTAGTTCCGAGGGTTCCCCAGCGCGGGACCTTCTGGGAAACTCCGGCGCCGGCCGTCAGAGACTTGTCTGAACTGTGCGTGCTTCTGCACTTTGGAGACTCTGCGGAGGGTGGAGGTTTTGCAGAATGGGAAGCAGGAAGGAAGGACTTCAGGGTTCGGGCCTCGGCTGCGGACTCCTCGAGGTCCCCAGTGCCCCGCGTAACAATAAGCTCAGGCCGAGTCCCTCCAGCCCTGCTCTTTCCCTCCAGTCATGCTTCATCCCTCCAAGCCCTGGCCTCCAAGTGAAGGGGGGGTGGGGGTACCTGCTAGAAAAGTCTGGGGCGCCAAGGTCTGCCCCAGAACTCTAGGCTCCATCCCAGGGTCTAGGCCCCGCCCCTGAGTAGCTTATCCCTAGCCGGGGCTCCCCCCGTGGGAACGGGGACCAGCTGGCCGGAAGCGCCAAACTGCGTCCCTGTCGAGCCCCCGGGGATCAATCAGGCCGAGGAGTTAATTATGTAATGGGGGGGCAGGGGGGCGGGGCTAAAGAAGGCGGGGGGGGGGGGGGGGAGAGAAGGGGAGGGTACCCAGGTATCCGGCCCCCTCTTGGACCCCTTCCAGGCCCCAGGGGTCTCCACCCCAGCCCAACTCCAGGGCCCCAAATAGGGGAGGGGCTGTGATCCTGGGTCTGGAAGGGGCTGAGCTGTGAGCTATAAAGGGGGCATCTCTCAGCACCGGGGGACTGACTCTAGGCAGCGTGACCTGAGGCCAGACAGGACTACTCCATCCATGTACCATCCACGAGAGTTGTACTCCTCCCTGGGGACAGGCTACCGCCTTGGGCCCCCCCAGCCGGGGACAGATTCCAGCTTCCCGCCTGCCCTGGCAGAGGGCTACCGCTACCCTGGTGAGCATGGGGACCAGCTCCTGTGTAGGGACCGTGGGGGGCTGTGGCCCTCTGCTGGCTCCTCATTCTGCCCCCATCTTCAGATCTGGACACTCCCAAGTTGGATTGCTTCCTCTCCGGGATTGAGGCTGCTCCCTGCACCCTGGCCGCTCCCCCACCCCTGCCCCCGCTGCCCCCAGCCCTGGGCACTGAGCCGGCCCCCCCCAGCCCCAGAGGCCCTTCACTCGCTCCCCGGAGTCAGCCTGAGCCTGGAGAACCGGGAGCTGTGGAAAGAGTTCAACTCTGTGGGAACAGAGATGATCATCACCAAAGCTGGGAGGTGAGGGGCTGGGCCAGGGTCAAAGGGCCCAGTGTGTTCCTGGTGGGGGTCTTTTGGGAAAGGCAGAGTTCCTGGTGATGGGGCTAGGTTTGGGGGTAGCTAGAGGGTCTAGAGCTCTGCCTAAGTTCAGGGTGCGAGTGTGGCCTGGGTCAAGGGCTACTCTAAGGCTGGATCAGGGGCCATTCGGTGGCAAGGGCCAAGGGTCAGTCTGTGGAATCTGTGGCTGGTTTAAGGACCAACCTATAGCAAGGGTCCTAGGTCATTCTGGGTCTGGGTCAGAAAGTCTGGCTGGGTTATAGGTTCATTTGTGGCCCAGACCGGGGGTCAGCCTGCGGCTGGAGCCAGCGTTCAGACTATGCCTAGGGTCAAGGGCCAGCCAGTGACCAGCATTCAGGGAAATCTGGCCGGGATCAGGGTCAGTATGTGACTAGGTCTGGAGTCACGCTGGAGGCAGGGATGCGGCCAGTGTGTGGCCCGTGTCTTTCTAGGCCGGGAGCTCGGGCCCGAGCACGCTAAGTCCTCTGCCTCACTGCAGGCAGGACATTTTTTTCCCGAAGCAGGTTTCACCAGCGGTGTAGACTCTGGTGCTCGAGATTAGGTGAGGAGACCAGAGTGGGGAGCAGCAGACTCCTGGCAAGATTTTAGGGACAGAAGTGTGTCGCCACCGATTCTGCGGTGGGGTTGGAGGGGCTGAGGAGTCAGGGGTCCGGGCTCTGCTCCTAATCTGCTGTGTGACCCTGGTCAGATCTCCTGTCTGTCCTGTTTCCCGTGTGTAAAATGGGATGAGACAAGCCTCCAGCTCGAAGACCCTGCCCTCTGAATTCTAATTCCACCTCCCTGGATGTTTCTCTGACAAAGCTGGGTGAGCCCGCGGTGGCCGTGGCCCCTGCCGGCGCTGTGCCCGCTCCTGGCCAGTGGGTAGCGCCAGGCCTCTCCCATCCCCTCCCCTGTCCAGGCGCATGTTCCCTGCTTGTCGAGTATCAGTCACTGGCCTGGACCCCGAGGCCCGCTACCTGTTTCTTCTGGATGTGGTCCCAGTGGATGGGGCTCGCTACCGTTGGCAGGGCCGGCGCTGGGAGCCCAGCGGCAAGGCGGAGCCCCGCCTGCCTGACCGCGTCTACATTCACCCCGACTCTCCCGCCACGGGCGCCCACTGGATGCGGCAGCCTGTGTCTTTCCACCGTGTCAAGCTCACCAACAGCACCCTGGACCCCCACGGCCATGTGAGGCCCCGGCCGGCAGGGAGGACAGGCTGAGGGGTGGGGGTGGGGCCCCAGGCAGGGAGTCAGCTCCATCCTTCTCTCCCAGCTGATCTTGCACTCCATGCACAAGTACCAGCCCCGCATACACCTGGTGCGGGCAGCCCAGCTCTGCAGCCAGCACTGGGGCGGCGTCGCCTCCTTCCGCTTCCCTGAGACCACATTCATCTCCGTGACAGCCTACCAGAACCCGCGGGTAAGTGACCCCGCTTGGGGGCGGCGGTGGGCCCTGCCCCCGGGGCCACGGGAGCTTTGACCCTGGATGTGTGTGTCCCCAGATCACACAATTGAAGATCGCAGCCAATCCCTTTGCCAAGGGCTTCCGGGAGAATGGCAGAAACTGTAAGAGGTGGGCATTGTTCATTCATTCCCTCGTTCATTCAGCAAATGTTTGTGAGCTGACCACGGTGTGCCAGGAACACAGTGGTAAGTAAAGACATTTATTCACTCGCTCCTTCCTCTTTGGCACTGCTGGGTGCCAGGCCCAGTTCTAGGCGCCGGAGATCCATCAGTGAACAAAACCAAAGCCCCTGCCCTGACGGGACTGATAGTCAAGGGGACAGAGTAGGCAAGTAGACAGAGAGAAATAAGTAAAATATAGTATGTTAGGGATAAGTTCTGAAGAGAAAAGAAATAAAGGAAGGAAGGACGATAGGAAGGATCGGAGTGAGGTATGTATTAGATTAGAGGCCTGGACAAGTCCTGAAGGACGTATAGTGGGTATCTGAGGAAAAGCGGGGCAAAGAAGCCGGAACAGCCTATGCGAGGGCCCTGAGGGAGGATGGCGCCTGTGGTGTGCCTGGAGGGCAAGCTTGGGCAAGTCAGAGGCGAAAGGAAGCCACGTCATGTTGGACAGTAAAGGTTTATTGGGGACTCCGGCTCCCTCAAGGTGTGTACAGCCAGGCAGCCATTAATCAAAGGGTCACCCGAACAAATGTAAACTGTGGACAGATGTCATGAGGGAGGTTGTGTCGTGCTGTGGGAGGTCGGGAGGACTTCCTTGAGGAAGTGAGACAAGAATGGGAACTGAGACGAGGATGAGCTAAACAGGGGAGCAGGGGCAGACAGAAGAGGATTCCTGAGTCCGGCGGCAAGGTGGCTGATGATGGCTCGGCAAGCCAGGTGGGGTGAGCTGGGTGCAGAGCATGCCCTGGCCTTCTAGCGTGGGAAGCACTTTCCCAAATGCAATACATGCAATAGGAAAGCACTGGAAAGTTTTAAGGGGGAAATTGAGCCCAACTCCGCTGCTTTCTAGTCACTTAATTCTCTGGCCTTCAGTTCCTTCTTCTGTAAAATGGGTATAATAATGGCACCTACCCGACAGGGTCCCTGGGAGGGTGAAATGCCTGGCAGCTGGCAAGTGCTATTATTACCATCATCATCACCATCATCATCACCGTCACCATCATCATCATTGTCACTGTTCTCCAGGGAGCGAGATGCCCGTGTGAAGAGGAAACTGCGGGGCCCAGAGCCAGTAGCCGCAGAGGCCTATGGGAGTGGAGGTGAGCGTAGTCTCAGTAGTGACGGGGGCCAGTCCTCAGGTGCCAGTCCTCCTTAGCCCAGCCCGTCCCCTCCGTCTCCCCAGATGCGCCAGGCGGTCCCTGCGATTCCACGCTGGGTGGGGATGTCCGCGAGCCGGATGCGGAGCAGGCCCCGGCCCCCCGCGAAGCTGCCCCAGCCCCAGCTCCTCCATGTGGTGGCTCCAGCGCCCAAGCCTACCTTCTGCACCCGGCGGCTTTTCATGGGGCCCCCAGTCACCTTCCAACCAGGCGAGTGGGACAAAGGCACAGAGCTGGGCTGTTCAAGGTTGGGGGTCCCTCTCCCCTGTTCTGACACCTCTCTCTACTTCAGGAACCCCAGCTTCCCTGAGGCTCCAGACTCGGGGCGTCCAGCCCCCTACTCGGCTGCATTCCTGGAGCTGCAGCCTGGGCCGGGGGGCTCAGGATACCCAGCAGCTGCACCCGCAGCACCCTTCGCCTCGCACTTCCTCCAGGGGGGCCCCTTCCCCCTTGCCTACCCCGGCCCTGGGGCTTACCTGGATGTGGGCTCCAAACCAATGTACTGAGCTCTCACTGGGCCCCTCTGCCTCCCCCCCTGGCTTCCATCACAGGCCTCCGCTGCCCTTCCCCCAGGCCTGCGGCCCCATCACTTCCACTGGCCCCATCCCCCACACCAAATGGCTGCCTGGGGCCTCCCCCACCACCCCACTTCACACTTTGATTTCACTCCCACCCACCCTGGCTTCAAAGCCCTGGCTAAGCTGCTGGGAGTCCCGCTGGGGCCAGCTTCCCCTTCCAGGCTCTCACCTCCGTGTGAATGCAGGGAGGCTCTGCCTGGCCAAATGGGGCCACTGCCCAGCACTCCCACCTCCTGGGCCTCACCCTCCGGCTCCGCAAGTTCTACCCCCTCGCCCCAGTGCAGGCCACACCAGTCTGTTCTCAGGACCAGAGTATTTTTGTTAATAAAACTCAAAAAGATCTCAGTCCTCTAGAAACGTCGGTTAATGCTGCTTAGCCCTGGGCGGGGCTGGGCCAGCGAAGGTTTTGTGGGGAGACCTGGGCCCTGATTTCGACTTGCCACTTTCCAACTGCTTGACCTCGTGCAGGTAAATCTAACGGCTCTGGGGCTACTTCCTTTTCAGGGAAATGGGGAAATCCGAATGTCCTGACACTCACTTGTTTTGAGAATTAAATAAGGCTGCTTCTGAGAACCCAGCCCTCTAGCTAGCCTGTGGCAAGCCTTCTGGGAAGTCACTGTCACCGGATATAGACCGGGAGGCTCCAGGGCAGTCAAGGCGCTCTGCGCACCCCCACGTGCCAGGCCAGCGTCGCTGCTCGTTACCAATCAAGTCTGACACAAACCCAAAGACCATTTTTCTCCTTTTATTAGAATTTTTTTTTTCTCTCAAAATTTTTTATCTAAAAACAAACAAAAAAAAAAAAAAAGGAAAAAAGAAAACCAAAAAATTACTGGAAACTCCATGGTTCAAGTGGGGAGAAAGGAGAGGAGCATGGAGCTGACGCTCCGAGCCTCTCCAGAGAAAGTCCTCACCCTCGCAGTGCCGTCTCTGGGGGGAGAGCAGAGCCGAGACAGCCCCCCACCCCGGATGCCCAGCCTCCGCAGGGAGACGAGAGCAGAGTCACAGTGGTCCGAGGGCCAGAGAGGCTGGAGGGGCAGGGGCTGGAGGGATCACAGGAAGTAATCGGCCACGGGCTTCTTGGAGGGGATGCCCCGGGTCTCCTGGGGAGCAGCCTCGAAGATGATGAAATCTTTCTGGAGATGCTCATCCAGCTCCAAGATGGCTGCCACGTTCCCACAGCTGCGAGCGGGAGGGCGGCAGCGTCAGAGGAGTGGGTCAGCAGGGCTCCCCGCCCCCACCTCGACCTCCTGGCCCGGGCAGCTCACCGGTAGCAATAGTTGGGTGCCGACCACACAGTGAGCACAGTCTCATTGAAGTGCCACTTGTAACCTTCCATCACCAGCTGGTGGGCGCGGCAGATCATGTCAATGTCGTTGGCCGCATTGAACTGGGCCACCACGTCACTGCCGAACAGGTAGCCAGCCCCGCGGGGGCTCACGCCCCAGCCTGTTGTGTCTGAGGCAAAGGAAGGTAGGGATCGGGGAGGGAAGGGAAGAACATGGGGCAAGAGCCCAGGGCCTGAGTGTGTTCTGGGGGATCCTGGAGACAGGACAACAGATGCTGGAGCAGAGAAGCTCCAAGGGAGGAAGCATTTTCTGAGAGCTGGAGCTGCCTCGTCATCAGAGTGACCATGTGATTTACTGGCCAAACAGGTGTACCCGAAAGCGAAAGGAGGCGCTGATCATGACCCCGTGGGTCCAGCAGGTGTGAAGAGGGCTGTCCCGGCCACCCTGGGAGGGGCGGCCAGGCAGCCGGGCAGGGCAGTGACCGAGCAGAGGCTGTGTTATCACGGAAGGAGCTCTGGACGGGTATTTGGGAGACTTGGCTTTCAATCCCGGCTCTGCTCCAGACGAGCTGGGGAACCCCACAAAAGGAGGGATCCTCATGGGGCCAGCATTCTGGGAGTCTACCCTCTGCAGAAGGCCCTTCACATTGAGGGCACAGATGGTTTCGTCCCAAACAAGCCTCTGAGCGATGATACACACGCCCAACCCCTCTCCGAGCTCAAAGCACCTCCTCACCGAGGGTGCCGGCGGAGACCAGCCCCGCTCTGCTCTTCCCCACCGCCTGGCCCGACTGTCCCTTCCACACTTTAACCTTTAACTGTCCCTTTTACCACAGAAGCCCCTCAGTGTCCTGCCAAATGAAGGGGAGAGCCCGCCTGCCCCTGCCCGCCCTCCCGCCCTCACCTTCGGGGTCAGACCAGAGCAGGTCACACATGGGCCCATCATGGGGCACCTCTTGCTTTCGGTCAATCGTCCGGATCTGGTCCAGGGTCTGGATAGAGGGGGAGAGGCCCCCGTGCACGCAGAAGATCTACAGGGAGACGAGAAAGGAGCAAAGGCAAGCTGGGCGCCGCGCCTCTGCCACGCGTCCCGTCCCCGCGGGCCCGGCGGCTGGCCTACCTTGCCATCGATGATGGCCGACAGGCTGAGGTAGTCAAAGATCTCAGTGCAGTAACGCCACACAGTCACCGAGCCATACTTGCGCAGACACTCGTCATAGAAGCCGTAGACCTGGGTGATCTGGCGGCTCTCGTGGTTGCCCCGAATCAGGGTGATGCGGTCAGGATAGCGGACCTGCGGGCAGCCCCCCACGCGGGGCTGGGCTCTGCGCTCTGTCCCTCTCTCGTCACCTCACCCACCCCTCCCAGACCTCCTCACAGGTGTCAGCCCCACCCCCGCCCCGAATCCTGCTGCATCCAGCGCGCGGGACCAAGCCCCTCCTCCGGGGGATTTGAGGCTGACCCCTCTCCATCAACCACAAACTTACTGACTCCTCTTTCACCACCAAGTCCTTCCCCAGACCCCCAGGCGCCTTGTCATCTCGCCCACCAATGGATACTGGACCTAGGCGAACTCAATGCCCTGCCACTTTCTGAACATGGGGCGGGGGGCTTTCTTCCCTCCCCTCCAACGCACAGGGGGCCCATCAGACGCCCCTGAGCCGAGGAGAGCGGCTCTGCCTGCCCCCTGACAAGTTGCACCCCAGCCGCACAGTTCGGAGCTGGAGACGGATGGGGCAGGAGAGCGGGCAGAAAGGACACAGACAGGTCAGGTCTGATGGCCCAGCTGTGGGCACCCGGAGCCGGGTTCCCACCTTAAGTGCCAGCAGCAGAAGGAACGTTTCGACGCTGTAGAAACCGCGATCCACAAAGTCCCCCATGAAGAGGTAGTTGGTCTCAGGGACGTCGCCACCCACCTGCGGCAGGGGAAGAAGATTCTGCTTGGTCCCAAAATGTCCCTTACCATGGCAGCCCGTTTGCCAGTCAAGTGGCGGCCCTTCTTTCGGAGGGCCCGCCTAACTACGGGCCTCTCACCCACACTCCACGCACCAAGTTCAAAGCTCCCATTCTCAATGAGAGGGGCCTTCCAGTCGGCCCCCAGGTCCCCTGTCCCCGAGTCTCCGCACACTTACTCTGAACAGCTCCTTGAGATCATAGAATTGCCCATGGATATCGCCGCACACCTGGGAAGTGAGGAGAGGTGGGTCGGAACTCACGCAGTCTGAGAGCTCTGCTCCCAGGGACCAGCCTTCACAACACCCACTGCTTCAGGAGCTCCTTACCACTCCTGGCTGAGTCTCTACTTCTCAGGGCCAAAAATCTACTCTCCTACCCCGACTTCGCCTGGTCTGGAATCACACCCCATCCCACACAGAGTGCCAACTATTCTGGGGGGGGGTGAGCTAGAGCCAGGTCTTTCCAGCTAGACCTGTAGCTTCTGGAGGACCTGGCCCCTCCTCTCCCTGTTCCCCTCAAAGAACCCAGAAGAAAGCTACTAATAACAGAATACACAGGAACATGTGGAGTAGAATCACTCACCATATTAAGAGGCCTTCTGCTCTGGCCAAGAGCATCCCCCCAACAAATCAAAAGAGCCTTCCCATAACATCCATTTCATATAGCAAGGCTCCCTTGAAGCTGGGAGAGGGAGCAGATACACGGGGCTTTCTGGGCTCTCAGGGATGAGGGGGAGACCTTGGCAGCCCCCAAGATTAAGGGGAATGCCCACGTGCCTAAAAGCCCAAGCTAGGCTCTGAAAGGACACACAGTACTCACTGTGACCGGCGAGTCCACTCTCTGTACGTTGCTCTCCTCTACCAAGATCTCTCTGGAGACAGGAGAAGACCAGGGTCACCACAGCCAGGCCAGCCCAGCCCAATTCCACATCTTTTTGAGGGGAGGATATGAGGTAGCCCTTGAACCTCTAGGGGGCAAGAGTGAGGTGTGCAAGATCCCCAGGATGGGCTGACGGGGCTTCCCCAAGGCCAACAGGCCAGAGCCCCAACTCTAACTGCATTCAAAGCCCTTCCAAGGAGGCAGTGGCCTTCCAAGCCTTGACCCTCCCTGCTGCCCTCTGTCACACATCCAGGGCTCATTCCAGAAAACAGACCTCCTCTCCACACAGAGCCCTTGGCTCATGCTGCTCCCTCGGCCTGGAGCGCTCTGAGACTGTGTCCCCCGTTGAGCTTACAGTCCCTCTGCCCATCACGGAGGCCTCGCCCAGACCGTCCAAAGGCACCCAGTCATCAGACACACCGTCAAAGTGATGCACTGTGCTTTTTCCTTATTTAGAGGGAGTGACAACTTTGTTCTTTCATTTCTCCCTGCAGCGGAGTCTATTACTACTTGAGGGTACGTGACATAAAACCACTTGGTCAATTACAGTCAATGGAAGAGGTGCCACGCTTCCAGATTTCGACCTTGATGACAGCAGCAGTGACCACTCCAGTTCACGCCGTGCCCCGGGACCGTAGTAAGAGCTTTGCATCGATGACACAACTGAAGAGCCAACCCCAAAGGCAGCCACTGTGACGCCGCCCACTGCTCAGATGAATAAACTGGCCGCAGTCCTACCGGGGGGACTTGAACCGGGAGGCCTGGCTCCGGGGTCTGGCGCCTTTATCAAGCTGCTCTGGTGTGGGAGGGCCCTGGGCACTCGCCTACCTTTTTCTGCCAGCCTCCTGCTTGGAGACTAGGAGCTCCCTGAGCTCAGAGAACTCGTGGTTTTACCTATGTCCCTTAGAGTACTCTCTCTGACAAAGGCTGGAGGGAAGTGTGCTTGCTTGGCTTTGTGGGAATGGGAAGAGGCCCTGGCGGGGTCTGAGGGACCACCGGCAACCAGGCCCTCCCATAGGGACTGCCTCTTGTGTCCAACATCCTTCCACATCAACTGCTTGTGACGACCTTCCCAGCTGACCCAGGGAGGTTCTTTTCATCCTCATCTGACAGAGAAACCGAAGCTTAGAGAAAAAAAGGGCAGGATCAAGGTCACAAAGCTGGAGAGTGAAAGAAGTGGAACTCAGGAGCCCAATCCCCTAAGAATTCGTGCCGGCCTCACCCACAGATTCCGGGTCTAACGCTCCCCACCCAGTGCTGGCAGGGCCCAGCAGGGTCTGGGAACAAGGGCCAGCCTCCGACCCCAGCTCTGTCACTCCCAGCACATCATCCGCACTCTCAGGGCTCACACCTGCCCACCTTTACTTCCGCCAACAAATGCCACCTTTAGGAAGTGCCTGCCAAAGTCCCAGTCCCTGTCCCTACATATGCAGAATCCCATTTGAGCTCCATAATGACATCAAAGTCTTGGAGAGGTAAAGTGACTTGACCAGGGTTACATTGTTTATAGGTGACAAAGATAGAATTCATAGTGAAGACCACCTGATTCAAACCCCCCGCTCTGAGGTGCCTGGGTGGCTCAGTTGGTTAAGCGTGTGCCTTCAGCTCAAGTCATGATCTCAGGGTCCTGGGATCGAGCCCCGCATCGGGCTCCCTGCTCAGCGGGGAGTCTGCTTCTCCCTCTCCCCCTGCTCGTGTTCTGTTTCACTCTCTCAAATAAATAAATAAAATCTTTTAAAAAAAAAAACAAAAAACAAACCCTCTGTTCTCTTACTATACTGATATATATAGAGAGAGCGGCGACCAGCTCTCTAGATGCAAGCATTAGCTACCATCACCACCAAATCAATTCAGGCCCTCGGGGCAGGATGAGTCTTACAGGAAAAAAAACGGTGCCAAGCAACAATTGGTTTAAGTTCCTAAAAATGCCACTCAAAACCGAGAGAACAGGGATGACTAAAAACACCTTGGGGCTGGTCCAGTCAGGGAAATTTTCTTTAGCTGGCAAAACACAGAGTCACAGACACGCATTTAAAACGAGGCCTTGCCTGTTCGTCAAACAGGCCTGGTCTGGCCGCTGTGGGTCTGTCTGAGGTAAAGCCAAGCAAGAGGCTGAAAGCCACAAGTTCAGAACCCAGCTCTGCCACTTTCTCTCCGGGTGACCTCAGTCAACTCAAGAGGCCTCTAGGAGTCATGCTAAAGGGAGCAAATAGTTCCAACCTCACAAGATTGCTGTGGAGAAGACAGAAGTTGCTTGTCAGGACGAGGCCTGTTGTATAATAGTGGGCCTGTTGTTCAGCAAATGTATGGTCGTTCTGTTGGCTCTTTCCTCATCATCTCCAGCGTGGTGCAAGCCGCAAACAGTACCTCGGGGGAGGCAGGTAAGTGGTCTCCTCACCGGTGCCCACACATCTCAGAGCCTCTACTCCTGCTCTCATCCTACTGGGAATGTCCTTCCTCCCTGGCCCTGCTCCCATCAGCTCTCCAAGTTAGTTCCATCTTTCAAGGCCACCTTCTCTTAGAAGCCTTCTCCGGTGACATCAGTCCTTATCGGCAATGCCCTCTTCCTACACAGTCCTAACAGTAACACCTAAAGACTGCTGAGCACTTACGTTGTACCAAGGCGCTATGCTAAGCTCATCCCGAGCACCAACTTACTGGTTCTTCACCACCATCTTCTTAAAAACTATTATTCCCACTTTACAAATGAAGACACCGTGCAGAGACCTCCAGATCACCAACACAGCCAGTGAGTGGCAGGGCTCACATTCCAACCTCGAATCATCACATTCCAAAGCCTGAGCTCTTAACCACCACATCATCCTACTACCCACGGGCCTCCCTTCAGTCAGATTTAATTCTACCCTGGCTTATTTGCTACCATTTCACACTGAACACGAGGTGATCCAACTCCACCATCTTGCATTAAGGCCTGAAAAGAGACAGGACATGGAGCGCTCGCTTCAGACTCCAACCCTTACTTGCTGGTTGACTCTGAACATAAGAGTCCTCACCTGCAAAATGGGGACACCACCACCCGCCTTTAGGGGTTGTTCTTAGAATTAAAAAGAATTGCATAAACTACAGAGTCTTTAGCTTTTCTGCCTTGAACTTCTGTGGACACTCCCTTTTATCATCTTATTCTTCAAGGCCTATCCCCAAAGTTCAGTTCCTCCAAGAAACCTCTGTTCCGCCGACAAGCAGGGTGGTCTCCCTGAGCTTCCTAAGTACTTTTTATAACTCTCTAACGCCACTGAAAACACATCACCTAATACTTCTAAGTATCTTTCTCCAGGTCTGTCTTCTCCCAACAGGCTGGTTGCTCCTCGAGGGAAGTGGCCCTAGTCTGCTTCCCTCTGGGAAAGATTCCAGGATAAGCCAGGCCCCAAGTTCTCAGCGGGGTCTGCCCCAGGTCGGAACCCCTGGGCAGCGGGGCCACCCGGCTCACCTGGCCTTAGCGCACAGGGCCTTGACTTCGCTCTCTTTGATGAGCTCGCAGCGCCGCAGTTGCTCGATCTGCCGGTCCAGGTCGCTGATCTCCGCCATGGCCCACCCCCCCGGCGCGGGTCAGAGCCGGGGCCGTCGCCCCCTCCGCACCGCACAGGGGTCTCCTGAGAAAGGCGAAGACGAGCCCGTGGATCACACTGTCCGTAGGGGGCGCCGGGGGTGGACGTAGGGAGGCAACTCCATCCTGGAGCTGGCCCGGCCCCCCCACCCTCGCCTCCCGTCACATCGGCCCCGGGACCCCCAGAGTCCCACGGCCCTGGCCGCTCCCCGCTAACTCCCGTCGAACCCCGCGGTCCCGCGCTCGGGACGGTGGCCTAGAGGGGTCTCAGACTATTACCGCCGCCGAGACTCCGGCTACCGCTCCCGAGCTCCCTGCCTTCCTCCTTCCCTACGCTTTGGGCCGCCGCCACCGCCGCTTCTACTTCCGGCCCCGCCGCGGAAGCAAAGGGGGACCAGTTCCGCCGCGCGCCGGATGTGGCGTCATACACACCCTCCCCCTGCGGCGCCGCGCCCCTAACCCCACCCCTCGAGCCTAAGAATGGAAATGAGCTATGGAACCGGATGTCGGCAGCTTGCGGGCGGGGGTGTGACCCGGGCCAGCGGGCCGGCGCTGCTCGGGCCGATGGACACCTCGGTCCGCTCCCCTCGGGTCTCAGTGAGGGAAGCAAGCTGAGCTGCGGCTCCGCTTGTAACTTCGTTGCACGCTTTGATTTTATGTTTGCGTCGGCCTCCCCCATTAGTCCCCGACGGTCACCCTTGCGGCCCCAGTGCTTGGAACACGGCCGGGCACAGTAGGCATACCTAAGTATGTGTTCAATGGACGGAGGAATCCTGTCCAAATCTCTTTCCACGGCCCCGGAGAACTCTCTGCCATAGAGGACCTCTGAAGTGAGAGGCAGAAAGGAGGCCACCTTGCTCACACCTAGCTTACATCTCAGTCAACGTGACCTCCCTGATTCCAGAAGAGTCCCCGACATCCCTCAGTTGCTTCCTCTTGTCCGCCAAGTTGTATTCCTTTTTTTAAAGGAATCCGTTCTAGTTTCTCCACCTATCACTTACACGTTCTGGAATTCACTCTTTTATAAAAGGTCCAAAGCCCCAGACTGACATTTGAGATGATGGTCTGTAAGCACACTTTGTGGCGTCTGAGCCTTTGCACAGGCTGCTCCCTTTTGAAGAGTCCTTTTTGCTATCTTCTGTTGACCTTCCATTTTTATTTGCTTTACTTGGTTTCACAGAGAATTGAGGCTAGGCACAGAAGTGAGGCCAAAGTTTAGAGGAGCACTAAGAGTGGGTTTGGTTTTGTATGTAGGCAACATGCAAATGTGCATTGAAGGAAAGGACCGAGTCCTTAAAACTCCTAGAAGGTCCTAGTCAGTTAGTTCTATGAGCATCACTACAGGGATTCGGTTAAGTCCAGAGAGACAATAGTCAAGATTATTTTTTCTCTCTAGAAGTAAGCTCAGACAGGAAAGGGCCTCGTATCAGGAAATTCAGGAAATGGCAAGACTCACGAGGTCCCCGGTTATGACCAGGATCTAATTTAACAGCTCAGAAGAGCTGATGCAGTTACTGCTACACCTCAGCCTGGGTGACCGGGGAAGGGCCCAAGGTAAGGCACAGGGGTTAAGTGCAGGGCCTTCATTCTGGCTACATGGAATACAGCAGCTACATTGGCTCAGGGCTTAACCCAGAACCTGAGCCCCACAGTTGTTTGTGTTGCTGAGGCCGCTTTGGAAAGGGATTCCAGGTTTGTCAAGGGCTTCCCCAGCCCAAAGAAGATTAAGAAGCCAGTTCTAATCCCATCACCTGTTAAGATGGGAAAACAGACCAGCTCAACAGTGTAAATGAAGGACGTATGTATTAATAATCTTGTCTTCATCAAGAAAGGGCAATCTCAGGCAGTACGGCCTTAAGCATGGGCACCTACTCATATAGATCACTTCTGTCTCCTGGCTTATAGCACTCGGGAAATGTTGGCTTTTGTGACGGTTTTTGTCACAGGGGCCTTCTGTGTCTCTAAATTCTGGGTCTAAAAGTGCAGCTGAGCCTCACAGTTACACACATAGTCCCCAACTGTGAGCTTTATCAGGTGCTGCTGGCAAAAGGGGGCGAAGCCCTTGGTGGTGGGAAGAAAATTTCACAAGCTCTCTTCTTGAAGCCCCAGACAAGCGTAAAACAATATAGGAAGGTCCTCTCCCAACCCATTCGATTTTCTCCTGCCTTGCAAGGACAAGCAGAAAGGACTCTTCTAGGCTCTGCCACCTCCCCTGGCCCTCCCCGGCCTGAACACCAGACATGGACAGCAGACTCCCCCTTAAATAGTTGTTTATTGGCAGTGGACTGGAAAGAGCGATGGAATTAGCATATACAGACAACACCACACACCAATGTCACGCGGGAGGCAAAGTGATGGGAAAGAGCAGCCTGGAGCCCCGGTGAGGCCCCCTCTTCAAGAGTGAGTGTGGGAGGGGGCAGGGGCTGGAGTGTTGAGGGGGCAGCCTTCGAACACCTCCGCTTAGTAGGCATGGTTAGAGATGAAGAGGGACTCGCTGGCCGCAGCCCCGGCCTGACCGCTTGGGGTGTACTTTCCTTGGCAGGCGAGGCTGTTGGCCTAAGAGGGGAGAGGAGCCAGAGTGAGGTCTCATCAGAATTCCATCCACCCCGACACCCTGCCCACCTCCATCCAGTCCCATCCTTACCAGGGCTCGCTTGACATACTCCTCCTGGGCAACCTTCAGGTTCTCCTTCTTTCCACCCCAGGCCTTCAGGGCAGAAGCCTGCAGGGCTCGGCCATAGGAGAAGGTCAGGGCCCACGGCTTCAGCAGGGGGCACTTGTTGATGGCGTTGAGGTTGATGGATGCCTCCTCCTCACTCTGGCCTCCAGACAGGAAGGTAATCCCTGTAGAACAAGGGGTAAAGTGGGGTAAGTGGTTGTAGGCAAAGACCTGGGGATTGGTAGCAGCCTCTAGAAACGGACGTGAAAATCTGACCAAATGGGCTTAAAGACTGTGGGTGCACTTCATCTACCTCCCAGAGGTCAAGAGGAGGATGTGGGTCTCACCAGTGACAGCGGGGGGCACTGTGCGGCGCAGGGCTGTGACGGTTGCCATGGCGATCTCCTCATGAGAATATTTCTGGGTGCAGGCGTGGCCTGGGGTTACCATGTTGGGCTTCAGCAAAGTGCCCTCCAGGTAGATGTGGTGGTCACTCAGAGCCTTGTAGACGGCAGCCAGCACCTACAGCAGAGCAGGGCCAAGGTGGATCGGGGTGGGGACAGGGGTCAGCCCCAAGGCCCCCGGCCCAGCTGCCCAGCCACCACACTGCCCAGGCAGGCAGGCCCCTTACCTTCTCGGTTACATACTGACAGCGCTTCAAGTCGTGGTCCCCATCAGGGAGGATCTCAGGCTCCACGATGGGCACGATGCCATGCTGTGGGGTGAGGGACAGGGTAGCCATGAGGCCTCCTAACCTGGAGCCCACCTACAGCTCTCCACAGCCACCAGCAATCTTCTGTCCACAACGACAGAGACTCATGGTTTCACAGCCCTCAGCGGACTGCAGGAGACAGGCATGTCCTCCAAGCCACCCACACAATCCCTCTTCTGCCCCTCTGTTCACAGAGCCCTCGAGTATCCTCCACGGGCCCAAGCCGGAAGCTTGGTGAGGATCCAGAACAGGTGCCTTGGCGGGGGGAGGGGGCATGTATCCTGACAGATGGGTGGCAGGCTAGCTGGAACAAAAAGGAGGTGGGAGGTGGCCTGTTGGGGACCCGCCGGCCCACCTGCTGACAGATGCTGGCGTAACGGGCCAGAACGTTGGCATTTTCCATGATGGCAAGGGCCGAGGGGGTGTGTTCCCCAATCTTCAGCACACAGCGCCACTTGGCGAAGTCAGCTCCATCCTTCTTGTATTGGGCACAGCGCTCAGACAGCCCATCCAGCCCTGGATGGGGAGCAGAAGTCAGAGCATGGCGGAGGACGGGATGGGTGCCACCCAGAGGGGTAGGTCTGGAGGGCAGGGAGCAGAGCAGTTCTCACCTTGGGTGGTAGTCTCGCCATTTGTTCCTGCCAGAGGTACCACGCCCTTGTCCACCTGTTGGGGGGGTTGGGCAACAACGTAAGGCGGGGGAAGGGACCTCTAGTACTCCACTCTGCCCTCAACTTTCCTTAATCTCTCAAGCGGTATCTCGCTTTGCAAACGTTTTCACGTAGTTACAATACTTGATCCTAGGAGGGAAAATACATGGGGATGTGATCGGACAGAGCCTGGGCTCCTAGCACTTACTAACTCGGTGAGCCGCACACATCACTGCCTTGAGCTTCTGGTTTTTTTCTCTGTACGATGAAGGGAATACTGTGCTCTGAGAATTACAAGGATTAAAAATGCCAAGCAGGGGCACCTGGCTGGCTCAGTCGGTGGAGCCTGTGACTCTTGATCTCAGGGTTGGTTGTGAGTTCAAGCCCCAGGCTGGGCGTAGGAATTACTCAAAAATAGAGTATTAAAAACAGGCCAAACAGGTCCCCTAAGTTTGTAGCTTTTCTCACATATGCTTTGGAGGTGATCTGGGGCAGACCCCACCCAACATCCATCCCCAGCCTACTACTCTGGCCTTCTCTCCCGGAGCGCTCGCTCACCTCTCACATCCTGAGACCCCGCCCCCTCACCTTGATGCCCACAACACCGCCCTTGGATTTGATCACTTGGGGGAAGGGACGCCCATCATCTGTCTTCTGGTAGAGCGTCTCGTGGAAAAGGATGACGCCCCCGATGCAGGGGTTCACGCGGTCGTCGGCGGTCAGCAGCAGCTGTCGGTAGAAGCGCCGGTTCTCCTCTGTGTTCTCAGTGCCGATGGACTGCAGCCGCTTGGCGATGCTCCCTGGGAGGGGGCAGCATACAGAAATAAGGGGGTCAGCCGGTCACCCTTGACCCTAGGCTCTCCTCCTACCGTGTCCTGCCCGTACCAGTGGACTCATCTGCAGCCAGGATGCCCCTGCCCGGAGCCACGATGCGGTGAGCGATGTCAGAAAGCTCCTTCTTCTGCTCCGGGGTCAGCGCTGGGTATTGGTGGGGCATGGTGCCGGTCGGTTCCTGGGCAAAGGAGGCCGATAGGGGAGGACTGGTTAGCGGGGGCTCACTGTGGTCTTCCAACCAGCAGGGCCCCTTGCCTGGAGGTTGGGATAAAGGTTCCCTACCTCCCCTGCTCCATACAGGGAGGTATCTGGCCACTTCCTGTCCCCAGGCCTCCCCTACACCCAACTTCCCTATACTAGGCCTGCCTCCTGTACCTTTCCTAACACTGTCTGTTGCTGGGTGTTTCCCAGCTGTGGGTGGGGTTGCATACTGGCATCTGGGGCAATGCAATAGGCCAGAGCCATGGACAGACGGGTCATGTAGAAGCCGGACCCTTCTGGCTTGCGCTCTGCCATGGGGTCACCTTGCCTAGAAGCAGAACCGAACCGGAGTAATTTAGAATTTAGAGGGGGTACATAGGCAGAGGGCCCAACCCAAGGACCCAGAGAAGGGAAAGTTCTGTGTTTCAAGTCCCACAGCACAAAGGCCAGAGCTGAGATTAGAACCCAGATCTTCTGACTGCCAGGGCCTTCCAATCCACCCAAGATCCCAGGGCTGGCCTAGGCTCCAAAGCCTCAAGGACATCCCAAGGTCAAGCTTCTCCACCAGGGTTGGGGGAGGGCATTCGGAAAAGGGTGTTAGAAGAAAGGGCAGGAGGGTAATCAGAAGCCCAGGAAAGGGCAGCAGAGGAAGTCCAGGCCGGGGTGGCGGAAAGGGGTAAGGTTTGCCGATCTCACTGCTCATACAGGGTGAGAGAATTGTAGAGAGGCAAGCGCCCCACCCCTTCCCCTGAAAGTGCTCCTGTCTGCTCGCACGGCTGCAGCTGTTCCAGGCTCACCATCAAGGTCACCCAATAAGGAAAGACACGAAAGTGTTAAGGGCCATCAGGCGCCTCCAAGGGGTTTCCCCTCCTCGCCGCGGGTGCCCACCTCCCAGGGCAGGGCCCAACCACGCTTTCGGGAACCCTGAGTCAGTTTTATGAGCTGGCCCCCATCCCTTGCTGCCTCTTAGGATCCCCGCAGAGGCAAGGGGGCCGTAATGCTTTGCACCTGGGGTCCCGGCAAGTAAAGGAGAGAGAGAATGGCCCTTCATCTCGTCCTGCTTCCTCCCTCGCCATGACGCAGCGCGCGGAGCCGCTGCATTGCGCAGCAAACCAAGAGAGCTCAAGCTGGAGAGGGTTGCGGAATCCCGGCTTAGAGCTTATGTGTGGGTGGTAGTGGGGCGCGAGAGATGCTGGGACCGGGGTTGGGGGAGGGGGGGCCGACTGCCGACGGCCCCCAGGATCCTTCTCCACGGTCCCTGACCTTCGCACATGGCGAGGGGCGCTCACCTGGCACGGGAGGGGGCGGGTTTGCGGGGTGCGGCGGCGGAGGCGGCGGGCCGGCGAGCAGACTCACTGAGCGAACGCGGCAGTGGTTACCAGGACCCTGGTTCTGCGGCGCGTTCCAGGAGGAACGCAGCCTATTCAGCTCCCGAGGGGGCGGCACAGGGGGCGGGCAGGAGGGAGGTGGCGCCGGGCTTTATAAGGGCACGGCGCCAGCCTCCGCCGGGTTTTTTCCCTTGAAGGGGGCGGGAGGCGCCCTGGCGTCCAATTGCAGGCGAGGATCGGCGGAGAGGCCGCCCCCGAAAGGCGAAGCCCGGAGGCGGCGCTTGGGCGGGGACAGCGCGGCGAGAACACGATCCCTCCCCCGGCCCCCTAGGACGTGACTCGGGCCACATCCTGCGGGTCGCCGGGGCCCTCCCCTCCCTCTCCCTCCACCCCCCCCACGTTGGCGCGTTCTGGGGCGCCGTGACTCAGCCGACTGGGGCACCGGAGGAGATGGGGAGGGGGAAGGGGGTGCAAGAGCCTGAAAAGACGGAGGCTCAGCCTCCCCGCCCAGCCCCCGCCGGGCGGCCCGAGGCAGCCCCAGCTTCCGGCCGGCGCTGATGGCCGCGTGTGTCACGCTGTGGCACACCCGGAGGTCGGGCGTCGGCCGGCCTCGCCCGCAGGCTCCCCTTGCGGGCTCAGGGGCGCGGGGCCACCTCTCCCTGGGTCATCAGCCCGCGCGGAAGAGCGGCTGCACCGGGAGGAGCCCGAGAGGGCGGCGGGGCAGCGGTTCCGGGAGGCCCGCCCGCGCGGGTGTCTGCGCCCCGGCCGCGCCCGTCGGGCTCACGGGCTCTGGGCCCAGCGGGCCAGCCTCGCCGCGCATGCGCAGGCGCTTTCCGCCCCGGGCCGGAGCCGACCTGCCTGCAGCCGCCACCGCTCGTCCCCCCCCCACCCCGAGTCTGGGGACGCGGCGCCAGAAGCCCCGCGAAAACGTCTCCCTGGGACCTGACTTCCCCCTCCAAATCAAACCTGTCCCTAGCTGGTCAGCCCCCAGATACATTCCGAACCCCCTCATCCTAACCTGGACCCCGTAGGCCGCCCCCCCCCCGCCCCCGCTGCGTCCCGCCGGCACCCACCTGCGAGGAGGCAGAAGGAGCGAGCAGAGCCTGGTCAGCAGCGAGTGAGCCGGGCCGCTCCCGGGCTGGGTTATAAGGCAGCTCCCGCCCTCCCCCCAGTCCACGTCTGCAACCTCCTCCAGTGACCCCTGCCCTTTGCTTGCCACGGATCCGCTGGCAGGGACCTATATTTAGGGAAACATGAAGCCCCTGACATTCATGCCAGCGTGGGGCCTACAGTGAGGGAAGGGGGAGGAAGGCCTGGGCCTGCCCTAGTTGGGGGGCAGGGGCGTGCCCTGCCCACTCACCGGTACTTTGGAGGACATTTCCTTGGAAATCCAGCCTGAAGCCCTCAGAGGTTGTCAAGAGAAATCAATCTTTGCACAGGGATCTGTGGGGAGGGAGAAGAGGAAAGGAGACTCGGATCTGTGGCCCTCCCTGCCTCCTTCTCTATCCTCCCTCCCCTCTGGGCCCTGATGATGGCTCTTGTGATTCTGGGGAGACCATGCCTTTGGTGGGAGAGCAGATGCAGGCGCGATGCTCACCTCAAGATAACCGAGAGTCCATGGACACTGTGTGGTTGTGGTACCCCTATGTCCTGATACTCCAGGCTCAAGTTTGTCCCATGAGGTGGTCTGTGGTGAGCAGTGTCTCCCACCCTCACCTTCAATTATAATAGTTTATGTGGCGAGGAGGAGAGGTGGGCAGGGCGCTAGCCCCTCTCCCTCCTGGCTCTCCAAAGGGGCTGCAGTCCAAATGGCCAGGGGCTCTCTGAGTCCTGCTCTGCAGGGAGCCAGGCTCTCCACAGCTGGTTCCCAGGCCGATGAGCTGCGCAGGCCATTTGTGGTTCCAGGGGCCTGGAGAAAGGTGCCTGGAGGCCCCGTCAGGGAGCGGGGCAGGGAGCGGGGCATGTGGGCCCCGGGGGCTGGCCACTCCCCAAGGGGCAGGGACTCTGGGGCCTCATCGGAGCTTGATCTCGAAGCAGAGACAGTTGAGGCTCTGGCAGTCCGGAGGCTGGCAAGCACAGGCACAGTCACAGAGCGGACAGCAGCGGGGACAGCCAGGGGCCCAACCCTGAGGGAGAGGAGAGAGGGGTGAGGGAGGGGGGCAGGAGGAACGGTGACCAGTCCCCTAAGCTGTTTCCCTCTCCAGGGAGAAGGGAACAGAGAGGCCTGGGAAGCCCCATTTGCCCAGTGGAACAGAGGGTACCATCTACCATTTCTTGGGAACAAATCAGTTCCCTGTGCTGTTGAGAAATCAGCTAGGAGGTGGCGTTCCAAACAACTGAGCTCGGGAGCTGGAAGAAATTATTCAGGGGGTTCTTTCCTTCCCATTTTATAGGCAAGGAGACTGAGAGATCAAGTAGCCCTGTTCCATGAAGTCCCTATGTTCAGCTCAAAGTTGGTTCTACTATATCCTTGTGGCCTCCTTCAGTTCCAAATGAGGAGACGAGGGAAAGCACACACACATTTTCCTTCTATGATAAAAAGAACTTGGTTCTGTTTTCTTCCTTGGCATGAGACCAAACTGCAGGACCTCTTTCAATATTTCTGAGCACCTACTCCCTGCAAGCACAGACTGTATTCATGAATCATTCTGAAAAATCTCCCAGTTGTCTTTGAAAATGGTAATTGGCAGATTTTTTTTTTTTTTAATGTTTTCAAGAGTCCCCTCTCTTTTATTTATCAGAACCTTGGGCAGGGGGCCTCTTTACAAAAGAGGAAATGGAGGCTCAGAGAGGGAGAGCCCCCTTGACTCCACTGCCCCCCAGAGCCAGAACTATAAGCTTCTTTCTGGGTCTGCGGGGACAGGGACAGTTCATCTCATGTCACCAGTGAGCTAGCATGAGGACTCATCCTTGGCAGGTATGTGAGATACAAATGAATGTCGAATGAGTGGATGAATCAAACCGTTTTCCCCTCTTTGGGCAAAGAAGAAAGAAGAGGACTCCTCAGCTCCCGGGGGGGAAAAGAAGGGTCTGTCTCTTGGGGAACAGGACAGCATGTCCCTCGCGACAAGAAGGGAGAACTGGTCTATTTCAGCCTCCTCCTCTCCTGCCCGGTGACGGGTGATCTGCGACTGCTTCACGCATGGGCTGGAGTCAGGCCAAGTGGCTGGAGTGGGACACACCCCGGACGTGCCAGGAGATTGGCTCCTTGAGGCCTGAGGCCAAGCTAGCTGACAGTCCCAGTTGCACACCTCAATCAGATGCCAGGCCAAGCCAGGAATAGGGGAATGACCTTCGAAACAGCTGAGGTTTGGGGGTGTGCTGTCAGACGACTGGTGAGATCAGATATCACTAGGGGCTCCAGTGAGGGGAGGGGATCTGCTGGCTGCAGGGACAGGGGTCTGAGCTGGGCTGGTGCTGCTGTCAGCAGGACTGTCTCTCCAGGAGGAGGCTACAGGCGTCATGGCGGAAGGGGGAGTGAAGCGGTTTCCTTGTATCTGACGAAGGGGTGGTTTGGGGCATCCCTGGGGAGTCCCAGTTTGGGATGAAGTGGGCTCTGTGAGGTTTTGGAGGACCACACTGTCATTCTGCGTGCAGCACTGGTGGCTGAGAGAGCCTCCGCCACCCTCACCTCAGAGGAGAGGGTATTAAAAGCATTTCTGGGCTCTGTCCACTGGAAGGGTTTAGAGCTAGTCATTAATAACTGTCTAATGGATTGCTCGACTCTCACAAGCAGCCATGTGGCTTCTGGAAGGAATCTGCTACTTCAGTACATAAGCAAGAATGCCACAAGCCTGTTAACCCTTGTGTCTCTCTAGGCTCTGCAGCTTCGGCTTCGATTCCTTTCCCTGTGATTTTGTGACGGCCCGCCGTCTCTGGTGTCCAGAGCTCAGGCCCAGATTTGAATCAAATCCAGGGCCAGGTTTGGCTCACTCATGTTTTGAGCCTCAGTTCGGTCATCTCTGAAACCAACTGAATGCCTGCTCCAGAGGCTCACGGTGGGGCATCAGGGGAAGGAGCTGAGCCCGATGCCTAGTACATGGTGAGCACTCCAGAAAAGGCAGTGATTCTTGCTACCGCTCTCCGCGGCCCCGGCCCCGGCTAGACCTACTGGATGTGGGGCCCGGATGCCTGGCTTTGTGTCTGTCCCACCCGCGCTTCTGATCACACACAGGGCTGAGAACCAACCACCGTGCTATGTATCACTTCGTTTCTCATGCTCTAGCGTAACTGCCTACTTCCTCCTCTCTGCCCTTCGTTGCAGTGGAAGCCCCGTGTGGGTTGGGACCCAGTCCAGCTTCTTTCGCAGAGCCCCCAGGGCCTGGCACAGTGCCTCAACGATGACTGCATAGATCTTTAGTAGGTGAAGGAATGGGTGAACGAGTGAATGAGATCCTTGCCACATGCTTGGTGAAAGCCCAGAGCAGGCAGGTGTCTCCCCCAGAGAGGAAGAGAAATCTGGGTTTGCGTCCTGGCCTGGGCCTCAGGTAAGTCACTCCAGCCTCTGGAAGGCTGTTTCTAACAGCTGTAAAGTAGGCAAGAGCTTTGTCATATTTGTGGTTGTTACTGTTACTACAAGGAAACTGAAGAACAGGCACTTTACTGTACTTTGTGCAAAGACAGCTCAAGGACAGAACGATCCTGCCCTGCCCTGTGGCCATTCTAGAATCCTTCCTTCCTGGCTCTGGCAGAAGCCGGGTGGATCAGGCCCTGAGGTCTCCAGGTCTGGAATTCCCTGGACCTCACCCTGACCGAGGAGGAGAGGCCCAGACTGACAGAAGGGGCAAGGAGCAGCATGCCCCCGACAGGGGACCAGAAATTGCTTCGTAATTGAGCATTTCCTATAAAACAGGGAGTTTTTAGGACCTAGGGCCGTCTTCTTTTTCCCCTTTGCCCCCTTAGCCTCAGTCCTGGGCTCCCTTTCCCAGCTATCCCTAGGAAACCAGAAGCAGATTTTTTTGTAAGAGGAGAGCCCCTTGCCCCATAATTTCCTTCAAAACTCAAAATATCTCCCGGGAATTTGACCAACTATGGTCAGCCCAAGTTATGAATTTGCTTGTCTTTCATCCTCCCGCTTTCCTCCTGGGGAAGGTCACCACTTCAAGGGCAAGAGCTTCGCTGTCTTAAATCCGAGCCCCAAATAGGAAGGTGGTCAATTACATTTACCATCTTTCAACCCACAAAAGCGAAAATGGCCTGCCCTCCAGGAGCCAGGCTTCTCCCTGAGGATTCTATTTCGACGCACAATGGAGCAATTTACTGTGCACCACTCTACTATGTAACATTGTAGAAGCGACTGAACCTCCCTCCGCCAACTCCCCCCCCCTGCAAAAGGACAGAAATACTTCCCCCTCTACATACACAGGCACGGAGAGGAGGTCAAGGTGTGATGTCAAGTAAAAAGGGCAGGTAGCAGAAGTGATGAAAGAGTATTTGGGGCATGACTGCATCTTTGCCGAATACGGGTAGCTAACACAGCAGTGACAGCAGTCTTTCAGTATATGAGGGCGCACACAAAGCATAGTGGCCCTGGTTACAGAGCCGGTTTATACGCTGACTGGTGCCTTCTACGTATTTCTACATGCACACTTTGTAATCAATGCTTTTCATACTCAGAACTATATATATCTAGGTTTTTAAAAATACCCAGCTCTCGGGGTTGTTGAGTAAATGATAATGTCAATAAAGTGGCACAGAATCTGGGGCGTCGGACTCACTCAGTGAACAGAAGGAGCTCTGTGCCGGCTTGTTTTTTCTTTTAACCACCATTTTCAGAAGCCAGTGTGCCCTCCAGGTTACACACCTGTCCCCAGCTGCCACCCTGTTTTCTTTCCTCCAAGTAGCTTTCAGCACCAGAAAGTCTGCGATGTGCTGTTTACCGTGTCTTTGACTGTCGCCAACTGACCCGGTCCCCAGAGCCGGTGCTCAGCAATCCATGTTGTTGAACACCACCAACAAAAGAAATGCCCAGAGAGGGCCCGGGTCAGGGCTCAGGGCGCCAGGGCTGGGATGGGAACTCACCGCTTCTGTGGGCTGGGGGCAGCAGGCGTCCAGGCAGTGGGCTGGGCTAGGCAGAGGGAAGTCACAGGCTTCTGCACAGGTCCAGCAACAGTCCTGGGGCCTGGAGGCACCTTGCTTCCTGCAGGGGGAGCTGCAGCCGGTGCAGCCACCATGGGCCTAGGAGATGCAAAGGGGCAGGATCCGGGCCAGATGGTGGGGGGGAGGAGGGGGGGACACGGCACGGAGGGATGGACGCGGTGGCTAAATGGCAAAGGAGCCTCAGGGTAAGGGCCTGCCGATGAGGGCACTGACTGACCACTTCCTCTTCCCCGGAGCCCCCCCTTCGGCCTCCGCCAGGCCCCTCACCAGTAGGCAGTGCCTAGCCAGCAGCACTACGCCGAGCAGCAACAAATAGACGCCTACAGCGATGAACACGATGGCAGGGATGGGGAGCACCAGGGGAGGACTGCTGACGGGAGCCGGGGTGGGATTCCACGGGCCAGAGGAGGCCTGCACAAGCACAGGAGGAAGGGGTGACAAGGAGGTGGGAGGGGCTGCGGGGAGCACCAAAATACCAGGAGGGACACCTGGACGCGGCTGGGATGAGAGGAGGAACAGCCACCAGATGGCGGGGAGAGAGTCATTAGGACTACACTATCCTGATCCCCAAACGTGACTTTTCCCAATCACCCCCTTTTCAGGACCATCAGTACCTGCTGGTCACTCGAGAATTTTCCAAGACTTGTTGATCTTCCTCTCAGAATGCCTCTCCACACAGACCTATTGTCTCTGATTCCTCGGCCCTACTTTACCATCCCTCAGGCCCTAAATGTCTTCCAACCTGCAGTTTTGCCCCTTTCCACACCAGCTGTGTTGTGTAACCCTCCCTTCCTTACAATCCATCAATGTCTCCCACGGACTCAGTCCAGACTTCTTATCTCAGTGACAAAGCCCCAGTCTAGCCCTGCCTACCTCTCCCTCCCTCCTCCTCTGTACTCCGGCCAGACTGAAGTCTCCCTGCCCAAGCTGTTCCCTCAGCCTGGGATGCCTTTAAAGCCTCCTGGATTACTTGGCAAGCTTCTCATCTTGCCAGAAAGAGCGGGAATGTGCTCTCCGTGTGCAGTCTATTCCGGGCACTCTCTCACAGCTCTGGTCCTGAGCTCGAAGGGTCTCTGTTGGGTAAACAGCCCCCTCTCCAGTCTGCGCTCGGGCTCCGAGGCGAGTTTAAGGCCCTGAGGGGGCCGCTCCAGAAAAGGGGAAGGGGCCTAGGACTCACGTCCATGGGTCAGGACAGCGCCAGTCAGTCCAGGAGCTGCAGAGGAGAGAAAGTCCTGGGTCTCAGAGGCTGAGAGGGGCCATTGGACTGGGATGCCCACTCCGCCCCCCCCCCCCATTCCCCGCTTGGAGAAACTGAGGCCGAACGATGGCTCCTGGTCCGGACAGTGGGGATCGGGGGTCCGGGGATTCGGGGCGGCGTCCCCCTCGCAGGCCCCAGCCTGACCCGGCCACACCCCTGGCTGTCCCCACCCCCCGGCTCCCTCCAGTGACCGGTCCCCGGCGCCTGCACCCTCGGGGCCGCGGGCAGTTCGCGGATTCCGCGCCGCGCTCGTCCAATCGGCCGCCGCCCAGAAGCTCCCGCTGCGTCTGGCCGTTGCCATGGGGATCCGCGCGCCGCTCCTACGGCGGCCGCCGAGACCCAAATTCCTTCTCCCCGCCGCTCGCCGCTCTTCCCCGGCCCGATCCTCTGCGGCCGCCAGCCCCTCCTAGTCGCGGGCCTCTGGGTTTTCCCGCCGTTACTGAACGGAAAAGGCGATTTCCCCGCTGCCACCTGCCCGGGTCGGGTCCTCATCCCGTGCTGGGTCCTGCGGCGCCGCCGAGGGAACACCGACCCGCCGGGCGGCACCACCAACGTGCTGGGTGACTTTGGCCAAGTCACTGCGCCGCGCGGAATCCATTTCCTCCTCTGCAAAACGGGGAAACTCCTGCCTTACGGGGATGCTGTAAAAATCAAAGCTAACTTGTCAATTGTATAGCGTTCTACTTTTTTTTTTTTTCTTCTACTTTACCCCACTCATTTTTTACTGACTGTGCTCCAGTTTAAGACTTGGGCGGGTCTCCTCAACCTTCGGTCACTGTCAAAGTCATTTCCTGCCACCCACCTCAGATCTTGTCCCTTTTCTATTTTAACCTTCCGAAGGACAAAGTTCCTCCAAAGGACAAAGTTCAAATGCTTAGCAGACTGTTCACCTCATCCAGTCTGGGCCCCTCCTATCTTCCTTTTGTTCATTTACAGCATATCTCATCTAGGCTCGGCCTCCAGCCGGGAATAAAACAGATTTCCTGTCCTCATGGGGCACACATTCCACTGGGGGAGGAGGAGCAGATAATCTGTAAACAAATAAGTAAGACTGTTCCGTGTTCCATCATTCATTCTTCCAGTCTTCCACCGTAGGATGTATTCAAGGTTCCTGAGCAAAGGGTTCCACAGCTCCACACATTTGCAGATACTGTTCCCTCTGCCTAGCACACCCTTCCCCTATTTCCCCCTGAAGAACTCCCTCATCCTCCAAGCCTCTGCTCAATTTTGCCTCAGGGAGGTCTCCCTGCCAACCTCCGGGGGAGGTCGCTGCTTTGGGCACCTTATATGCATGCCCTATTCCAGCACTGATGACTATGTATTTGACTTCTCCCCTTCGGTGCCTGGCTCCCTGGTTAGACAACAAGTGCCTGGGTCTGATTCATCCCCATATCGCAAGCCCTGGCAGTTGGTGTGGTCTTGGGGGCCTCCAGCGAGTACTCACTGATTCTAAGAACGAATCAAATCCAATGCCATCCACCAATGAAGGGTGGTTATCGAGATGCCCTGGTCCCATGGCTCACAAGCCACTCAGACCTCCCACTTGCATTCCTGCCCTTTGGGATCTACACAGACATGACTGCACTCTGTACACTCATGTAAGCACACCAAGGCCTCAGACTTCATCCAATAACTGCATCTGGCCATGTTCCCCTGAAAGCAGTGATGTTGGAAAGAACATTAGGGTTCGAAGCTGACGGCCAAGAAAGAGTTCTTGAGACGTCTTTGGTGCAAAAATGTGATTTTTATTAAAGCACGGGGACAGGACCCTCCCGCAGAAAGAGCGGCAATGGGGTCATGAGGAGTGGCCCATTATATACTTTCAAGTTGGGAGAGGGTTAGGGATAGCGTAAGTCTCTAAGGAATTTTGGAAGCAAGGTTACCAGGACCTTGAGGGGGCTAGCTATTGTTGGGAAAAGGTCATTTATTACCGTCTAATAAACCCTTACTCATGAGACCCTTCAGATGTATATCAGTGGGCCATATGCTTGGGGGATGATTGCCAACATGTATCTTGGGGGGTTTAGAGATAAAGGAAGTTTCCAAAAGAATTTGTATATGTTAAAGTAGGCTTACAGGATCCTGGGAGGTGGGGGATGGGCTAGGATTGTCTTTTGCCCTTAGCAAAGTGTCAACATGGAGGCAGTTGAGTCCCTAGAGGAATGTCACTCTGCCCGTTTCAAGGACTTGTCAATGAGCTGTAGGAAATTTAATAGTTTGTTTCTGCCTTTGTTTCCCACATCAGCAGTACCACCACATACCTACTTCTGTCCACATCCCCCCCCCCATGTACCTCGTCCCTGCTGCTGCCCCTGGGGATTTCCAGCACCCCGAGGCAACCCCAGAAATCGCCAGGGTTTGTGTCCCCGGGTGCCAAATCTCCCTTCTCACCTTCAACCACACTGACAGAGTCCCATCCCTCCTCTGCCACCCCCAGCCCTCTCAGAGGGAGCTTCAAACCCAGGAGACAGGAAGCTAGCTGTCCCCAATGTCACCATTGCTGACTCTAAGGTAGAGTCAGGTTGCCTTCTTGGGGCTGTTGTCTTGTCTGCCCCATCTTCTTTGCAGAATCCCAAGGCCCAAGATGAGGCCAGTTCCCACCCCAGCCCCAGGAAAGGCCTCAAGTGACACAGACTCCCTCCCTCTGTTCTGTTCCTGCCAACAGAGAGATGTCAGCCTTGG
Source organism: Phoca vitulina (assembly GCF_004348235.1). Lineage (NCBI taxonomy): Eukaryota > Metazoa > Chordata > Mammalia > Carnivora > Phocidae > Phoca > Phoca vitulina. The sequence goes on along the minus strand of NW_022589748.1, from coordinate 10,646,522 downwards.
CAAGACCTCTGGACACATCCATGGCCTGCAGTGGTCAGACTCACTGCTGATGGTATTCTGTTCCTACCATGGGCTCATACATTATGCAGGATGGTGGGCAGTGCACCGGGCCTGCTCTCTGCAAGACAAACCAATAGGACGGGTGATGTATGCACCCACTTTGCCAAGGCTACTTCTGCCCACATCACACCATTTGTTGGAGGCAGGAAGAAACTGACTTCACGATGGCCAAAGAACCATAAGGTCTCCCTCTCCCTCAAGTTCAAAGCTGGAGATGTCAGATATGATCGTGTGGAGTTTTGCACTGACCCCAGGAAGGAAAGAAAAAGATGATGTACTCTCAGTCCTTGTGGGGTGGGTGGGAGATCTGAGACCCACCGAACACCCAGGAGATGAGAGAAACCCAGCCAGGCCTGCCCTCAGGCGAGAGAATGGAACCCGGCTGCTCCGATTTTGATCTTAGACTTTCGGCCCCTCCTACGGACATCAGACGATATTGCCTCCCAGAGGTTATCAGCGTCCTTTTAGGAAAATGAAAGGCCTGTGCTCCGGTAGTCACGCCCAGGGAATAAGAAGTGGAGATGACCAGAGCTAGAGCAAACATCAATCAAACCCTCTTCCCAGACTCTATTTTATTTAATCCTAACAGTAGACCTGAGTGGCATGAACAATTATTTCCATCTTATTTTAATTTTTATTTTTTCTATTTTATTTATTTATTTGAGAGAAAGTGAGGGGGGAGGGGCAGAGGGAATGGGAGAAGCAGACTCCCTGCTGAGCAGGGAGTCTAACACAGGGCTGGATCCCAGAACCCTGCGGTCATGAACAGAGCCAAAGGCAGACGCTTAACTGATGGAGCTACCAGGCCCCCCCATTATTTCCACTTTATAGATAGAAAAGAATCCTGACCTGGTTGAAAAGAATTTTAGGTCAGGCAATGGATTCTAGTTGTGCCACTGCGTATCGGTGTGACCCTGGGCAAGTCAGCTGACCTCATGGAGCCTGAGTCGCTCATCCGGAAAGTAGGGATCACCTAAGATGCAAGGGGGCTCGTGATGATCGGAGAAAAGGTTATGTACAGTCCCCAGCATAGAACAAGGGCTCATGAAAAAATAGAACCCGAACAAGTCGGAATGCATATCACAGTGAGAATTTACAAGGGGCCACATCGGAGCACATCTCATTCACTCATCCTAGCAGCCCGAGGGAGAAGTACTGCTCCAGTCCCTATCCTCATTTTACGAAGCGAGAAAGCACTTGCCCAAGTTCTCCTGGCTAGTGAGTGACAGAGCTAGGATTTGAGCTCAGGCAACGGAACTTTGTGGGTATACAACTGAGGCTCAGAGAGGTTCTGACACTTGACCAAGGTCACACAGCCAATCTATGGCAGAAAAAAAGGGCCTGGACAAACTCTTCCTTTTCTCGCTCCACTCATCTATCCTCCCCCTCAGCTTTTTCTACTGCACAGATAAAGGGTGGGACTGGGCTTGCTTAAACAGTGCCTAGCCTGGGACAGGTACAATAAAAGCACTAAATAATAGATGCTCTGGCCTGCTGGGCGGGACTCTCCCCAGAGCACGGGTGGGGGGAATTGGACCCTTCCCTGGGTATCATGTGGGAAACAGGCCACTTCTGGCTGCTTATTGTTTACTTATTCACAGCCTCCCGTGCTAAGACACCTGCACGCCTCCCAGGGCCGAGGCTGCGCAGCACCCAGGCAGAGAGGATGCGCAGGACAGCATTTGGACTCAGGAGCCTGGAGTAGCAGGAAACCGTAAACTCCAGGCCCCAGGTGAATTGTGTGACAGGTGTGTGAGGACCGCGTTGGGGTGGGGGTGAGAGACTGCCCTGGGGAGCCAGGCTGGGGCGGGGAAGCGGCCGGAGTCCCTGGAGCCTGGACGGGCACCTGGGGAGCATGACCCACGCCTAACCCCTCTCTGGGGGCGCGGTCCCAAGGGCTGCACCCCCCCGCCCCCCTCAGAACTGGTGCAGTCTCCCCTCCTCCCCCGAGGAGTTCAGGGCACCCCTAGAACGTCCTGATGAGGGATCACAGTGTGTGGAACGCGTCCGGTCTCGGGTTTATTTAACATGCTACACCCATCTGCAAGGAAGTGGGCGCCCGCGCACGAAAGCTATTCTCTTTCCAATTCCTCTTCAACACTTCTGATTATTACAGGAGCATGTCTCATTTTGCTGCCAGAAGCCCTTTAACACCTCTCTACCCGTGCTTATCTTGCCACGTCTTGTCTTTAACAAAGGGAGTGCAGGCCTCCAGCTCAGAATGCGGAGCAGGTGAAAGTATCTAGCTTGAAGGTTAGAACACTTTTTTTCATTGTATTTATTTCTTGGTTACTTTCTATTTACAGCAATTGATACTGGCTTTCTATTTTCAGTAGTGATAAAGAGTTTCCTTTTAAAGTGCTTGGTTAAGGGGCGCCTGGGTGGCTCAGTGGTTAAGTGTCTGCCTTCGGCTCAGGTCATGATTCCAGGGTCCTGGGATCGAGCCCCGCGTGGAGTCCCGCATCGGGCTCCCTGCTTGGCGGGAAGCCTGCTTCTCCCTCTCCCACTCCCCCTGCTTGTGTTCCCTCTCTCGCTATGTCTCTGTCAAATAAATAAATAGAATCTTTAAAAATAAAAAATAAAAAAATAAAGTGCATGGTTAAGAGTGGGTACTCTGCCAATTAGACTACTAGGTTCAAATCCTAGCTGTGCCCACTTAACTGCCTGTGTGACCTTGAGAAAATCACACAACTTCTCTGTGCCTTGATTCCCTCCTCTGTGCTTCGATTCCCTCCTCTGTAAACGGAAAGTAATAATGGTATGTCCTCCTTAGGTTATTGTGACCACCATATTAGCTAGTATACGTAGAAGGCACAGATTGGTGCCTGAAAGCTAGTATGTGCTGCACGGTTGTTTGCTACTGTTAGGTCAAATAAGGCAAAAACAAACAGACAAACAAAACCCTAGAGAAAACCTCTTTGGACCAATCCCACCATGTTCCATGTGAGAAAGCACAGTTTTGAAAAAGATAATTAAGTGGCTGAGCTAGGATCTCTGTAGGACTCTGGATTCCCGATCCATTTACCAGCCCTTTCAATCCTCAATAATTAATGTAAGGTCTCTCTGCATGCATCTGTGGAATGGGACTAATAGTGTTTCATTGGATGTTGAGATGGTGTGAACCTGAGCCGGAGTGATGGCTCTAATGGATTTTGACAGGGTAATATCGCCCCCAAGGGGTCAGAAACAGGTTCTTGGTGGCAAAAAAAAAACCCCCAAACCAAACCAAACCAAAAAATCTCTTTTTAGTATATTAAGCACAGTTATAGAGTATATCTGTGTTATCAAAATTTCATGATGAGTGGTGATTAGGAAACAAAATGTCTAAAAAAGGCTGCTTAGGGGAGAATAATGGGAAAAAAAGGTGGAGAAATAGTGCTCTAAACCAAATATTTACAACTTGAGTTGTTACCCACAGTGGGTTATGCAGCCAGTGCAAGGCATCCTGATCGGATGGTGAGAAGCTGGTGGGGAGAATGGCCACTAATAAGGCAACTAAAGGCTTCATGTTTAACAATCTTACCTTGTGGCGCCCAGGTGGCTCAGTCGGTTAAGCATCTGTCTTCAGCTCGGGTCATGATCTCAGGGTCCTGGGATCGAGCCCCGCATCGGGCTCCCTGCTCAGCGGGGAGTCTGCTTCTCTCTCTCCCTCTGCCCCTCCCCCCTGCTCGTGCTCTCTCTCTCTCAAATAAATAAATAAAATCTTAAAAAAATGTAGACAAGAAAAGTTGAAGAGAATATTGGAATAAAAACTGTCTATTAACTTTGTTTCTAAAATTTGAACCATCTTCATTAAAAACAAATCTTATCTTGTGGGGCACCTGGGTGGCTCAGTCAGTTAAGCGTCTACCTTTGGCTCAGGTCATGATCCCAGGGTCCTGGGGTCGGGCTCCCTGCTCAGTGGGGAGTCAACTTCTCCCTCTCCCTCTGCCCCTCCCCCCTGCTCATGCTCTCTCTCTCTCAAATAATAAATAAAATCTTAAAAAAAAAGCAATCTTATCTTGCTCTTGGTTTAACCTTTAACTTGCTGTTCAGAGTCCTTTCTAGAGGGGGAAAATGGAGTAGCTAAAGAAGCAAGAACCATCACAGAGATAAGCTCTGAAATTGTGACTGATGTTTAAATTGTATCAAAATAATGTTGTTGTTGTTGTTTTTTAACCTTGCAGTTCCTTTAGGAAAATGAGTTTATGAGTTTTCTATATCTGCTTAACATTATAAAGACCAATGCAGTCAGGGGCGCCTGGGTGGCTCAGTTGGTTAAGCGACTGCCTTCAGCTCAGGTCATGATCCTGGAGTCCCGGAATCGAGTCCCACATCGGGCTCCCTGCTCGGCGGGGAGTCTGCTTCTCCCTCTGACCCTCCCCCTCCTCATGCTATCTCTCTCTATCTCATTCTCTCTCTTAAATAAATAAATAAAATCTTAAAAAAAAAAAAAAAGACCAATGCAGTCAGAAGCGTTGGTGGTATAGCGGTGAGCATAGCTGCCTTCCAATGCAGTCAGAAAATAGGATTTTAAAAATCCTACCTCGTTCACTTCCTGTGTCATCTTGGACAAGGTACCAAACCTCTCTGTGCCTCTGTTTCCCCATCTCTGTAAAATAGACACGATAATAACCCACGAAGCTGTTCCTCTGTTAATGAGGCAATGAGTTGATATTTTTAAGCACTAGGATCAGTGTCTGGCCCATAGTAAATGCTCTAGAAGTAGCATTTAATGACCTGGAATTATTATTAAACCAGCTTCACAGATGAAGAATTGAGGTCCACAGGGATTGGCCCACCATCATTCAGGGAACGGAAGAGCCTAAATTTGTTTAGCATTTTAAAAATTAATTCCAGCTTAATTTAAATAAAGTGCACACATTTTAAGGGCACGCCTACCTATGTGTACACTCGTGATCAGAATAAGGGCATTCCCAACACCAGAAGGCTCGCTGGGGTCTCCCCTCAGTCAACGCCTCCCCCCCAAGTTGAGTGCTATTCTGATTTTTCACCGAAGATATTCTGCCTGTTTTGAACTTCATCCAAATGGAGACATACAGTCAGTTTCTTTTATTATCCGCAGTCTGATTTTGAAGCCCAGATGGTCCCACCCTAGAAACTGCCATCTTAACCATTATCCTATACTGTACTGCCTTTTTTGTTTGTTTGTTTGTTTGTTTTGTACTGCCATTTAAAGCCACGACTCCTTAGGGTGTTCTTATTCTCCCCCTCCTTCCTTTTCCTTGCTCCTTTTTCAACTCCGCCCAAAACGAAGCTGTCCATCGAGCCATTGACGAATTCTAATTGGTCAGTTCTGCGTTAGAAGGCCCGCACAGCCCACCCCCGCTAGGGGAGGTCCCTCTGCCAGGAAGCACATGATAGGGCACATGTGTCAAGAGGTGGGCCAATGGGAGGAGAGCATGTTCTAAACCGTCCACCCATCCACCAATGGGAGCGTGGTGTTCCTGCCCTCTTCAACTGCCCCAGCCGAGCTGCCTCTGCCTCGTGCCCTTGCAGTTTGACACCTTCCTTGTGTCCTAAAAGAAGGTCCCCTCAAAGCTGCCTAAGAGATGCAGGATGGCGGGCCCCAACTCCCTGCACGCCCCCTGGGCCTTCTGCACCCCTCCCCTCCCTGGAGGGGAGGGGAGGGGAGGCTTTCCCAGACAAAAATAACATATATGTAAAAATGTATGTTTTCAGGGGTTCTGTTGTTTCTTGTTCTTTTTTTCTTTGTTAATGGGATAATGCCTTGGTTTTTCTTTTTCTTTTTAAGAAAGTATTTTTAAATTTCAAATATCTTTACAATTTGAACACCCTCTTTCCTTTTTCTGAGTTCTGGGTGCTGATGAGAATCACCAGCCTCCCTCCGTAGCCTCCACCTTGCCCCTCAGAGGTGAGAACCTAGGAGAAGGGAGAGGTGTAGGCGGGCAGAGGATGGGATGGGGTGGAGTTAATAAGAAGGAGCAGGCACATCCTTAGGGTTGAAGGATGAAGAGAAGAAATTTTAAAGTGTGAGATGGATTGGGAGGTGTAGACCAGCTCCAGGGATTACAGGGAAAATGAATGAAATTGTTGGAATGGGTTGATAAAAAAAAAAAAAAAAGGATGTTCAACTGTCCTGGATGAGGGATATTTAAAGTGCAATAACGATCCCAAAGAGGGCCGCATGGATGGCTCAGTCAGTGAAGCATCTGCCTTGGGTTGAGGTCATGATCTCCCAGTCCTGGGGTCCTGGGATTGAGCCCCACCTTGGGCTTCCTGCTCAGCGGGGAGTCTGCTTCTTCCTCTCCCTCTGCTCCCCCTCCACCTGCTCATGCTCTCTCTCTCTCCCTCTCAAATAAATAAAATCTGTTTTTAAAAAATCCCAAAGAGATTAGGGAAGAACAATGCTTGATGGCTTACAGATGGATGGATCCCATGGGCCATTGGGTTATCAGGGTGAAGGGAGTCTCTGGGTCTGAGGGACACTGTGCATTCTCATGCTCACCTTTTCTCACCTTCTCTACCCCAGACAGGCATGACCCTACTCTTTGTACTGGGCTGCATTTTCTTCCCACTGAGCTTCACTGTCCTCTGCTGGGGCCTGCAGAACCACTCCAACCTGCGGATGGAGAGAGCGGAGGCTGTTTTGGTGGCGTCCAAGTAAGAAGACAGGGTGAGGGCGTCCTTCCTGGGCCAGGCCTGGTGGAGAATGAGCTCCTGCTTTCAGGAAGAGTTAGTGGTGAGAGCGGAAGCAGTGTGTGTGTGTGTGTGTGTGTGTGTGTGTGTGTGCGCGCGCGCGCGCGTGCACGCACAAGCCGGGGGAAATTAAGAGTCAAAAGAAACTGGCTATGGGATCTTTTGCAAGTCATTTAACCTCTCTGAACTTCAGAGCACCCCCCACCACTTGTAAATGGGTTTACTAAGAACACCCACCTTCCGGTCTTCATGGAGACCTCGTGCGAGGATCAGGTAAATTCATGTCTGTGAAATAGGGGTGGCCGACTCCTGCAAGGAACAGGGCTGTAGGCTCTGTGGAGGATGACTGGTGAGCTGGAGGACTCAACATTCAGCCCATCGAATGGGGTATCAGCTGCTTGGCCCCAGCCCAGCATTATGGAGCTAGGACGCGGGCTCCATGTTGTCTGATCTTCTGATTCTTTCTTAAAAGAAGTTGAGCTTTGATGTGAAATCTCCTAATTTGCAAACACTGACAAATAAGTTAGAATTTAAGAAAATACTATCCTGGCAACACCATACTGGCTGAAGAAAGCATGTTTGTGGGCCGGATTGGGCCCTTCCGCTGCCAATTTATGACCTGTTTGACACAGCTTAATACATGTGTGAGCTATCATGGAAACTTAGGTAGGAGAGGGAGCAGGCAGAAGGCAGAATTTACTTGGGTGTCTAGGTGAATTCCTGGAAGACAGAACAGTGTGTCTGCCTGCTGTAATTCACGTCGTCCAGAGAGAAGCCACGACTTGACCAGGTTTGTAGTCCTGAATCAAGTAGTCACATTATGGTGCTCTACCATCGCCCATCCTCCCCGCAAACTCAGCTTCGCTCTTTGGCTTTGGAGCTATCCAGTTTTGCCAGTTCTCATAGCTGTGTTATCTTGGGCAAGTTTTTTGTCTTTTTTTTTTTTTTTCCCCTTAAATCTCTGAACCCGTTTCTTGTCTATAAAACAAATATTACCATCTGGGAAGATTAAATAAGAATGAACATAAACCACCTTGCTTCATGCCCAGCACGTAGTAAACACTCAAGAAGTTGGGTCCTTTTCCCCCTTAGGGTTAGGGTTAGCCTTGGGGTCAAGAAGCTAGGTGCACTATTGTCCTTAAATTGTCCCTAACTCCTTCTGCCAAAGGCCGGAGACCTCTCAGTCTGTTCTTTCCGTATGCCACTAGAGGGCAGCACAAAATTGCAAATCCAGCCCTTTGCCTCTTGGGGAGGAAATGGAATGGTCTTTGGACAGGCAAAGACAAATTGTGGGGTTGCTTATTGAGGTGTACTTTAGGGTAGGCCTGGAAACCAAAGTACGGTTTGGGTACAGGCCCCACGTCATGCAGAAGCCCAGAGGACAGTGGGGTTCAGGACAGGAAGGCCAAATTCCAGGAAGGCAGCACGAAAGGGTGAGAAGCAGCTCAGAGGCCGACGGGGTTCCAGCCGGGCCTCGGACATGCAGTGTGACCCTGGCCAAGTCACTGTGCTTCAGTTTCTTCGCAGGTGAATGAGGGGTTTGAACCAGCTAATCCCTGGGGTCCTTTCCCACTGGGGAAGGACCTTTCCCACTGTTGTTCTGTGAAGCCCCCGGGGAAGGGGAGCCAAGAAGATAATAGACCTGAAGAAAAAGAAAGTGACCAGTGCTTAGGGGAGGCCAGGAGAGGCCAGGTAGCCTGAGGGACAGGGTGGGAGCATCCTCCCCTTCCTGGTGGGTTTTCAGAGAGGCAGGGTTTCCTCACCCTCTTCAAACCCGGCAGCCACTCTGATACCCAGCATGGGAGGTCTCCTGCCTCTTCTAACTATGTGACCTTGGGGAGGGCCACCGAAGGCTTCAGGACCATTCCTTGCCCCGTAAGAACGCGACAAGTGCCGTTACCTCAGTGCTATTACAGTTGGTAGACAAGATCACCAGACAGCCTTGCAGTGAAGACTGGATCTAAAGGCACCTCACCTACACCTTATAGTCTTCCCCCTTCCCATTGGAGTGAAGGATACGGGGGGGGGGGGGTCTCTGAGCCTGCAGGAGGCTGTGTTGAGCTGTTTTTATTCTCATCCAGTCCTTAAACTCATCCTTCAGAGACAGCAAGATGCACAACTTTGTCTCACTCCCTCCCCAAAGGAATCCTTTTTCTCTCTGCTGGAGTGGCGCCCCTAAACTGGGACCCCAGCAGGCCACTGAGGGGCAAGCATTGGGAGGTACTGGCAGAGGAAGAAATGGCAGGCATTTGCAATGTGTTGGTGGGAAACAGGGTCAAGCCCCCATCTGGGGGCTCAGAGCCCCCTCCCAGCTGGCCAGGGAGCCCAGGGCCACCTTCCTCCCCAAGAGGAGAGCCCCACACTCCCTTGGCCCATGTCCCCAGCAGCCCCCTGTGCCGCAGCTGCTGTCTCTTTAAGGGCCTCCCCCTCCCTCTTTCTCTGCTCCCCCCATCTCTGTCGCAGCCGCTGCTGTGGCTCAGAGCTGCATGGGGAGACGCTGCTGCAGGTCCGGTTTCTTGGTGTCTGGTCGGTGCCATCATTCCCCACCCCTCCCCCGCCCTCCCCAAGCTGGTGACTCCCCCTCCCCCTCCCCCTCCCCACCGAGGGGGCAGGGGGCTGGGCAGGAACTCTCTATAATGCCCCGCGCAGCCTCCAGGCCGGGCGGTGGGGACCGTGGCGGTAGCGAGAGGCGGGAGAGCCGAGCTGACCGCTGACCACTGGCCGGGCCGCTCCTCTTGTCTCCCTCCCTCCCTCCTCCCTCCCTCCCTCTCCCCCTCCCTCTCAGGGCTGGCACCACGGTCCCACCCCGCCTTCTCGGGTCCTCCCAGCCTCTCCACGTAAGCCCCCCCTCCCCACCTGCCTCTCCTCTCCCTCCCCTCCCCCACCCGCATCCTCCTCCTCCAGTACCCTTTCCCTCTCTGTCCTCTTATCAAGTCCTCTCCTCCTGTCTCGCTTCCAGCCCTCTGGCCAGCTTCCTCCCGCTCCCTTTCCCGGATCCTTCCTCTACCCAGTCTCTCCCCATTTCCCCAGTCTCATCTAACTCCCTTTCTCCCTTCCTCTGGTCTGACTCGCCTGCCCCATCCCGTCCCCGCCCTGTCCCCTTTGTGCCCCTTTTTCTTTTTCTCTCTCCCTCCCTGGCTTGGTGTCCCTTCTCCACCTCTAACTCCCTTCAGCTCGGCCTCCCTGTCCCCTTGCGGCCGCCAGCCTCCCTGCCCGAGGCCTGAGCCACCATGCTGACCCCAATGGTGGCTGGGGGGGTGGTGTTCCCCGGACTCTTTCTCCTCTCCAAGAACACGCTCCAGCGACTGCCCCAGCTGCGCTGGGAGGAGGCTGACGCGGTCATTGTCTCAGCCAGGTAAACTGCATCCCTTCCCCCGGCCCCTCTCCCCTTCTCAGGCATTATGGGGGTGGAATGGACCCCAGTCCTTCCCTGGACCCTTGGCCCATTAGGGACTGGCGGTTCCTGAAGTGGTTGGTGGGCTTTACCTCCAAGCTTCCTGCCCCCCTCACTGCCTTACTCACTGTCCCAGGAGACCTCGTCCAAACCCAGCCATCTGGTCTACTAGTATCCAGACTGCTTTTCTTTCCTCTCCCCCATTCACCCTCCCACCCTCCAAAACAGGACCAGCATGTGACTAAAACATTCCTTTAAGATATTAGGGGCAAGGGGCAGAGAGCTGTGTATTAGTCAAGTCACATGTTTGGGGGTACAAGGGACAGAGGAGTGAACGGTAGAACTCTGTACAAGCTAGAATGAGGGCCAGAGTTGGGGAGGGGAGCATGGGGACAGTCAAAGAGTGAGCAGGAAAGTGGCCAGGGGAATTCAGGGTCACCGAGGAGTGGCCTGGTGACTGGGTGGCTAAGCGCTGTGAGAACAGGCCGGGGGCACCCCCTTGCCATCCAGTGCTGTCCCTGTGCTGCCCCTCCCGGGGAAGAGACCTTGTTATCAGCATTGTCTCACCTCAAGATGACCTCCCTTGTGTCCTCCTGAGGCCACTCAGTGTCCCTGACTGACCAAGGGAAGGAAGCTGGCAGGGAGGAGTGGGGTGCACTGAGAAGTAGCAGCGGGAAGTCCTGGAGCCTAGGGTGGGAGGCGAGCCCCGGGCAAGCCGGCCTCAGGCAGAGACGGGCAGAGAGTGGCCCGAGACGCAGTAACTGGACAGTAAAGAGGAGAAACTGAGGGCTGTGTCTCCTTCCTCTACCTCTGCTCCCTCTTTCTCCCTAGGCTAGTGTCCTCTGTCCAAGCCGTCATGGCCTCCACCGCTGGCTACATCGTCTCCACCTCCTGCAAGCACATCATTGATGACCAGTAAGTGCCACGAGACCACCTTGGCCCAAGTTCCCGCAGCCCGTGTGTGTGTGTGACTCCCGAGGACCCCAGGTCTTCCAGGGGACTCCTTCAGTGGTCCCCAAACCCTTCACTTGGGACTGAGCAAGTTAACTGCATTAGCTGCAACTCAACACCCAGGGATAAATTTATCCATGTCCTGTCCTTTAAGGTCAGAGCCAGGGGGAAAAGGAGTGGGAATCAAAAAGGATTGTCAGAGTGGCTCCTAGGCTTCCTGGCCTCTCATACCGTAGTAGGTCCTGTGTGCCTTTTCCTCCCCACTTCCTCCCTCCCTTACATCCCTCAGACCCCCTTTCTAACCAGCACCCAACTGGGGTGCCTCCCTCCTCATGCCAGGCTCACCCCTCTGCTCCTCCCCCAGTGCAGGTGTCCAGTCTCAGCTCTGTGCGCAAGAGGGAGACAGGAGAGAGATGACAGAGACAAGGCCACTAACGGTTGGGCCGTGGGGGGGTGCGGGTGGGGGAGGGGGAGGGGGAGGGTGAAGAGGCCAGAAGTTGGCACCGGCAGCTGCCGCAGTGCTTGGGGCTTGCCAAAAAAGCCCAGGCCTGCGATGTGGGGCCGGAGGAGGCAGGAGAGGGGCCCTGTCCGTGGTGCTGACGGGCCAGCTCCAGGTGACCCGCGGGCTGCTGCCGAATGGCCCGGCAGGGTGCTGAAGACGCCCCGCGCTTAACTCCTGGCCCTGACCCCCTTCTCTGGAGACTGTTGGGCCGCAGGAACATTGTCTGGAGGACCCTGGCCTGGCGGCGCCCCTCTTTCTCTACAGATGAGTTCCCCTATCTGTGGAGTGGGGTACATCCCTTCCTGGAAGGGCTACCCTGAGGAGGCATTGAGCTGCGGGAGTCAAATGCCTAAAGCAGTTCTGGCTCTTGTTCAGTGGGTGCTTAACTCTTTCTTCAGATCCCATTTGGTAACTTGGCTTCCTCTTCCCCTCTGCCCTTCTGCTCCACCCCTGGGTCTAAGATGAGCCTGGATTCCCAGGCATCTCTTGCTCTCATCTTTTCACACAGAGGTCACCTTTCCACTCTTACATTTCCTCCCCCCCCCACGCCCACCCCCAGGTCTGTTCTTATCCCTTCCCCTGTAATCCTCAGGTGGGTGGGGGAATATCAGGGTTAATCCAGGGACAACAGCTGTTCCTACTCCTGAGCACCTAACTGCTGAGAGTGTGCGGACGGGTTTAACTCTTCAAGTTAAACCAGGACTAGTCCCCCCACAAGCCACATGGCTCCTGGGGCTGGCTCTCCCAGCCACTCCTGCTCCAACTCCACTTGGGCCAGTTGGACCCCTTTCCACCAGGGCTCTCCCTGCTTGTCTAACCTGGGTTGCTGCTCCCTCTCCTCTCTCCCTTTCTCCAAGCTCCAGCATGGGTCTCGGGTTCTCTTTGCCCCAAATCATCCCTGCTGGAGTGGGCTGCCTGTCCCCTTGTAGGCAGTCTTCCTAGGGTTTGCATTCTGTCTCCATCTCACCTGATCCTTCGCTGGCCTCCCCCCTCCCCGCCCCAGGCCCTCATTCCTCTTCTCCCTTGGGCAGCTCCTCATATAGGGTCTCAGCTCCTTTTCTTCATTACTCCGGCTGACTTTGCTTTCATCCCTCCAACTAGCTGGGCCAGTTCCCTGACCTCGCACTCCCACCTCAGACCTGCCACGGGGCTACAGCATTTAAGAGAAAGTGCTCAACGTGCTGAGTCAAGAAGAAAAATGCAATGTTGCATATTCATGTGCTTTTCATTTTTGTTTACTCTCAAAGTACAAGGAACTTTCTCTGTTCTTGACTCCTTTTGCTCAGCGTTTTCTCCTTAATGCTTGGCTGTACCTGAAAAACAACAACAACAACAACAAGAGGTTGGGCCGTATTCAGGCAGAACAAGCAGCGGTAACGGCACCTCCAAGTCCCCAGTGAGGCTTGTCTGTGACACCTGTCTCGAATCTTCTAGGGACAGTGGAGCCAGACTTCCCATGGTTGGTTATTCCTTGGCCAAGTCACCTAGTCTCTCAGTTTCCTCAACTGTAAAGTGGGAGTGGTAACCATCCCCACTTTGTATAGGGTTTCTGCGGGGAGTGAATAAGTTTATGCATGTAAACGATTTTGGATATTAGAACAGTGCCTGCGTGTCAGTGGATGTCAGCAATACGATCGCTCTCCACTGCTCTTGCCTCTTCTGCTGTTATTGTCCTAACCTCAGCTGTCTCTCAGATCTTGCCTGAGCTTGCTTTCTCTGTCACTGCCCTGTGGTCTGTGGCTGTCCTTTGGTGTCTTTTCCCTACCTCACCTCTCCCCATATTGCAGAGAGAGAGAGAATATGAATGAATGAATGAATGAATGAATGAATGAATATGAAAAATGGGTGGGTTCTGAGGTCAGACAGTCTGGGTTTGATTCCCAGCACCCTTACCTACCAGCATTGTGACCGTCCCACCTTGGGCCAGTTTCTTGCCCTCTACCCCTGGGTTCCATCACGGACCTCGAGAGTCCACTGCTGTCTCAGGGTTGTTGTGAATATCACTTGCTCCGGTGGCACGTCCAGTGCTGACCCCGGCACCTGGTCACTGCTCTGTCCATCTCCTTTCCTCTCTGATGCCCCCCTCTCTCTCTGCCCAACAGACACTGGCTTTCCTCTGCCTACACGCAATTTGCAGTGCCCTACTTCATCTATGACATCTACGCCATGTTCCTCTGTCACTGGCACAAGCACCAGGTCAAGGGGCACGGAGGGGACGAAGGGGGGGCCAGAGCCCCGGGCAGCATCTGGGCCGTGGCGCGCGGCTACCTGCACAAGGAGTTCCTCATGGTGCTCCACCACGCCGTCATGGTGCTCGTCTGCTTCCCACTGTCGGTGGTGAGTCGGGGTGCTGAAAGCCAGGGCCCCCTGTCCTGCTCACGCCAGCGCCGCAGGAGCCCGGGGAGCCCTGTGGCCGGGTCCCCCAGGGGCAGGGCAGGCCCAGGATGGAGAGTTCCCGCAGAGGGTTTTCTGAGCACCAGGCCAGCCCCAAACAGCGAGAGAGTCTGGGCTCAGCCTGGCCCGGGCTGGATATGCCCAGCCGTGGTGCCTGGGAGCTGTGGTTGCAGATCTCTGAGCCTCAGTTTCCTCGGCTGTAACATAAGGTATAGAGGCTCCCGCACGGGATGGTTGGAGGGATACGGTGACGTCATGCTCGCAGCTTGGCCGCTGTACACTAGAGGTGTTCAGACCTTCCGAGCTGAGCCTCTCCAAAAGTGGCCGCAGAGAAGAGAGGGAGGGAGTCCAGGGAGAGGCCAGGCTAGTTCTCCCTGTCCTCCGCAGGTGTGGCGTCAGGGCAAGGGCGATTTCTTCCTAGGCTGCTTGCTGATGGCTGAGGTCAGCACCCCCTTCGTCTGCCTTGGCAAGATCCTCATCCAGGTGAGAGGGGGCCTGAGGCTGTGCGAGCCTGAAGGGAGGGCACTTTCAGGGACCTTCAGGGAGGGCACTTTCAGGGACCTTCAGGGAGGGCACTTTCAGGGACCTTCAGGGATTCTTTAGCGGGCCAGGCCGGGGTCAGGGGAGGCGGGGGCGCAGGGGGCCGCGGAGGGGAGGGGGGTCGGAGTTGCCCGCCCCCACCCTGCTCTGCGCCCCGCCCCCCGCCCTCTGACCGCCCCGCCCACCCACCGCAGTACAAGCGACAGCACACTCTGCTGCACAAGGTGAACGGGGCCCTGATGCTGATCAGCTTCCTCTGCTGCCGGGTGCTGCTCTTCCCCTACCTGTACTGGGCCTACGGGCGCCACGCCGGCCTGCCGCTGCTCGCCGTGCCCCTCGCCATCCCGGCCCACGTCAACCTGGGCGCCGCGCTGCTCCTGGCCCCCCAGCTCTACTGGTTCTTCCTCATCTGCCGCGGGGCCTGCCGCCTCTTCCGGCCCCGGGGCTCCACGCCGCCCTCTCCCTGTCAGACCCAGGACTGAGGGTGGGGCCGGGGGACCCTCCACCCCCCCCACCCCATACCTTGGGGACGGGGCTCTGGGGCTGCCCGGCAGGAGGTGGGAGCCAGGGCCCTCTCGCCCTGGCGGCCCCAGGACCGACAGGTGCACTGCAAAGGGGCGGGACATCTCTGCTCCCGGGCTGAGGGGCAGGGAGCCGGTGAAAGGCAGGGAGGGGGTGCCTCTTCTCCCAGCAGTGCCTGAGCTGAAGGTAGCAAACCCCTTCCTGCGCACCCCTTCTCCCATCACCAACCCTGGGGCCCTGGGGAAGCAAAGGACAGAGGAAGGGGGCATCACTTCCCATCCACTGAGGGCTAGACGGCCATGGGGAACCTGACTCAAGGGGACCGGGACTCCGAGGATGTGGGGGAGGCCCTGCTACCAAGGCCATCCCAGCCTGTCCCCCTGCTGCAGACTCCTCTCGGTTCCGCACCATCTGAGAGGGAGGGGACACCCTAACTGACCCTCCCTCCCCCGCCCCCGCAGGCCTTGCTTGGGGCTAGCTGCCTCCACTGCTCCTTTCTCTCAGGGAGGCCAGCCTGAGGGATCTTATTTATTTTATTTATTCGCCCAAATCCATACTAGTCTGTGGGGGTGGGGGGAGGGAGGTGGCTGCTACCCCCAACCTTCGCAGTGCTGAGCAATCCCGGGGGCAGGTGAGGGGGCACCCCGTCCCCTCCCCACTGGGCTGCACATCTTGCCCTCGGGCCCCGGCATGTCCCTGGTGCTACACACCTCTCAAGGCTTCCTCCAGTCTGGGGTCAGGGGACCCTGGGAGGTGCTTTCCAGACCGCTAATAAAGACGATCTGATCTGCGTGAACGCCACCAAGGCCCTCTTCACCCAGTTCTTTGGTGCGGGGAAGGGTGGGGGTCTGGGGGTAGAAAGCACGGGTGGCCCCAGGACCCCAGGGTGGGGCAGGACCCCCTGCCTGGTTATCCGAGCAGTCAGGCAAGAAAAAAGCAGACTTTTATTCCTCAGCAGGAGAGGAGGGCGGGTTTGGGCACTCAGGGCAGAGTCCAGGGCCCTTGTCCGGCTCCTCAGGCCCCTTTCTGGCAGCTCCTATGGGATATGAGATCAGAAGTGGGAGGCCACACCCTGCCTCCCTAGGCTTTTGGGTCCTTCAGCCTCTCCCAAGGCAGGCTGAGGTGGGAGGGGCCCGGGAAAGGGGGGCCTTACATGTGTGTGCAGAACTGGTAAAGGAGGAAGAGGAAGGCCACTACCAGAGCGCCCACCAGGATGTGATGGAAGAACTCGGAGTTGGATCCTGTTAGACAAGGAGGGGAAGATGGGGATCCTGCCTCCTCTCCAATGGAAGGGCCAAAGGCAGCTCTTCCCCAGGCCCTGGCAAGGAAGGAGGCCCCTTCTCAAGCGGGTTCATACCTGAGTTAACAAAGATGACAGGTTTCTCTCCAATAAACTGGGCCACAGCCAGGAGCCTGTCTTGGTCTGAGTCTGGGTAATCAAAGAAGTCGGGTCTGTCTATGAAGAGCAGAGACCCTGCTCCCCGGACCGAGGTGCTGGCACGCTCCCGGCTGGGTGCTAGGGAGCAAAGTCTCTGTCAAGAATCAAGCAGACCCCTGCCCTCCACCCCAGGAGGCTGTGGCTGATCCAGGACCCTGCCAGGCCACACAGCCTTAGTGTGGCTGGGAAGGGGTTTGATTTTGTTCCAGGAACATCTTAAGGATCAACTAAGCTCTCCATGCGAAGGCCCGTGCTGGATTTGGGGGGGTGGGTGGGGAGAGACGGGCAGGGAGAGGCAGGCCCTTGCTTGGCCTCCCAGCTCCTAAGGCAGATTGACCCTTCACCCCAAGACTTCCTCCTCCCCACCGCTGCCAGGACAGCTTCCCACCTGTTTCTATGGCCCCCAGCCCAACCAGGAACACCCATGCCCACGCCCACTGCCACAGCCTCATGACCCTTCCACTCCTGTGACAGGGGTGGGGCTCTGTGATGTCACAGCCTGGGGCCATTCTGAGCATAAGCTCTGGGGTGAGGGGAGAGAGAAAGTGCTGGGAGCTGGGAACTTCCCCCCAAGTCCCCACATCAGAAGAGGACACTTTGGGACCACCCCCTCATCTCCGCCAGGGCCTTCATCCTTTGATTGGGGTGATGTGAATGATAAAACAGTAACAGGGGCAGCCCCAACATTTAGAAATAGGAAGGACTTGGGCGCAAGCTTGCTGGAAGCTGGGACTAAGGAGAGCTGCCTTTGTAGAGCAGACACGGTCTTTCCTGGGGTGGGGGGCAGGGAGAAACACCTCCAGTTACCCCCGGAATCCACTCTCTGCATGGCCTCCCTTACCCATCACAGCTAGCCTGTCCTCATTACACAGACAAGGGAACCAAGGCGCAGAGGGGCAAAGTAATGTGGGCGACGCACACTTCCCAGGGCTGTGCATTTTCCTCTCTGAGGCTCCCCCCTGCTTTGGGTCCCCAAATTCAAGGGTCCCCAAATTCACGTCCCTTAGTGCTCAGCTGAGGACGACCCTGGGGTTGGGAGCCGGGAGAAATAACAGGCGTTTCCCACTAGGTGGCAGCAGTGCCCACGGGTGCCTGTTTCCCTCCTACCCGCGAGGGCACCGCTCCCGCTCCTCCAAGCCCTCCTCCCGCCTCTTCCCGCAGGTGCTGCAGGAAAAGGTACCGCTGCGGGAACGGCAGGCACGGGGGTTGTCAGAGGAAAGGCCCCGCCCATCTCGAGGCCTGTCTCTTGGTCACCCACAGCGCCCTCGCAGGCTCCTCTCTCCGGGTGGGCTCCTCCAAGGGCCATCCCATTTCCCATTTCCAATCCCTGCTTTTCTCTATTTGTCCCTTCCCAACGACCACTGTCAATCCTGCGGGCCTCCAAGAGTTAGCTCTCCTCTGATTGGCAGAAGGGCCTGTCTGTCACAGATGTGTCCCGCCCCACCCAAGCCCAAGGACAGTTCAGGGTCTTCTTGGTTTGATTACACAGATGCCTGTTCAAGAGTCTCCGGCAGTCTCGGTTCTGTGACTTCCCCCAAATCAGGCATGTGTCTGTGGCATGTTGGGAGGTCCTCTGTCCTATGATGGAGGCGCCCTCCTCCCCTGGGTCCCCACCCCTCCTCTTTTTTGCCCTCAGGGGCTACCCTCTCAAGCGTCCTCACAGTAGCCCCTGGGGAGGTCCTTGCCCTGCTCAGCTTCTATTTCCTAAATGGTAAAGCTCAGGGAGGAGAAAATGGAGGAAAAGGAGACAGACTAACATCTACGGGACCTCCCGTGGGCCCCTTTCCCCTACACTTCTCTCTTCTGGGAAAGAGGAAGTGACTTAGCCGAAGTCAGGCACGTGAGGAGCAGCGAGGAGTCTGGCTCCTGACCCCGGGCCAGGGTTCCCAGCCCAGGCCTGTCTGAGGCTGCTGCCACCGTTTAGCCGCGGGAAGGGGTCCAGAGCCTTTAGCCATTGGAGTGGATCTTGCCGTTTCCTCACTCGCCCCAAAAGGATGCGGCTGCCCTGTCCCCCAGAAAAGGCTCCTTTGACACACGCAATGACTTCTCATTCATTTATTCATCCAATCACTAAGTACATGCACTGAGCCCCTGCTCTGTGCCAGGCTCCATTTATGGCTTAGAGAGAAATCACCAGGGCACGGTCTCTGCCCTCAGGGATCACAGGGGAAAGAACTCTTGGATGCACATCATTATAGACAGATAACCCCTAAGGGGCTGTCTACACTTGCTGTCTCTGCTCCCTCACCTTTAACGACCTAGCTTCGTCCTCACCGCTCCACTGAAGCCACTTTTGCCAAGTCTACCAATGACCTCTTAACTTGCCAAATCTAATGGTTACTTCTGCTCAGTCCGTCTGTCTCGCAGCAGCACGCCCATGCCCCTGCCTCTTGCCGTGGGAGCCATGCTCGCCCATTTTCAGGGTCCCCCCTTCTCCAGCCAGCTCAGCCTTGGACCTTCTCTTTTCTGTCTATATTCTCTCTCCCTAGGTGATCTCATTCAGTCTCATGGCTTTAAATACCATCTATATGCTGGTGACTCACAAATGTATATTTCGAGCCTAGTCCTCTCCTCTGAGCTCCAGACTCC
This sequence comes from Phoca vitulina, assembly GCF_004348235.1. Classification (NCBI taxonomy): domain Eukaryota; kingdom Metazoa; phylum Chordata; class Mammalia; order Carnivora; family Phocidae; genus Phoca; species Phoca vitulina. Next base: position 10,627,472 of record NW_022589748.1, on the reverse strand, counting down.
TCTACCCAGCTTCCTGCTTCGTGTCTCCTTATGTCCAAAACCATCTCCAACTCAATAGATCCCAAATGGAGCTCTTGGTTCTCCTATCCCAAACTGAGCTCCTGCTTTCCTTCGCCGCAAAGGGGTCTCACCATTCCTTGAGATGCTCTGCTCCACACAAACACCCAGGAGTCATCCCAACCCTCTTCCTCTCTGTCTCCTGACAGAGCCGTCATCAAGACCTGCTGGCTCAATTTCCAACATAAATCTCAAATCCATCCGCCTCCCTGGCAGCTCCATTGCTGCCACTCTTTCAAGTCAACCCCATTCCTCCCCTGGTATTTCGACAGCCTGTGGACCGGGGGACTTCTCTCTGTTCACTCCTCCCTCGAGGAGAACAGATCAGAACGCTCGGCTCCATGACTTAAAACCCTCCAATGGCTTCCCCTGGTGCCTGTGCGATTATGAACACCTTACCCTGAGCTGCAAGCCTCTTGCCCAGCCCCATCCACCCACCCACCTGAGTTCTTAACACAGCCCCCCTCGCTCAGCACACTCCAGTCCTTGCACACACCTGTGCCTAGGACAGCTTGCCCCCCACCCGTGAACTGGCTAACTTCTCCTATCTTCTGAGTCTCAGTAGAGACCACACTTGGTGCAAGAGGACAACTCCCATGGCCTTCGGATCATGCCCTATCCTATCACTGCATCGGAATTGTCTGTGTATCTGTCTCTTTCCCCTACAAGGCCCTGGAGCTAGAGATCACTGATCTTGGTCATAGACTTGCACCAAAGCATATAATAGGTGTCCAATAAATATTTATTAGCCAAATGGATGGATAAAAACCTTTCCACAAGCCAGCGCTCAGCACTGTCTGCCATTTGCCCCGCAACTGGCTCGAGCTCCCACTTCATCCTCACCTTGCCCCCACAAGGCTTTCTGGAGCCGTGCTGCTGGGCCTGAGCTAAGCCCCCGGCAGGCAGCAGCAGAGGAGGGCAGGACTTCTCGGCCAGCTTGCTCCCCCCATTCCCCGCAGGCCACGTCTGCCTCTTGCCAAACCCACCAGCTCTAGTCCTGGATGGGGGTCTCCCTTGATCCTGCCTCCTCTCTTATCCTGGATAGCCCCAAAGGAAACCTGACGGTTGCCTTTAAATAGATATTATTTTAATGTATTCTTTTGAATAGGGAATAGAGGCGAATGGTACAAAATCCAAAGGGTACAAAAGCACAGAAAATAAGACTTTCCTATTCTTGCCCTACCCTACCCTCCAGCAATCTCCTCAGAGCTTGATGTAGTTACCACTTTCTTGGGCAGCTTTCCAAGGATAAGTTATGCACAAAAAACCCCCGAACACATATAAACTCCTTTCTCCCCATTCCATTCATACTGTTCTGCGCCTTACTTTTTTAGGTTAAGCTGCGATTGGGAAGACGGCTCTGTACAAGTGTGTGCATGCAAGTACAAGGGCCTCTTTCTTTGTTGTGGCTGCATACTCTTTCACCGTTCGAAATTGTGTCAGAACTGATTGAACTGATCCCCTGCTCGTGGACATTTAGGTTGTTTCCCGTCTTTTGTCATTGCAAACATGCTGCATTAAAGAACCCTGAACTTTGATTATTTTGCTCATGGGCCAGCATATCTGTAGGATAAAATCCTAGAAGTAGAATTTCTGGGTCAAAGGTCTGTGTATTTGTCATCTTGGTACCCACCATCAGAATGGCCTCCTCAGAGATGGTGCCCATTTACCCACAGCGTTGTACGCATTGTGTGTTAACAGATGCTTTGAGTTTTGTCATCTGGTAGGTGATAAGTGCTATCTCAGTGTGGTTTGACTTTGCATTTCTCTCTCTTTTTAAAAAAAAAATCGTGTATTTTAAAAAAATACACATAGTATTTCTATCTTAACCATTTGCAAACATACGGTTCAGTAGTGTTAAGTACATTCACATTATTGTGCAACCACACTTCTCTTACTTTTAAATCACAATACTCCGGGGTGCCAACTGAGGGCCAGGCCCAGCTTGAGGGAGCCTCCATGGCCCTCCCTGGTGGTGGGGGAGACGGAAATGTAAACAGGCGGTAGAACGGAGCCTAAGGTGGCGCATTGGAAGCTAGGGGGTGGGGTGGGGATACTCTAGGAAGACTGCTAGGAAGAGGTGACCCAGGATGACTCCCGAAGGAAGGGAAGCTCTTCCAGGCTGGGGAGGTCCTGTGAGCAAAGGTCCAGAGGCCTCGGAGATCCAGGTGTGTTCTAGGAACTGCAAGTAACGTTCCTGCCAGACAGCCGCGGATCGGAGAAGTCAGGGTCTTGGGCCGAAGGGCCTTAAAGGCCACTGTGAGGACTCTGTCTTGGGGGGACGGCGGGTTTGGGGCAAAGAAGAGCAAAGGTCCAAGGCTGGAGTTTGACAGGCAGATGGCAGGGTTCGGGTGGGAAATGGCAGACTGGTGAGGGACTGGACTGCAAGGCTCCCGGGCGTTCAGAAGGAAGCCCGACGCCCTTCCCCACCTGACGGACAGAACTGGAGATGGCGGGGGGGGGGGGGTGAGGGAGGGGCCCCCGGCCCTTGGGGGGTGAGTGGGGCGACAGGAGGGACGCCGGAACAGGTACAGAGAGGGGGGGGGGGGGGCGGGGGGAAGCCACAGCCTCGGACCTGTCGCGTCCCTCAGACTGTGAGGTTCCCGGGCCCGGCTCGGAGACCCCCAGATCCCAGGCCAGCGAGAGCGGGCCGATCAGATCCCCGGCGCCTGCCCACCCCGGGGTCACTGCGGATCTCTAAGCCCCGCCCCTACGGATCTGGGGAGGGGAGGGCCCGCCAGCCTACTCCCTCCCCCCGCGCTCTCTCCGTGGGGGAGGGGCGTGAGGATGCGCGGGGGGCGGGGGAGGAGGAGGAGGAGGAGGAGCAGGCGTCGCCATGGCAACCAGGCGGGTGGTCCGGCGCCGCAGACCCGGGAGGGAAGCGAGGAGACGGCCGGGGAGGCCGGCGCCGCGGGCTCGGCGCGGGGGCAGGGGCGGGGGCCCGGGGTCTCCGGGGAGTTGGGGAACACCGGGCAGTTCTCGCCGCTGGTTCCCGGTGGCGCAGGGAGCCCGTGTGTCTGCGAGTGTGTGTCGGCGAAGTTCTCCGCGGTGGGTTAGTGCATGTGTGCGAGCGTGCGCACGTGGGCGCAGGCGTGTGCGCGGGAGTGCCCGTGGGTGTGTGTGTGTGTGTGTGTGCTGTGCACTCGCGTGCACCCCGGTCGGTGCCCGGCGGGCGCGGGCGGGAGAGTCCCGCCCCCTCCCCAGCCTCCGGCCGCCCCTCCCCGCCCCCCCGCCGCCTGCGCCGGCTGCTTCCTCGCCTCCACCTCGCTCACCCCCTCCTCCCCGCACTTTCTCCGGCTCTCCCTCCCTCCCTCTCGGCTCTCACCGCCGGACTCCGCGCTCTTCTCGCTGGCCGCCGAGGGAGTCGCCGGCCGCCACCGCCCAGCCTGTACCTGCCGCCCCCCCCCACCCCAGGGCTTGGGCACCTGTTGGAGGCACAGACACAGGTGCAGAGGGCTGGGCCGCCGGGGGCGTGAGGGTGAGGGAGCGCGTGTGTGGTAGCCTGTGAGCCCACGGCGTGCTTAGCTCCCTGGAGGCTGCAATTTCTGGCTCCTCTTGGAGAGCCAGTCTCAGGAGGAGGCGTCCGAGGCGGGGGTCCCCCGCGGGGGGCTGCAGGGTAGGGGGGACCAGGCACGCAGGTAGGCAGGCCGATCCTGGGGCTGAATGAAGGGACAGTGGGCCATGAAAGCCTAGAGGGGTGGGTGACACCCGGCCCAGACAGGCCCCTGGTGCAGAGGGATGGACAGAGCCTAGGAGAGGCAGAGGAGGGGGCCTGCAGGGCTGCTTCAGAGGCAGGCAGGGCCCAGGGGCAGACAGCATCCCAGGATGAGGGGCAGGAGCTGGGAAGATGGCATCGGGACTGTCCAAAGGTATGTGGGCATGGCCGAGGTGGAGCCAGGACCTATCTGGGGGAGTGGGCTGGCTGCCCAGCCCCGGTGCAGCGAAGCTGGGGGTCTGGAGGGCTCAGGCCTCCTGCCTGCCCACCAGCTGGCCCAGGCCACCCTCTCCCTCCACACCTGGGAAGGGAAGCCAGGGAGGGCCCCACCAACTGGGGAGGTTGCCGCCTGGGGCTCACGCTCTCTTGGACCTCCCTCCTGCAGCCAAGGGTGCTGCATGAGGGGCCGCAGGGGCGACCGCATGACCATCAACATCCAGGAGCACATGGCCATCAACGTGTGCCCTGGGCCCATCCGGCCCATCCGGCAGATCTCTGACTACTTCCCCCGCCGGGGACCAGGACCTGAAGGCGGGGGCAGGGATTTCAGGGAGGCCCCTGCCCGCCTGGCACCCCTGGCCCTGGCCCCGCCTGCAGCCCTCCTTGGGGCCACCACGCCCGAGGACGGAGCGGAGGTGGACAGCTATGACTCGGATGATACCAGTGAGTCTGGGGGTTGAGGGGGGGTGCTTCTGGGCTGTGGAAAGGGGCTGGGGCCCTGCTGGGCGTGTTGGGGGAGGTGGGCTCTGCCTCCAGGGCTGCAGTCAGGGTGGAGATTACAGACAGTTTCCGAAAGGCTCAATATTCAATATTTCTGCTGAGACACTCAACCACCCACACAGCCCCAGTTGCGGCCCAGCCGGGGACCCAGACGCTCGCGCGCACCCCCCCCCTCGCAGGCCGCCAGACGCCCAGGCACGCGCACCTTCCCCAGCCTGCCCACGGGTCTCTCACACACACACCTGTCCTTACACACTGCCTCACGCTGGTCTTTCCTCTTCTCCAGCCGCCCTGGGCATGCTGGAGTTTGACCTTCTCTACGACCAGGCCTCCTGCACTCTGCACTGCAGTATCCTCAGGGCCAAGGTGGGTACTCCCGGCCTCCCAAGCCCTGGCCCCGTTTGCCTGTTTCCAGGTCCCCAGGTTGGACCCCTCCTCCTTCCCCCGACCGCTATCCCCCGGCACCCTTCTTCTTGACTCTCCACACCCCAAGGATCCACTCTGCAGCGGGAGGGAGGGAGGCAGGGCTGGGAGCTTGCAGCCCTCTTCCCTCCCCTCCCCTGCAGGGCCTCAAGCCCATGGATTTCAATGGCCTGGCCGACCCCTATGTCAAGCTACACCTGCTGCCTGGGGCCTGCAAGGTAACGGCCTCTTCCCTCCCCCAGCCTGAGCCGGCTTGTGGGTCTGTCCCCAAACATCCCATGCCTTCAGCCTCCGTGGGTCTGGGGGACGTGGACTGAGAACCTTCGTCCCCACACCTCAGGCCAATAAGCTAAAAACTAAGACTCAGAGGAACACGCTGAATCCCGTGTGGAATGAGGATCTGACGTACAGTGGGATCACGGATGAGGACATCACCCACAAGGTGCTCAGGTGAGGGCTCCATTCCCCCTGTTACCGAGGATTCCAACTCAGCACCTCCTCTGGGAGCTGTCATCGCCACCTTCTTTGGTTGGTTGATCTGCCTCCCATTAAGCCCCTCTCAGATGCTCGGGAACAATCACTGGCTCCCCATCCCCCTTCGGCAGCAGGCCAAAATGTTTCCCCGGCATTCCTGCCCTCCAAATATCTCCTCCTACTGCTGGTCAGCTTCAAGACTCCTGACCTCTGCCTGTTGTGTCTCTTCCATGGAAAGTGCTCCCCGCTGTGCCTCCTCCTGGAAGCTTTCCCTGGTTGCCGAGCGCCCTCCCCAAAGCCCCAGACGTCAGACCTATGTAGCAGAGGTCTGCCCATCCTCATGCCTGTGCCCCCCTAACATCCCGTGCTAAGGAGTGAAGTCTTCAGGGACAGGGAACTTGCTCCATCATCCCAGGAGGTGGGGCTGTGGGGACTATAGTCCCTGGCCCGACTGAAGGGCAGCACGGCCCAGGCTTGTGAGGCCTTTAGCTGTGTTCTTGGCAATGGGGAAGCCGGGGCAGGGTTGGCACTGGGGCGGGGGCATGGTCAGCCTTGGGTTTTGGAGATCATTCTGCTGGCTGTGAGGCTGACTGGGGATCGGGGCGGTGGGGGCGGGGGGGACAGAGGCAGACACCGGGAAGGCTGGCCCATCTTTCAGATGTGAGCGCATTAGGCCTGAGTAGCCGAGTGTGCACTGGTGCCCAGCCCTGGGTTATGCAACTTGACATTTATTTCCCTTGATCCTGATAGTTGTAGGAGGTGGGTGCTCATATCTCCATTTTATAGATGGGAATTGAGGCATAGGGAGCTTGAGTGACTTGGCCAAGGTCACACAGGTAGCTAGTAGGTGGCAGAGGTAGGAAATGAACAGCCCTCCATGACAGCTCCTCAGGAGTGTCAGGACAGAAGGAAGCGCAGGGAGCTGCAGAAGGGGACGAACGGAACTAAAAGCAATCATTTCTTAAAGATTTTGTCAGAGAGGGAGAGAGCGTACACACAAGCAGGGGGAGAGGGAGAAGCGGACTCCCTGCGGAGCAGGGAGCCCGACGCGGGGCTCGATCCCAGGACCCTGGGATCACCACCGGAGCCGAAGGCAGACGCTTAACTGACTGAGCCACCCAGGCGCCCCTAAAAGCTGTCATTTCTTAATCGCTGGGCTCCCGTGTCTCTCCCAGGCTGGTTCCCTGCTCCAGGCAGACAAGGACAGGAGTGCCAGAGGAGGCGTGGGATCCTCGCCCGACTGCCCAAGGCTCCTCAAGGCGCTTCCAGCCCTTGCACACGGAGTCTGGGACCCACACCCACCAATGCCTGCTCTGGGCACGTTGTTCAGTTGGATCCCGTCCCCAGGCTCTGAATGGAGGCAGTGGAGGGTGGCGGTCCTCAGGATTTGTGAGGGCTTCCTGAAGTAGCTGCGCGGGTCCCGATGGACCGGGGGTGGCCGGGGCAGCGGGACAGGGCACCACACAGCCCGTGAGACAGGTGAGGCGTAGAGTAGGGCAGAGCTGGGACTGGCTTCAGGTGCCCCGCGTTCGGTTGGAGGACCTTTCTCCCCACCGGAGCAGGCTCAGGTACGCCGGGGGCCCTGACCCTGCAGTTCCCCGCCAGGATCTCCGTCTGTGACGAGGACAAGCTGAGCCACAATGAATTCATCGGGGAGATCCGAGTACCCCTCCGCCGCCTCAAGCCTTCACAGAAGAAACATTTTAACATCTGCCTTGAGCGCCAGGTCCCGGTCTGTGTAGGGGCTGGGGCGGGGGGGGGGGGGGGGGGGGGGGGGCGGCGACCCTGGGGAGGCTAGGTTTCCAGAACCTTCTCTCCGTCCCCTCAGCTGGCTTCACCCTCCTCCATGTCAGTGGCACTGAGGGGCATCTCCTGTTACCTGAAGGAGGTGAGGTACCCCACAGGGACCGCGCCCGTGTGGGTGGGAGGTGGCGGGGATGCGGGCTGACCCCCGAGTCCCCCCCACAGCTGGAGCAGGCCGAGCAGGGGCCCGGGCTGCTGGAAGAGCGCGGGCGCATCCTGCTGAGTCTCAGCTACAGCTCTCGGCGCCGGGGGCTGCTGGTGGGCATCGTGCGCTGCGCCCACCTGGCTGCCATGGACGTCAACGGCTACTCTGACCCCTACGTCAAGACGTGAGCCCGCCCTTCCCTCCCCTGGGGGCCTGACCTCCTCCGCGGCCTGATGCGTCCCTGACCGCCCCGCCCTCCTCTGCAGGTACCTGAGGCCTGACGTGGATAAGAAATCCAAGCATAAAACGTGTGTGAAGAAGAAGACTCTCAATCCGGAATTTAATGAGGTAAGAGGGGAAGGGCCCAGAAATCAAGCCGGGGGTGGGGGGGGCTGGGGCCGGGGCCTCACGGAAGCTGTGGCCTGCCCTGCCCCAGGACTTCTTCTACGAGATGGAGCTCTCTGTTCTGGCCACCAAGACTCTGGAAGTCACAGTGTGGGACTACGACATCGGCAAATCCAACGACTTCATCGGTGAGGGGACGAGGCTGCCGGGTGGGGCCGAGGGGGGGGGGCGGGGGGGGGCAGGCCAGCGGAGACGGGCCCTGACAGTGCTGGCCTCTTGCTGCCCCCCAGGTGGCGTGTCCCTGGGGCCCGGGGCCCGGGACGAGGCCCGGAAGCACTGGAGTGACTGCCTGCGGCAGCCGGACGCAGCCCTGGAGCGCTGGCACACCCTGACCAGCGAGCTGCCCCCCGCCGCCGGGGCCCTGTCCTCAGCCTGAGTGGGTGGCAGCTGCCCCGCACGGGCCCCGCGGGGCCAGGACCCAACCTCCGCACGAGTGTGTTGCACGTTTACACGGGGTGGATGCCCCGCCCCCCACTACCTGTCTTATTTTGTGAGAGTCTGCGTGACCGTGGGTCTGTCCTCTCGTGAGGGGCCGTGGACATCTATATTCACATATGCAAACTTCCTCCTGCCTGACTCGCTCCCACGCAGATATGCAAACACCCCCGCAGGGGGCTGCCGCGCCTCTCTCCTGCCCCTCCAGGCTGCCCCGTCCCCCTCGGCCCACAGGGAGGAGGTCGGATTCGGGGGGGTTCGGAGGAGGGGAATGTCTCCAAAAAAGAGAAGGCCAAAAAACAAAAACAAAAAAAAAGAGCCACTCCTTTAATACAGAATCTTCCTTAAAAACCAACCAACCAACCTAGCCCTGTACAGCTGCCCTTTTAAATGGGGGGGCCCCGCAGGCTCTCTGCCTCTCCCAGAGGTAGCAGATGCTCCCGGCCACTCATTTAAAGAACTGTCCCCTGGATGGGGCCAGGATGGGAGGGCAGGGCCTCTGCCCTCCCCCCCACCCCCACCCCCGCGGGGACCCACCTCCCGGGGGACATCCGTGCATGTTTACGCCTCTTCTGATCGTGTCAGTGGCCGCAGCATGGCAACTGGGCGTCAATAAACGTCTCTGCGGAAGCTGGGGGCTCATGTGTGCTGGCGTCGGGCACAGGGCGGGGGCTCGGCCAGAGAGGGGGTCACTCTGGGATGTCGATCACCAGGTCATCATCCCCGTCCAGGGCATCATCCCCGCTGCCCGCGTCGCTGAACATCTGCCGAGGGACGGCGCTCAGGATCGTGGGAGGAGGCATCTTGGGTGGGGGCAGTGGGGCCAGGGCTGCCCCCACCCCGGCCCCGGAGCCCCGGCCTGGGAAGGTCAGCGGCCCTCCCACAGGGCAGTCGGGGGGGCCCACCGCCATCTGCAGCAGGGGGAAGAAACACAGGGAGGGCTGGTCAGGGAGGCACTGGACCTCCAGAAGGCTGGCGGGGGCCTCTTAAGGCAGTTCTGGGGGGACAGGGGAGGGGGGCGAAGGCTCATGCCAGGGGCAGTGGACACAGCCGGACCAGCCAATGCTGGAATCGGGGTGGGGGAGGCCTGCCTCACCTCAGCCCCTTGAATCTCACCCCAGTGAGTGCCTGCAGGTGAGAGGTGGTGATGGAAGCGGTAATGAGGGTGGTGGTGGTGGTGGGGAGGGGAGTCTCCCAGGAAACCAGGAGGGGAAGGCCGGGCCCCGCCCTCTCCAGGGAGGCCCCTTGGCTGCCCCGTGACAGCACTTAGAGCTGGTCAGAGCCAGCCCGCAGTGCCAGCCTGCCTGCCTCTGGGCACCTCGGACCCCAGCTGCCGGCACCGGCCTCTCCCTCCTACTTCGGGACTCACTGATGAGCTGGACGCTGTCCTAGGCCTTTGCCCCCCCCGCCGGGTGAGGCTTCTACCTCATCTGTCTTGGGATCCCCGCAGCTCACCTGGGCTACGGTACCAGCCTCCTAACTGGACTCCCTGCCTTCAGCCTCTCCCAGAGTCAGCTCTTCCACACTGCAGCCAGAGTGAGCTCTCTAAAACATAGACCTGAGCGCGTCATTCCCCCACTCAAGGGACAGGCGGGAAGCTGCGCCCGACAACAGGCCAGCCCCTCCACCTGGAGTGTCCTTTTCTAGCCACCAAAAGTCTTGCTTTGTCCTCTGAGGCTGGGACATGGCCTCTGTCCTGCCCAACCCTGCAGCCCCCACCCCCTGCCAGGACTCCCCCCCACCCCCACCCCACCAGAGAGCTCTGTGGGCCCAAACAGCACCTGCTACGTGCCAGGTGACTGCCATTAACGACCATTCCGACCACCCTGGAAGGGAGGGGAGGTCACGGGCCAGAGGAGGAATCTGAGACTTGCAAATGAAGACTCCGAGGCTCAGGCCTGCTAGGTCCCCGCTGGGCAGGTCCCCGCTGGGCAGGTCCCGTATGGCCCCGGGTGGCAGCGGCAGGAAGCGCTTATCTGTGTCTCTTCAGCGGCTCCCGGGGCCTGCTTTCACACCTTCCGCCCTCATGGCCTACCGGCTGCCTCTCCAGGAGCCCCCAGCCCCACTGCTGTCCTTGGGGTGGTGGAGGGCCAGAGTGGGCCTTTACCTCCTGGTCAGTGCCTCAGGGTACAGGAGTTGGCCAGGACTGGTGACAGACAAGAGGCCCAGCTCCATGAGGACAGCCCCCCTCCTCTGGCTGCCACCTTTGGACCCCACCCTAGTCCCTACGTCCCACCCCTTCCTGGCCTTCCTCAATGGCCTCTGTGTGACCAAGAGCAGCTCTTGTTTATCGACAACTTACTAGGGACCAGGCACTGGGCTATGTGTTTTCTCTCCCTGAACTTACTTTATTCTACACTGACCCCACCAAACAGAGAAGAAAGCTGAGGCTCAGAAAGTGAAATGACTTGCCCAAGGTCACACGGGAAGTGTGTGGAGGACTCAAACCCACTCCATCTGACGGGCCCAGGCCCTTAACTGACCTGCTCCTGTCTTCACGGCTGTCCTTTGTCTCCTCAGATCAAGCCACCCAGAAACTTCAGTGACGCCCACCCCTTTACAAGGACCTCCTGGCCCTGGGCACCCAGGTCTCTGTGATCCCCCCTCACCCTATGTTTCTGTCCACTGTCCTTCTCCCTTCTCCCTCCTGCGTCAGCTCAAACAATACTTCTGCCACGTCCCTGTCCTCCTTCCACTCTTGCTGAGCCTGCAATTTCCAAATCTCACCTCCCCTGGGCTCAGATGTTACCTCTTCTTTGAGGCCTTCCCTGATTTACCCCCTCCTCCACCACAGCAACTGATCTGGGCCCATCTCTCAACCAACCTCCTCTCTCCTCGATGGCCACAACTCAGCTCCCCGTCACCTCTCCGTCAGGACCCAGCACCTTGGCCTCACACCGCAACGCCACACACGTGCCATGCCTCCACCCATTGGCTCCAGGCTTCACCGCCCCTGGCCTTCCGCACCATCCCGCCCTACAGGCCAGAAGCAAAAGCCTGCTGAGGAGAGTGCGGGGCCAAGGTCACATGGAGGGTAAGAGGCAGAGCTGGGATTTGAACCCCAAACCAGCACTCCTAACCACCACAAACGGTGACCTCCCATTTCGCCTCTGGCCCCCGTCTACCCACTTTGAAAGCTGTCCTGTCTAGTCCCAGTTCTACCCTGACTCAGAGTTGGAAGGGCACTGTGCCTCCTGGACCCTACTCTCTCCTGGGGCTCAGCGCGCAGGCCTCTCTCTTCCCCTCTCCAGCCATGTTCTCCCCCAACAATCACACCCACCTCCACGCTGAGGACTTCAGTGCACCCCACGAGCCCCAGGCTGGCAGCCTCCTGTATCTCGCTGGCCTTTCCAGACAGCATTCAGCATGTCCCAACTCCTCGTCTTCCTTCCCACAGCTGCTCCTCCCGGGCCTCCCGGGCTCAGAGGGAGGCTACCCCTCTTCTTCAGTTGCTCGGGCCCCAAACCCTGGAGCCGCCCCTGGGCTCCGCTCTTTCCCACAGCCCGCGCTGGTCTTCCCATGGCTCCATCTTTGAAACTGATGCGTCAGCCACTTTTCGGCGGCTCTATACCCTGCTTTACTGCAGGAGCCTCCTCGGGGGTCTCCCCACTTGCATCCTGACCCAGCGCCTCCCTGGTCTGTTCTCCACACAGCTGTGAGTTCCATAAAGCAGAGCAGACTCCCCTCGGCCCGACCTCCTGCAACGGCTCCCCATTTCATTCACGGTACGAGTCTCTGCGACACCGAGAGGGCGCTCCACCATCCTGCCCCCTGGTTATTTCTCTGACCTGCTCACCACCACCCACCACCCCTCCCTTGCCTCCGACCACACTGGCCTCCTTCCTGCTGGGGGCCTCTGCACTGCTGGCTCTCCCTGAAACACCTGTTTAGAGAGCCACATGCTCGCTTCTCATTTCTTTTAAGCCTCTGACCAAATAATGTCCGAGACCACCCACCCAACAATACCGGCCCCTCTCTACTCTGGAGCTTCCCACCCGCTCTACCTGGCCCCATTTCTCGGCGCTGGCACCTACTTATCTTGTCTGTTTTCCACCTCTCTTGCTAGAACGGGAGCTTCGTGAAGGCGGGGATTTTTGTCTGTTCTGTTCGCTACCGCACCTGCAGCACCTCGGACAGCGCCTGGTACAGAGCAGGTGCCCCAGGAACACTCGTTCTGCATGTGGTTTGAGCACTCACTTACACATGCAGAAGAGGCAGAGACGGTCAGAGAGACCTGCTCAAGGTCACATGGTTTCTAACTGGTGCAGTCTTGACTCCAGATCCCACAACTCTGCCCGTCCTCTGGGGCTGCCCGGCATCACAGGCCACCTGTGAACGATGAGCCTGGCCCCCACGAGTCTTCGCTCTGAGTGCCCCAAGGCTGGTCCTGCCCTCATTTTTCTCCACATCAAGTCTGTGGGCCAGGACATCTCTGACCCACCCCTCAGCGCCTAGCCCTAGGTTGGGCCCCCAGCAGCCCCAAATCAATCTTTGGAAGTTCTCGGACAGGCCCCAGCCCATCTCGAGCCTCCCTCAGATGGCGGTCCTCCTGCCGTTCTGGCCCCTCCCTAACATCCCCCAATCAGGGTACCTTGAGTTTCCGGGGCAGGCGGGGCCGTTTCTCCCGCTTGGGCCTCAGGGGGCTGGGCTCGGGCAGCTGCAGGGCCAGGTAGTCAGAAGGGAATGGGGGGTAGGGGGGGGAAGCCAGCTGCAGGCGGGAGTGAGGGGATGGAGATGGGAAATGGAGTGGATGGGGTGGGGGGGGGAGGGAAGAAACGCAAACAGGAGGAGGAATGGAAAAACAAGAGGTGGTGATGAGTGTGGCTCCTGAGAACAGAAGGGGAGGGGACAGCAGCAGGACTATGTCCTGAGCTCTGCTCTCCTCAGTCACGCCTGTCCCCCATTCCTACACCAGAGAGAAGTGGGCAGCCCCGACTCACACCCCTCCAACGGACGCTTGCTGCCACACCCAGACAGATGTCCCCAGAGTTGGGCCGGCCTCCCCCTGAGGCCCGTCTGCCCAAAAATGCCCACTTTACTCCCAGGCGGCTCAGTTACCGCTTCCCACCCTTGACCGCAACTCACCGAGCTCAGGTACGGGGAGGGGGCCGTGGAGGCCTGAAGGGGAAACCCCGTTGAAGGAGGCAGGGAGAGGCTGGAGGGGGAGGGGGCACCCCCCAGCGGAGGGCTTCTCTTCCTGGAGAAAGTATGGGGGGGGTGTCAGAGGCAGCTAGGAGGCCCAGGTGCCCCCACCCACCCCCACCCCCAGAGAAGAACGATGGCTTCTTCCCACCTCTTGGGGGCTGGCGTGTCCGACAACTTGGGTGTTCCCTCTGTCTCGCTGTTATCTGAAGATGCAGTGGCATCTGAGTCTGTGAGGGGGTAGGGCTGGTCAGAGGGAGGGTGGGGGGCTCCAGCCTACCCCAGAGAGGTGCAATCTCAACTCTATGGAAGGGCCCCAGGGAATGTGACTCCCCAGTTGGCACACACGTGCTCTTTGGGGGAGGCCCACAGCTTCCTAAAATGTCCTTTACAACTGACTTCCTGCCTGGACTCCTCCCTCGTAACACAACTGTCAAGCACTTAACTGTGTGCTAGGCTCTGAAAAGTTCACCCCCGCTCCCTGTGCTCACAACCATCCAAGGAGGAAGGTGAGAGCATCATGTCCTCCTTCCAGATGAGGTCACTGAGGCTCAGAGAGTAAGGTGTGGAGCTGGGACTTGAACCCCCATCTCTGACTCGTTCACCATCTTCTGCCACTTTCCTTTATGAGCCTCCTAAGCTGCCTTCAGCTCCTGCCTCTGTTCCACTCCCCAGGTCCAGGGTCCTGCTAAGCTACCCTTCACATCTCTCCTGTCTTTATCCACTGCTCCCCATCCCAACGACCACCAGCTCAGGCCACCACATCAAAATCACCGGCTCAGCAATCTCACCTCTCCTGCCACCCACTGTCCACGCAGCTCCAGAATGATCCATCTGGAAAGCTGATCCCAGCCTTCCTGGTGACATCCCCTCCTGCCTGTGAACATCTGGAGTGCTTCTTAATCTGGTCTCAACCTACCTTTCTGGTCTCCTGACCGAACCGTACTCTTCCTTCACATCATTTCCTCTAAAAAGAAATTTATCTCCCAGTTCTGCACTTCCACTTAGAAGGCCCATAGCTCATTTGACAAATAACTGATACCCGGGATATAGACTGTCCCCAGTTTCTCTGCTCAGATCAAAAGGCAAAATTAAACACCGCCTCTCTGAGAAGTCTTCCAGAATCCCTCAGGCTCAGTTAATTGCTGGCTCTCCGCAAAACTCTCCACTCTCACTTGTCAGGGCTCGCCTCACGTTGTGCTAAGATGTGTCATGTGTGGGTGTCTCCCTGACCAGACGGTGGGCTTTTCCAGGATACGAGTGGCGGCTTATGTCTCTGGTTCTCCCTCCTCAAGATTTATCCCACTCTGACCATGAACATGCTGTTTTTTCTCATGGCTCCTGTCCTGAAGTTCCCCTCAAACAGGAAGTTACCTGGAAGACCTCAGGGAAGGAACAGGCAGGCAATGAGAAGCAGGATGAAAAGCCAAACGGTTTGCCTTGACCCACATGAGCTGGCTCCTGCCTATTTCTCTGACCTCATCCATCACCTACCATCCCATCATACATAAAGTAATGACCATTGTGTGTTCCAATAAAACATTATTTACGAAAACAAGTAGCCTAACTGACTGTTGTCTGCTGACCCCACTCCAGACCAGTGTTTAAAGGCACCATGGGGAGAGGTGATCATATATGTCATAGGTTATGAGGACCCCACGCTGGAATAGGACCACAAATGCCCACCTCAGCACTTTTTCAAACTGTGGGTCTCAACCTATCAGTGGGTCATGAAGTCAACTTAGTGGTTTGCAACCAGCATTAAGTTAAAAAAAAAAAAAAAAAGTAAAGAAAAAAGCAGTCTAGGGGCGCCTGGGTGGCTCAGTCGTTAAGCGCCTGCCTTCGGCTCAGGTCATGATCCCGGGGTCCTGGGATCGAACCCCGCATCGGGCTCCCTGCTCTGCCGGAAGCCTGCTTCTCCCTCTCCCACTCCCCCTGCTTGTGCTCCGTCTCTCGCTGTGTCTCTCTCTGTCAAATAAATAAATAAAATCTTTAAAAAAAAAAAAAAACAGTCTAAAAACCATCAGAACAAATTATATACGATGACCTTTAACGCTGTTTCATTTTGTTGTCTTATAAGCAAGTATGTCCGTGGGGCCTTGGTCTGACATGATAAGGAGTGCTCAAAGCAAAGTGTGGAAACACTGCTTCAGCCCTTCTGCTCTGCAGACAACCTGGTCCCTTCTTACCTCAGGGCATCTGCACTGGCCATTCCCTCTGCCTGGAAATCTCTCACTTGTATCTTCACAAGATTGGCTTCTGCTTCTTACCTAGGTCCCAGCTCAAACATTCCTTCCCGAGAAACGCTTTTCTGGAGCATTCTACTGACGCTGTCATCTGCTTTTGCGTTGTTTGCAAACTAAGAACAGCTTTTACGTTTTTAAATGTTGGGCGGGGGTGGACTCAAAGGAAAAATACTACTCATGACATGTGAAAATCACATGAAATTCAAGTTTCAGTGTCCATAAATAAAGTTTTATTGAAACACCTCCATGCTCACTTATTTACATATCACCTATGGCTCCCTTTGCACCACAACAGCAGAACTGTGTAGTTGCAACAGTTCTGCAAAGCCTGAAATATTTTTTATCTGGCCCTTTACAGAAAACGTTTATCAACCCCTGCTCTACTCCGATCACTACCATACAACCCTGACTTTATTCCTTTCAAATCTAAGATCCTAGTTTCTTTGCTTTCCTGTTACCCCCAGCCAGAACGCAAATTCCACTGTATCCCCTGTGCAAAGCAATAAATACTCGAGTGAAAGAATGGTAGAGGTGAAGGGCAAGCAACAGATTTAAGAACCACTGGAGGTTTTATCAGCCCCCACAGCCTATAATGAGGGGCCCAGGAAGCTTGCTGAAGTGCCAGGAGCCACTTCCTCCACTAATTTTTCATGACCTTGCTCACCAGAAGAATCTTCATCCACGTTCTCGTACTGCAGAAGTCGGTCTAGAAGGAAACTAAAGGAAGAGGTGGGGAGAACAAGAGTGTTTATTCCCATCTCAGCAACGTTCTCCTGGACCCTGTCCCCTCTAGCTGGTCCAAGGGATCCTCGCAACAGCCCCAAGCCAGGCGCCATGCATCTGTGGCCCAATTCCAAGGATGGGGTCCGAATGTAGATCCACAGGAGCCACACCACCCGCAGACATTCCCCCTTCCCCCCACCGTGTCCCACCTCTTATCCCGGGACACCTTCAGCAACTTCCTCTGCGCCTTCCTCAGCTCCTCCTGGAAGCACTCGTGTTCCTGTATCACAAGCAAGGTGGACGCTGAGCCAACGGTCATCCGTAAAGGGGCCCGGAACCCGGCGACAGCTGACTCCGCTCCCTTTACACGTGGGTAAACTGAGGTCCTACCAGCGCCAGGCCTCAACCCCCACAACCTCTCACCCCTGCACTCACGTAGATGAGGAACTTGAGCTTCCGCTTCAGGTTCCGGTATTTCTTCTTGTAGTCCACTTCGCCGTCCGCCGGCCCGTTCATGACCTGCCCCAGGAGCAATGCCCCGCAGTTGTCGGCCGTCCCGCTGCCCAGAGCCTGCGCACAGCCCCGCCTCTCACGCCTCCGCTTCCGGAGACTCCGTAAGGCTGTGTCCGCCGGGACTACAACTCCCAGCGTACCCCGCGCCCAAGGCTCTTAACCACAAGGGTTGCCCTCTTAGGAACACCGGGAAAAGAACGTAGCTTCCAGGGGCTACGCTGAAGATGGCGTCGCAGCGACGCGATGATGTCATAAAGATGGCGGACGCCGGAGGTACCTTTGCGGATTCGGGATGTGCTTAGCAATCGCAAGCCACAAGACTTTCCCCCAGGGATTCCTAGTCTTCAGGCGAGGATATCCTTTTTCATCTGTCTTTCGAAATCACTGCGGTCTAGCTAGTGCCCGTGACCACGGACGGAGGCAGTGTCGCGGGTTGATTACGTTATTACACCCGAAGGCTGCCGGCGTCGAGTCGGTTTCTAACGAGAATTTTTAAAAAACGATTGACCCTAAGAAAAGGGAGGAGCCGCGAACCCCTCCAACTACCTGAGGCAAGCAAGTTTTGTCTGGCAAAGCTCCCGGTCCAAGCGACCCGCGACCAACCCCCAACGGTCCCTCCTCTCACGGCGCCGCGACCCTGCGAGTGCGCAAGCTCCTGTCAAACGCGGTGACGGAGGCCGAAGAGAAAAAAAGGCGGGAGCCACCAATCCCAGGTGGAGCAAAATGGCGCGGGAGAACGAGATGCAGGAGTTCATCCGTAGCTTCTTCCGAGGCCGCCCGGACCTCAGGTGCACTAGAGGCTGGAGTTGGGGTTGGAAAGGGCAGGGGCGGGACGGGGACTCCGTCTTGACACGTGTCTCCGCAGCACGCTCACGCACTCCATCGTGCGGCGGAGGTTCTTGGCTCACGCGGGCCGCGACCACCTGGAACCCGACGAGAAGCAGGCGCTGAAGCGACTGGTGGAGAAGGAGCTGCTGAAGGTGCAGGTGTGGGCGCGAGGCGGGGTTTGTTGCTGAGGAGGAGGGGGCTGGGAGGGGGTAGGGAACGCAAACTTGGTACACGTTTTGCACTCTCGCGCACACACAGGTGGATGAAGCAGGTGCCAGGGAAGAGAGGCTAGATCTTGCCAAGAAGGCAAAGAGGCCTCCCACCCCCAGCAGTGGCCCCGTGAGGAAAAGGTTCCGTTTCAATTCGGAGTCAGGTTAGTGCCTTCTGCATAGTTGGTGCATTCAGAAAGTATTTACTGTGCGTGCATGTTCTCCCAAGGCATTAGACGAGGGCAGGAGGCCAGTGAGGCAGGAACCAGCCATGGGGTGGACTGACTGACAGCTGTGTTTCCTGTTGCCCTTCCCTCCATCTGTCAGAGGCAACCAACCCCAAGTGGAGGGAAGAAGGGCCAGGAGGAACCCATCCCGACCTTCTTTTCTCTCCACATTCCAGAGGCCAGCTCTGCAGCTTCCAGTCCAGACTGCTTTGGCCCCCAAGCAAAGAATGGGATGGCGGCGGTAGAAGTCAGTCCAGCTGAGGGGGAGAGTCCAAAGCAAGCCTCAGAGAAAGCAGTTGAGGAGAGCAGTGATGAGGAAGAACAGCAGAGGGGCCTGACTGCAAAGACTGGATTAGAGAAGCTGGCGGCCAAGGAGAGCAGTGAGGAAGAGGAAGAGGGCTCGGCCAGAACAAGTGAGGTCTCAAAGGAAGAGAGCAGTGAGGTAGATGAGGAAGAGGAGGAGGAGTCTAAAGGCAGGATTAGGAAGAAACCTGTGACAAGGAATAAGCAGGCACCAGGCAAAACCTTAACCAGTAGGAAGCAGGCCAGGGAGGAGAGTGAGGACAGTGAAGAGGAACCTATCCAGAGCACAAGAAAGAAGGCAGTGGGAAAGAAAGGAGCTAAAAGCCACCAGGAAAGTGAAAAGGACAGTGAGGAGGAGGAGGACACCCTAGCCAAAAAGAAAGACAACAGAGAGGAAGAGGAGGAGAATTGGAACGCTGGAGCCCAGGGCAATGGACGGAAAAAGTCAGCTTGGGAGGAGAGGAGCTGTAAGCAGAAAAGCAGGGCAGCAAGACTGCTGGGAGAGTCGGGGGACAGAGAGGAAGAAAAGGAAAAAGCAGGCAGTGGGGATAAGAGCGGGGGAGACGAAGAGCCCCTGGTGCAGAGGAAGAGAAAGGACAGGACCCCATGGAAGGGTGAGAAAAGGCAGAGTGGAAGCAGCGAGGATGGGGAAGACAGCTGGAGAAAGGTGAAACCAAGTACTGAAGGCACTGGAAAGACAGCCAAAGTGGGCAGTATCAGTGGTGAGGCGAGCGACTCGGAGAGGGAGGTGAGTGACGGTGAGGCAGGGGGTAGCCCTAAGAGGGAGAAGGAGAACCACTCTTTCAAGAAGAGCTCCAGGAAAGGCAGGACGCGAAGCTCCTCCTCCTCGTCCACAGATGGAAGTCCGGAACCTCAAGGCAGGAAGGTGATGAGGGGGGACGATGGGGTGGGAGGCCACCTTCAAGGAAGAGGGAGGCCCTGACTCAAGTGCAGAAGGTTTGGCCTTCAGCTGCTTTCTTTGCCAGGCTGGCTCTGGTCGCCGCGGTGAGGACCACCCAGCTGTGATGAGGCTAAAGCGTTACATTCGGGCCTGTGGTGCCCATCGCAACTACAAGAAGCTGCTGGGCCCCTGCCGCTCACACAAGGAGCGCCTCAGTGTCCTCCGGGCAGAGCTGGAAGCCCTGGGCATGAAGGGTGAGGCTGGATGTGCCCTGGGGGCCGCAGGAGAGGGCCTGGGCAGCTGGGGAAGAGAGGATCACCAGCCTCTTCTGCCCCAGGTAACCCTTCCTTAGAGAAGTGCCGGGCCCTGAAGGAGCAGCGGGAGGAGGCGGCCGAGGTGGCCTCCTTGGACCTTACCAACATCATCAGTGGTTCAGGTGAGGGGTTTCCTCCCACTCTCTGAGACGGGGCTTGGATTTTCTCAGATAACTGATCTGCTTTTTCTGCCCCTCTATCCAGGCCGGCCACGCAGACGCACAGCTTGGAACCCTTCAGGAGAAGCAGATGCCCCAGGGGAGCTATACCGCCGGACTTTGGGCTCAGAGGATGAGCAGCCCCGTGCCCCACCCCCAGACTGGTCACATATGCGCGGCATCATCAGCAGTGATGGAGAGAGTAACTGAGCTCCTTCCCTTCCCCAGGAAGCTTTCCACTTGGAGAAAGCAGATCAGCACCCACAGCCCCCATCCCAGTCGGTGCCTGCAGAGCTTCAGAAGCAGCTTTCTTCAGAGAAGACTTTGCACCCCCAGGGACACAAGTTGTTGGGATCCTATTTCTCATGTTCTCAGTTTAAGGTGTTTACAGGGGTTTATTGTTTAAGACTCAATAAAGGACTTGTTTGAATCACCTCATCAAAACTGGTCCCCACTTGGGGCGCCTGGCTGGCTCAGATGGAGGAGTACGCGACTCTTGATCTTGGGGTCGCTGAGTTTGGGGCGAAGAGATTACTTAAATAAAACTTAAGAAAACGAAAACCGGCCCCACCCTCACTCCCTGTACTTTGAGCCAGGAAGATGAGGAGTGTCCACTGTCCCCACCCAGTCTGGTTCCCTTTTATTTCCCCCAGGTTCTCCAAATGAAGTCCCAGCCTCCAGACCCTACCATCCAGTCTGCCACTGGCCTCTATCAGAAAAGAGTGGGGCTCCTACCCCGCTTCCTCCAGCCCGACCAGCAGGGCCCTCACCATCCTGCTTTTAAGCTGTGTTACATGCCTAGCTGGGAGGAGGGTCTGAATAACTGGCTTTAAGAAAAATGTGAGAAACATAATGAATTGACTTGGGGACAGCTGGTGTTTACGTCTTCCTTCTCCCCTTCTGGAAACAGCCACTTAGTCCCTGGGCCAATTCTTTTCGCCTTGAAGGGGTGGGTACGGGGCATAGACCTGACCAATCCGAGTACCTCAGGCCTCTGGCTACAGACTGAGCCAATGACGTCACTAGGACTTTGCTGGCATACTCGCTGTTGAGATTGCTGCTAAGATGTAGGCTTGGAGCTGCCAGGAGCCGGTGTGTGAAGTGAACCTTCTGAAAATCTTTGAAGCCCAAAGCAAAGGGAGTAGAGGCCAAAAGACTGATGAATTCCTTTAAAGTTCTGGATCTAGCCATGCCCAAAGTCATTAAAATCACTGAAATTTTTAGTTAACACAGCCCAATAAATTCCCTTTTTAAATACAAGTCACACTATCACCTCCGGCCAAACAGTCCTTAATACACACCTTGGACAGAAAGGGTGAGTCCTGGGGTCTGTTAGAATAACCAACAGTTTATTAAAAGCTTGCTGTGGGGCTCTGTGCCAACCCCATAGCTGGGAGGGGCTCCCATGACTGCCCCCAGGCCTGGGAGCAGCCCCTTCGAAGGTCCTTCCCTTGTTCCCCTGCCCCAGCTCTGATCTCAATTAAAAAAAAAAAAAAAAAAAAAAAGATAAAGGACAAGACGGCACAGGACGTCAGACAGCAATGGTGGAGGGGGGGAATATGGAGAGACCAGGCAACCTGACCCCAAGACCCCATCCTGATCCTTCTTTCTTAGGAAGGCCTTTTCCTTCTGTTCTCCCCACCCCAGACCTGCTCTGCCACACCCCAGGTCTGGGGGGCCTGGCATCCCCAGTCCACAGCCCCATTACACGGGGTAGTATAGTTCTCTGAATATAATATATCTAGACCCACCCTTCCCCTCCCCCAGGGGACCAGATGAATATTTGACACGCACATCTCCCTCCTTTCCCGAGGCTGTGATGGAGAGAGACCCTGGCACCATGGTGGGGAGGCAGGGGCTCCTGGTCAGCCTTGAGGCACCGATGCCCAAGCTGGCCCTGGGCCACTGGCCAGCCCAAGAAGCTCATGAGATGAGGAGGTCTGAGGGGAGCTGGAGCCAACATCCTGTCCCCCACCCTTGGGTGGGCCTCAAGCTTACAGCCCTCCAGGATCAGGCTCCACCCACCCCTGCCCCTGTCCCATTCATCTGCTCATCCACCCCTGCACTTCAGGAATAGAAGTGGGAGGAGCCATTGAGGATGTGGGAAGCGACACTGGTGCTACGGCTCAGAGGCCCAGGCACTGCAGCGGCAGGGGGGCCCACGTTGTCACTGCCACTGCCCCCCGAGGCTGCCCGCCGCAGGGGCTGAGGGCTGTTTCTTAGCAGCAACAGGGCTCCACCACGGGGTGTCCCACTCTGTGTGGGGGGTCCCAGCCAGTTTGGGGGACCTGGAGGAGCCAGCAGAGAGGGCTGACGCCAGGCTGGGGGGGGCATGCCCGGTGGAGGAGGACCATGGCTCCAATGTGCCCCCGATCGGGGAACAGGACGCGAGGGCCAGGCAGGGGCAGGGGGTGGAGCAGGATAGCCCTGGGCAGCAGCCTCGGCTGGGATGCCCCCCAGAGCCATACTGGAGAAGCCCAGCCTCATGCTCTCAGCATCGAAAGCCTCGATCTCACGGGCCTGCCGCTCGAGCAAACTCCGGATTCGCTCGGAGCGCCCTGTCTGCAAGGCCAGCAGCTCCTCTTCCACCTGGGACACCCAGAAGAGAGGTTAGCAGGTCCAGGGGCAGGAAATGGGGAGCCTGCCCTCCCCAATGCATCCTGGTGTCAGAGTCCCCTTACCCGCTGCTCCAGCAGTGCCCGCCTCAGAGCCACCCTCTGCTCCAGCTCCCGCAGCTCCCGCTCATGCTGACTCTCTGTGCGGATCTTGATCTTGCTCTGGTAGGCATTGAGCAGCTCCAGCTCCTGTTGAAGCTGCTGCCGAAGGGCCTGGAATTCTGCCTCCTGGGTCTCATCAAGCCGCAGCTGGCAAACGGGAAGAACTCATTTTAGGGGCCTCCTCCCCCACCCCCACAATCCTCCCCTGCCCCAGGTAGGCCTGGGCCCTAAGGTTTCAAGCAGCAGCCAGTCTCAACATCTATCAGAATGAAAGGTCGTCATACCCTGTGACACAGCAATTACACTTCCAGGAATTTATCCCCCAGGTATACTTGCACATGTGCTCGGAGATGTTCACCGAAGCGTTGTAATAGCAAAATACTGGAAACAACCTAAATGTCCACCAATAAGGGATGGGTTAAAGAAATTATGGTACATCCATACCATGGAAAATTCTATGCTGTTTCAAAAATGAGACAGGTGTACTGACATGGAAAGATGTCCAAGAATTAGGTGGAAAAAGAAGAGAACAGTATGTACAATCCGATCCCGTTTCCGTTTAAAATTGTATGTAATTTTCCAAATATGCATAGGGAAAAAACCTAAAATACAATTATTAACAGTTACCTCTGAGAGGTGGGATTGGATGAGAGAATGGCAATGAATAGGGGCACTTTGATGTTTTACACTGTATGTAGTTTTTAACTGGCCCATTCCAGTGTTGTGTGATCTTAGAGAACAGCAATCTTCAAAATCCTCCAGAAGTCTGAGTAAATCGGCCCAAGGGCCACAATCATTTTAATTTGCTCCCTGTTAACACATTAAACTAACTCAGGCCCAGGAAAAAAATTATAGCCACTCTTTCCTTGGTGGTTCTTGGTAGTCAGGCTGGCTTTGTCAAGACCTTAAGAAAATACTTGAGAGAGACAATAAAACCATGGCAGAGAATACTAACAGTGGGAAAGTATCCAAGTTTCCCCCAAGAACAAAAGCCCCGTCTTTGTCCACACTCCCCCATTCCCACTCCCCATAACTAAGCCGGGCGTACAGAGGCCAACCTCCACCATGCTCCCTCCCTGGACCCCAGGCCTCACCGCCTGTGAGCTGAGCATCTCTGAGATGGACTGGTCGTACTGCTCGGCTAGGATTGCCAGCTTGCGGGTCTGTTCTTCTTTGAGCCGCTTAAGGAGGCTCTTGTGCTGAGCTTTGGGTGTGGTCTCCAGCAAGTGTGCCCGCAGGGCCTTGTACTGCCGAGTCTGGATCTTACACGTCTCCTGGAACTGCTTCTTGATCTGCAGCTCCTTAGACTATGCAGTGGACGGACCAAGGGGAGATGGGGGCAAGGGAGAGGAGGAGGAAGAAGAGGAGGAGGAGAAACAACCAGGGGAGAGGGGGAGGAGAGAGGGAGAGAGAGAGAGAGAGAGAGAGGAGACAGAAGCAGAGACAGGGAGAGGGAGAGAAACAGAAAACATGTTAGACAGAGGGGGCGGGGGGAGCTGTATACAGACAGACACAGAGAGATGGGATTGTGTTGAGAGAGATCAGGAAGGTTCTCAACGGGCAAGAGATACAAAGTAAACAAGACAGGTTCCAAGAGCATGTTCAGAGTTGGGTAGAAAATTCACAAGAAACAGCAGGAGAGTTCATGGACAGGGAACTGAAAATCTTTAGGGTACTGAGTGCACACAAGAAGCTCTGACCATGCAAAGAGGGAGAAAATACAACCCAGAGACAGAAGCCAAGTGAGCAAAGAGTGAGAGAACCAAGTCACACAACACACCCATGGAAGAGAGCAACACAGCTAAGGAAAGACAGAAGGAGTCCCAGGTTCAGCACCTCAGGATGGGAGGGAGAGGAGGAGGATAAGCTCCGAGCTGAGAAATGGATAAGGAGTAGCCCCATCTTGGGCCACACCAGGGGAAGGGGCAAGGAGGTGTCCAGAAAGGGCCTGACAAGTTCAATGGGCCAGCAGCTGCTACCCTGACCAGATCTCCACATTCCAGCCCGGCCCCTTATGTACTCAGCTCCCACTCCAAGCCCACAACCAATCCCATTTCCATGCCCCCCCCCTCTGCCTGCCCCCCCCCACCAAAACTCACCACCCCCTACTGTAGAGGATTTGTAGTCCCATCCCCAAGCCCTCTAGGGTAAAGCCTAATGCCAGGAGAGAAATTCAGCTCCCAGATAGAAGGGAACCACATAGGGAATGGGTTGGGAGAAAAGGCAGGGGATGAGGACAAAAGGACCTGGAACCTAAGGACTCTCTGGAAAGAATCCACCAACAGGGGAACTATGGGACCAAGAAGTTCTGTGGAAGCTCAATAGGGGCTCAGACCTCTGAGCTGGTGGGTCATGGTGCAACGAAGCTATGAAGGCAGAGAGGATGAGGCTGAGGAGTGAAAGGAGTTAAGATAACGTAGATGGGGGTGAAGAGGTCATGGAACTGGGGGCCAAGGGTCCAGATTGGGGGCATACCCGGGATGCTAGGCGGCAGGACAAAGCAGACAGAGGCAGCCTGGGCCAAAGGTACAGTTCCGCTCAGATATTTTATTTGTGTTTGTCTTTTTCTTTTTTTTGGTGGGGGAAAGGGGACAGGTTGGAAGGGAGACAGAAAAACAAAATCAAAGAGAGAAAAAAAAAAACATGACTTCCCACCCACCACCACCCCTGGCCCCAGGCCTGAGTTGATGAGGGTGAGGATGAGCACACACACAGCGGGAGAACAGCAATAATTTAGGGTGGGGGAGGAGTGTCAGGAGAACACAAAGTGTAACTTCTGGACTCCACGGTGGAGGAGGCTGCCTGTCTAGAGGTCCAAAGGACTGGGGTGAGGTGGGAAAGCATACTAAGGAAGGAGGGGTGAAAGGGAGGAGAGGATTGGGACTGGAGAAACCTCACTGAGTAGTGGGAGATAAAGTGCTCGATGCTCTAGATTCGGGCTGAGGAGGAGCCAGAGTTGGTTACCTCCAGGGAGGCAGGGCCCGGGACTGGCGGGTTCGGGATCGCCGCCCAGTTAGAGTCCCAGGCACTGGCTGGCGAGAGGCAGGAGGCCCTAGCCGGCGCTGGCTGCGTGGCAGCAGCCGAGGGATACGGCTGGGCCTTTCACCCCGGAGCAGGCCCCAGCTGGCCAGTGTGTGGATGGCCCAGGGGGGCAAATGGGAGGCTAAACCCTGGCTGGCCCGTGCCAGGCGCCAGTTCCAGCCCTTGCACAGGGTCCAAAACCTCGCCAACAGGGCTAGCGGGTGTCGGGCAGTGCGGGGATTACCCCGCCGGGGCCCAGGGACAGGCAAACGGCTGCGGAAGCCATCCTTGTTGGTTTTGGGGTAGAGTGCAAACAGGCCCCGGTCCCCCACAGCCCCACAGCCCTGTAGGGCACGAAAGGCCATGGGCGATAGGCGCAGGAGAGCCCGCAACCAGAGTCGAGAGATACCCCGGCGCATCCGGGGGCCCTGCTGCCGCACCCATTTGCCCCCAGCTGCGAGAGCTGCCAGAGGTAGAGCCAGGCCTGGCCAGGCTAGGAGCCAGGCAGCCCCAAGGCCCAGAGGGACACCCATAAGGCCACGGCGCCAACTCAGACCCAGGACGGCCCCCAGTGCGGTGCCCTGGGCCAGGAGTAGGAACAGACTGGGGGGCAGGTGCAGAGCTGTACAAAGAAGTAGGTAGGAGGCCCCCAGGCCCACCAGCCCCACCTCAAGGGCCAGCAGTGAGGCCTGCAGGCCACCCCCGCCCTGCGCCGCCAGCAGTGGGAGGAGCAGCAGGAGTAAGAGGGGCAGGAGGCCAGAGGAGGACCCCACTGCGAAGGAGAGGCCGGCCAGGAGACCATGGGACAGAAGTCCAGGGAGCTGGCTAGCAGGGCCGTGCCTCAGATGTGTTGGAGGGGGCTCAGGGGGGATGTCTGGTGAGGGACAGCCATCTCCAGGATCCCTTGGGGTCCTAATTGGAGCTCCCTCTTCCTCTTCCTCTTCCTCCTCGGGGACTGGGGTCAGTGCTGGGCCTGGGATCCAGCCAAGCTCAAATTCCTCATCCAGTAGGCTCCCATCCTCTTTCCCCCATAACCTCCATTCCCCAGCTGTCTCCTGGCCTACAATGCTCCTCTCCTGGGGTGCCAGGGATGGGACTCTAAGTTCTTCTACCTCCTCCTCAGGCAGACCCCAAACTTCCTCCTCAACCAAACTCCTATGTTTTTGTGGACCGGGACTAGGGGTTCCTGATTCTTCCCCCAATATCCTCTGTTCCTCTGGCTCCAAGGTGGCCCCTTCCTTTCCCAGAATCCTTCTCTCTGGAACTGCTTCCTCCTCCTCTCCCAGAATTCTTTGGTTCAGGACTGCCTCCTGGTCAGATGAGCAGGGCTGCTCTTCTCTAGGGGTGCCTGTGCTGGGTGGTCCCAGAGCCCCAGGAACGGGGAGCGGGAGGCCCGGGGGACGCTGGCCTGCACGTACTTTGAGGCTCTTGGGCTGCTGGCGAACCTGGGCCGCGTGCTTCTGCCGCAACTCTTGCTCACGCCGCTTGTTGTACTCCAGCTGGTTGCCCAGCTCCGTCTGGTGCTGCAGGCGGGTGAGCTCCGCCCGTGTGCGCTGGACGGCCTGGAGCTGCCGTAGCTCCAGCTCCCGTGTGGCCTCATGCTGCCGCAGCAGCAACGCACACTCCAAGTCCTTCTGGGTCTGCTTCTTGTTCAAATCCTGAGGCAGAAGGGAGGCAGGGCCCCGAGCCCGGTCAGGAAGCCTTGTTGGTGTCGAGAGAGCCCCAGGACTCCCAGGGAGCTGAG
Organism: Phoca vitulina; assembly: GCF_004348235.1. NCBI lineage: Eukaryota > Metazoa > Chordata > Mammalia > Carnivora > Phocidae > Phoca > Phoca vitulina. The sequence goes on along the minus strand of NW_022589748.1, from coordinate 10,600,249 downwards.
CACGGGGAGCTGAGGGGTGTAAGGGAGCCAGGCTCCTGGCCGGCCTGGGAACAGAAGCCCAGGGAGCTCAAGCAGGGTCTGACAGCACGAGGAAGACAGGGGCGTGGAAGAGAAGCCAAGCCATGACACAAAAGAGGGCAGAGGAGAAAAATGACCCCAAGCAAGGCAGACGGAAGGGGTAGGCGCCTGTGCTGCGGGAGGGAATGCGGGATGGGGTGGCCTACCTCCCGCAGCAGGTCCTGGTCCAGGCTGTGACGAGCCAGCAGCATCTTGCGCTTATACTGGCGACACTGAAGCTCAAAGTACTGGCGCTGCCGCCGCAGGAGCCCCGCCTCCTCCTCCGCCTGGCACTGCTGGAGCTGCTCCTTCTGCCTCAGAAGCCACTCGGCCTTCTCCCGCTTCGGGGTGCTGGGGTTCTCCTGGAGCTCCTGCGCAAGGCAGGGGGGAGGGCAGGGGGGTCAGGGCGCCTCGCCTACCACAGGCCCCGCCCGCGGCTGCGGCCCCATCCCACCTCTTTCAGCTGCTCCTTCCGCAGTTTGTAGGTTCTCTTCTGCGCCTCCAGCAGGGCGGCCAGCTCCTTCTTCTGCTGCCCAAGGATGTGCTGCTGGAACTTCCGCTCCTCGGCCTGGGCAGCTCGAGCCTCCTTCTCACCGATGGCCTGGTGCCGCCGGGACAGCTTTTCTGCCTCAGCCCCAAAGCCAGCCCGCTGGGCCTCAAGCTCCCGCTGCAGCCGCGCGCTGTGCTCCTCGCGCTCACCCCGCAGCCGCGACTCCAGGGCCAGCAGCTGCTTCTGGTGCTGTCGTCGCATCCGCTTATAGCCACTCAGCTGCTCCCGCAGCGCCGAGTCCTGCTCGTGCTCCTGGATCTGGCGGCTGACCTGGGGCAGGCGAGAGGGTAAGTGGGGCTCAGCCTTGCCCCATCTCATGACCACATGCGATCGTCGTGCTCCCCTTGGAGGACACACGCTTCAGACTCGGGTTTAATTCTCATTTGGTGCTTTCCTCACACTCGGCCCCTCTGAGCCCGCTGCCTCCACAGGCTGAGGGACACTCAGTCTATTTCACAGACCGGTGAGAGCCGCACAGGGCCCAGTGCAAGAGTGGCAACAATTCAAGTTAATTCAAAATCAGACATACCTGGGCTACACTCCCAGCTCGGTCACTTACTAACCACGTGACCTCAAGCTAATTAACGACACTAAGCCTCAGTTCCCTCATCAGCTAAATGGGGCAATGATACCCTTTCGTAGGAAGCTGTGGAAATTAAGTCTGATAGAGATGTCATAGCGTCTAATAAAATGCTCTGACCTAACAAGTGTTGGCTTCCTTCCATTTCAGCAAACGCTAAGGACTCCTCACACAGCCCAGGTATGGAGCTGGGAGCTGGGCCATGAGATGTTGGGAGTATAAAGAACACTGGACCTGGATGTCCCCATCTGAGGTTTGGAGTTCAGGTCCCACTGTGAAGTGGGCATGACTCCCAACTAGTCCAGGTGGTCACGTCCCTGGAAGTCACAGAGCTCTCTGCACAGCACCACAAAGCACTAAGCACCACAGGATCTGAAGAGCTGTCTTAGCACAACAGTCAACCACAAGCATTAGCCATAGAATATATTAGACTGACCACTAGCCTCTAAGGGATTTGATGTTGGTGCCTACAGCCAAGCAAGAATGTAATCTAAAGGTTTATTGAAAGCATGGATGGGGGCACCTGGGTGGCTCAGTCGTTAAGTGTCTGCCTTCGGCTCAGGTCATGATCCCAGGGTCCTGGGATCGAGCCCCGCATCGGGCTCCCTGCTCAGCGGGAAGCCTGCTTCTCCCTCTCCCACTCCCCCTGCTTGTGTTCCCTCTCTCACTGTCTCTCTCTCTGTCAAATAAATAAATAAAATCTTAAAAAAAAAGCATGAAAGAAAAACTATGTTTTATGAAAAGTCTATCCATCCTTTCCTGTGAACTGAGAAAAAAATCACCATGACTTGATTTTAGGAGGACCAAGGTCCTGCTGAATTTGAAAATTTGAGAATGACCAAAGGTGTTTGGGCAAGTGCCTTGGACAACAGCATGTCTGAGTCACGACTGTCTCATCTCTCAAATGGGCTTGTACCCTCTCCCTCCAGAGGAGCTGGAAGGATGAGATACAGGCATGGGTGTGGGCCTAAGAGCCAATCAATGGTATGAGGCAGACACTGGCCACCATTCCTTGCCCTTCAGGAACATAAAATCCAGCACACCTATCATAATGCCATTTAAGAGTAACACAGCACCTGGCTGGCCAGGAGCCTGGGAAGACACCCCAGGACATGCTACTTAAGCCTAGCCACAAAAATGGCATAAGAGTTTACCAAGCAAGTTTACCACATTGGGCAATGTAACCAAAACAGTCTGTTAGGAGAAGAGAGTGGGGAGGTCGAGGAAACAAGGCGAGAGACAGCAACAGAAAGTGAGGGTGGAATCTGGACTTAATTCAGTGCCACAGGAGGAAAAAATCATCTCTGGACTTACGGAGTTTGGGGCATCCAGGCTGAGGGAGAATGGCCACACTTACCAGGGAGGCAGTACGAATGGTGGCAAAGTGGTCCCGGTTGCGGCAGTAGGCCCGGCGGCGGGCAGAAGAGGTGGTAGAGGTGGGAGCTGGGGCTGCCGGCTGCTGGAGAGGGCCAGGGGTCATCTCTGGCTGGTAGGGGTCATCATACAGGTTGTCAGAACCCTAGAGGAAGGGAAGGTAACAGGGATGCCCAAGGTTCAGAGGTCACTGGGCCCAAAGGGAGTTCCCTGGAGACCCAGTGAGACTTAGAGGAGCAATCACCCTTGCGGGGAGAGCTGGGGCTTGGCCTTGTCACCGTCAGGCTTGCTGAGGGTGGGCTGCATACCGGCAGTCGGTGGATGATGGAACTATGGGAGGTGACTGTGTGCTCCCCCTCCTGCATCATGGCCATCTCTCGGGCTTCGGGCCCTTCCTCTTCCTCCTCTTCCTCTTCTTCTTCCTCCTCCTCCTCCTCATTGTCTGAAGCATCTGCTAGGCTGTTGACTGAACTGCTCTGGCTGGAGGCGCTGATGGACATGCTGGGCACTGAGTGGCTACTCTCTAGACTGGTCAGCGTCCCAGCCCGGTGCATGTAGGGCTCGGCCTCCTGTGGACAGGGCGCAGGCTTTTGGGCAGGGAAGGGGAAGGACAAGGGGTGTGTATATGGAGGCAGCACAGGGAGACGGAGGGTAGGAAGAGGGAGAGGGAAAGTGAGCCAAGCAGCTGCTAGGAGGCAAGCACAACACGGTGGTATAAAAGGGTGGCATGGTAAGCAGGGTCACCTCCTCTTCCTCTGGGGCCTCAGCACCAGGGCCATTGGGTGCCTCTTGGAACAGAATCTTCTTCATCTTTCGGTACTGCAGGTTGTCCAGCTCCCGCACAGCATCCTTAGTCCTCTGGATGAGGTCCATGATGACTGTGGGTGGCCGCTCCCGGAGCACAAAGCGGTGCTGAGGGGAGAGAACGCTGAAGCCTGCTGCCAAGCACCTTGCCCCCCAATATCCCCTGAGCTTTGGCATTCCCTCTGTCCTGGAACACTTCCCTGGGGCCCATGCCCACCATGAACTGATGCTAGCCTTGTCCTACCCCTTGCTCCCGCATGAACTTTCACCACCCAATCACTACTCCCGGGACAGGCTCCTGTTCCTCCAGGCATGGCTGACAGATAAGAACAGTCAGGAGATCTGGATTGTAGTCCAGGTCCTCTATCAAAGTGCTGTGTGCCCCTGGACACATCATGAGGCCTCTGTGGACCTCATAAGGTATCCCATGATTATAAAACAAGTAGGTCAAACTAGACTGTCTACATCAGTTCCCAACCAGGGCTCCTTAGGCCCTGCCCTCATGGATCTGTGAAGGGAATGGGGGCCCCTCTACTTTTGATAACTCAAAACACACCTAAGGGAAATCATACATTTACCCATGACAAGGCTACACAGGCTTTTGGCTTGAATTACATCAGATCAGTGTGGTAACCCTGGTTATCGCACGCAGACCAGAAGCTCTGGCTGGCAATTATATACATCTTTGATTAATAAAAGATGGGAAAACAAATTATTACTTAATAAATAAAGGCAGTCTCGTAGACAAAATCTTACAAAATACAGAGTCCACTGGGCACTGGGAATGGGGACGGGAATTCATAAATGAAACTCTTAGTGGAGGAAGAATTGGGAAACACTAATGTCCCTGAGGGGTTTCTCAGGTGATTCTAACAGGCAACAGTTCTAGGAGAATGCTAGGCCAGTGAGCCCTCACCTTCAGAAGAACCTCTGAGGTTGGTCTGTCTTGAGGGATTTTCTGAAGACAGGAGTCAACAAAATTCCGGAAGTACTCAGACCTACAAGTCATGGGAGGATAAGGGAGGGGTGGGAAGGGCATGAGCCAGGCAGCCTTACCCCTGGGCCCAGGAATCCCAGTCCTCACCAGTGTCCTGACTGGAGCACAGGGGACTCGTTCTGTGCAATGTGGTATAAGGCACTCATCGCATTCATGTTAAACAGCGGTGGTTTCCGTTCGGCTACAGAGAAAGGGTCAACAGGGAGAAGGTGAGAGGTGGCAGGTAGGCAGAGGAGGCTGGAATGGAAATCAAAAGATTTGGGTCCACACCCCAGCTCCCTGACTTCCTTGCTGAATGACCCTGACCAATTCTCATAATCTCAATTAATTCCCTCTATAAAATGTAACACCTACCCTCTCCCCTGCACATGGTAGAGCAGGATCAAAGAAAACAATATGTGCATAAGCACCAAAGGAAGCAGAAGGAAACACAGTTATCAGCCCAACTAACATTTATTAGGTTCCAAATAAGAGCAAAAAACTTGGTGAGTGTTATGGGGAAGTTAAGGAAAAACAAGAGACAGGCCCTGTCCTCAAGGAACTTCCAGTCTAACAGGGAAGGAGACAGAAAAATGGCTGGGAAGCTGGGTGTGCATGCTGGGCCCTCAATCTGGTACACAGGCAGGGGATTAAGGGCAGGTCTTTTGGAAAAAGGGATATCGGAGCTAGGCCTCAGATTAGAAGTTATAAGCCAGGAGCTCCTTGTGGCCCAGACAAATGTTTTGTGTCATTTATGTTTTTTGGCCTAAACAGTGATTTTTAAATTAAATTCCAACCTAACAATTTTTTTAAAAAGATTTTATTTATTTATTTTGACAGAGAGAAAGAGAGACAGTGAGAGCAGGAACACAAGCAGGGGGAGTGGGAGAGGGAGAAGCAGGCTTCTGGCTGAGTGGGGAGCCCGATGCGGGGCTCGATCCCAGGACCTTGGGATCATGACCTGAGCCGAAGGCAGACGCTTAACGACTGAGCCACCCAGGAGTGCCTCCAACCTAACAATTTAATAACCATCATCATCATCATCATCTAAATTTTTAGTTTCTCCTAAAAAATTAGATCTGGTGAAAAGGAGCTGACATTCCTGCATAATGATGGGTTAGAGCTAAGAAAGAGCAATCTCCAGTTTGCCAGGGCCTTCTCCACATTGCTTCTCTGATACAGACTATCAGCTGCCATTTATAATCAGGACTGATTGTTTCTTCAATAGTAGAGAAATATTTCTCTCCATTCATGTCTCTACCAAAAACTAGGAATAAAAAGGACAGCTCTCCATTCTTCTTATACCTGGCCTTATACCTTCTTATACCTCTGCACATATTTGCATCACCTGTCCGGCTGTGTCCTCAAATGACAAATGCAGACATGCGGAGATGGATGTGTGGATGGATGGATGTCCAAATCTCGGACTCTGGGCAGAAGACAATACAAACCAGGGCAAGAAAGTGGAAAAGTTCATGGCACACTCAGGGCGTGGAGCTCATGAAGGGGAGAGCCAACCTTCAGGAAGTGGAATCTTTAGCTTGGTGGAAGGAAGGGTGGGGATGGCGTCACTCTTGAAGGCAATGGGGAGCATTAACGGCTTTGCGGAGGGGAGCGAAGCAACAGCACCCAGCTAGGGAGGATCTCTCTGACATGAGAGAGACTGGAGGGAAGAAGAGACTATTGGTAGGAAAGATCACTGCAGGAAGTCATTGATAAGAGAAGCTAAGGGCATCTTTTTCTTGGGCAACTAGCTGTGCCTGGCACCTTGTTGAAGGCTTTACGAACGTGACCTCACAAACTGTTGTTTCAGTAGCGTAAGCTGGCAGAGATGAGAACCTTGACAGGGCTTCAAGGCCTGATGAACTCACTTGAGCCTAACTCTCACTGCTTTTTATGTGGCATTACCTGCAATATTCCAAACAACTGAAGCTAGTCTCAGCAACTCATGCCTGCTCTTACCTATCTGGAATGCTCTTCCCTACAGTCTTCTCACAGCTACTATTTGTCTTACGGCTCTGCTTAGACAGAACCTGTCTAAGCCTCAGCCCCTGAACTAGGTCAAGTCCCTTGTTTTATGGTTGTACTGTTCCTGTAACTTCCCCTTTCAGCTTCTATCACGCTGAGAGAAAACATGCCTGTTTCCCCAACTAGAATATAAGTTCCATGAAGGCAAGAACCTCATTCACTGCTACACTCCCAGAACCTGCTAGGATAGCATGGCACACAGTGGGCATTCAAAAAAGACGTGGGCACCTGTGTGGCTCAGTAGGTTAAGCGTCTGCCTTCGGCTCAGGTCATGATCCCAGGATCCTGGGATCGAGCCCCACATAGGGCTCCCTGCTCAGGGGGGAGCCTGCTTCTCCCTCTCCCTGCCGCTCCCCCCCCCCCCTTCCTTGCGATGTGAGAAAAATTAAAAAAAAATTTAAAAAAAAAAAAAAAAAAAAAGATGTAGAACTAGAGTAGTGGACAGGAAGGGAAGAATGCTCCGAAATCTTCAGGTCTAAGAGCTGGCAGGATTTGACAGCTGCCTGAATAGGGGATCAAGGGTAGAGTCAAAATGGACAGGAGCTTGAAAACCTGAGGATGAGGTGGTATGGGGATGGTAAGAGAAAGAGAAAGGAGTGGAAAGAAAAAAGGACGAAGGAACAGAGGATGTCGTCCTTACCCAGCTCAATGCAGGTTATCCCCAAGGACCAGACATCCACCTTGCCATCGTACTGCCCCTCATCCATTGCCAGGATCACCTCCGGAGCCATCCTGGGAGAAAGGTCAGGAGAAAGAGGCTGATCACTCACCCAGACTCTGCCAACTCCTGCTCCCAACATCCTGGGGACTCTCTCCACTCACCACTACCCCCACTCACCAGTATGGGGTGCCCACAAAGGAGTTGGCGGGTGCCATGATAGATGCAGAGCCAAAGTCCCCCAGCTTCACCAAGCCTGGCTCTGATAGCAAGATGTTTCCAGCCTTCACATCCCTGCCAGAGACAAAGCACAGGGATAAGGCATGCATCTCAGGAAGGCTGGGCAGGGGCTTTAGCACCAAGTTTCCAAGAGGGCTGTAGACCAGCTGAATGAGAAGTGGTGTAGAGTGCACCCCCTCCCAGCCATTGTCAGTGCAGCTTGTACCTATGGATCATGTTGTGGGAGTGCAGATAAGCCAGGCCCTGAAGGGCCCCGTGGGTCACAGCTGCAATCTCCACCTCCTGAAGGGGCTTCTTGTGCACTGGGGAGTGAGGGAAAAACATCGAACTGAAGGGAGCCCAAGGGTGGGGCTGGAACAAGCTCCCCTGATCCCTTCCCCTACAGCTTCTTTGCCCTTCTCCCTTCTCCCACTTGTCGGCCAGAGCCACTTACCTTCTAGAAGGTCAGAAGCTGAGCCCAGGCAATACTCCATCACCAGCTAAGAAAAGATAAAGGGTCAGAGATAAGCATATCTGGCCACCCCTGCCCCATCTCCCTTGGACAGAGATCCAGAGAGTTTCTCTGCCTATCCTCCACTCAGGCATTGCCCCCGGGGGGTAAAGACAGAGAGGAAAGACAACTGAGAAAACGACGTGGTCATGGGAGAGTCCCTTAGAGCCAGGGCCTCCTCTAGAAACAGCCCAAGATACCACCACTCCCATCTGAATCCCTTCAAAGCCCCATTCTATCTCCATTTCCTCCAGTCTACGTGCCCCTTTCCAACTACTAACAGTTTATGCCAATCTTCAAACCAGCCTCTCCTTCTGGACAGACATTGCTGTTCATGGGTTTGTCTGAGGACTAAAGAAGTTGGGGGAGACTTCCTCCTTTCCGAGGTCCCTATAATGGCACCTGGAACAGGGCCCACCTAAGAGACTGGACCAGGACAAGGATGGGGGGCAAAGATCAGGCCAGAGTCAGGGGGCTAGCTCACCCAAGCCGTGTGCTCCCTCAGGTAACAGCCCCGGTACTGAATGGTATTGGGGTGCCGGAGCTTCTGCAGGAACCGCACCTCCTTGATGATATCCTGCCACTTCTGAGAGGAGGTCAAGGGAGGAGAGGCTTACTCATCCTACACATCGAGACTTGGGTCCCCTGCCCTGCCCCCCACCAGTCTTGTCAAACTTGACCCACCTCATTTGACTGCTTCCCACTGTAGGACATCTTCTTGATGGCCACCACCTCACTATTCCGGACATCTCGGGCCTAGAAGACCAGACCAGAAGGTGGTGAAGGCCCCTGGTAAGAACTGGGCAGCGGAAAGACTTGCTGGCCCAACAGGAGAGGGCAGGAAAGGCTGGTGTGGTATAGTAGTGTAGAGGGCTGTGGACCCACAGCAAGAAGAATGCAGTGCCCATCCCTACCCCATTCTCCGAAGTCCCAACTCACAAAGTACACGGCTCCAAAGCTGCCATGGCCAATTTCCCGGAGATCAGAGAAGAGCTTTTCAGGGTCATCCTTGAAGAACAGCTCAGCCACATCGGGGTCCTTCAGGCTCCCGGCCCGGCCCCCAGCTGGCATGATGGCCCCTGGGGGCCCTGAGAGTGGGGCCTGACCTGGAGAATGAAGAGCAGACCCTTAGAGCAAAGATGGGACACTCAGAGAGAGGAAGGGGCCTCTCAAGTTTCTGTCTTCTCCTCCCCTAGTTCCCTGATGAGGGGGAGGCACCGCAGAGGAAGGGCAAGGGGGAGATTAGGAACAACATCAAAGCTCCAAAAAAAATGAAGTTGCCCTGGCAACCAGAGCACGGGGGCCGGGTCCCTGGAGTCCCTAAAACTGTTAGGAAGACTGAGAGCTAAGCATCCTCACCACCCCCAGCCCTCAGTAAATCCATTTTGCTACAACCCTTACTTCTCCCCTCAAGAATAAAAGATCCCGCCTCCCAGCCAGAACCCCAGATTCCCAAGTGTCCTGTCCCACAAGTCCCATACCCCAAATATTTCCAGGCACCTTCCTGTTCCCCTTGGCGTCGAGGCCCCCTCCTCCCTCAACCTCTCACACCCTGGAAGAGAGCAGGAAACAGCCAGGCCGGAGGCAGTGGAAATCCGGCCATTGTTAGAAGTGGGTACTGGCCCAGAAGGGCCAGAGGACTTGCTCTCAAAAAGGGCTAGGGACACTGTGGTAGGGAGGAGATGCAGAACGGAAGGACAGGGATAGAAACGGCATCTGGCTTTTGGGGCCTCTCTGTGACCTGGGCCGCCTTACTTGTCCAGTCCAACTGCATATGCATCATGCACAGGTACAGGACATTTGTGGTGTACAAATAACATTTATTGAGCATGTAAAGTAAGCACCTTACATGCATCTCTCTCATTCAATCCTTACCACAACTTTATGAGGATTTACTATTACCCTTATCTTGCAGATGAGGAAACAAGCTCAGAAAAGGTTAAGTCTTGCTGAAAGCTGGTCCCCTATGCTAGGCATGAAATAAGCAGGGCAAGATAGTGATCACCATTTCACGGATGAGGTGACTGAGGCATAGAAAGGAAGCAGGATTTCTCCAAGGTCAGAGAACAGGATCTTCTCTCCAGTCAGGCCAGTGTGCTTATTACTGTCTTAGCAACTCACCTCAAGCTCATCCCTCTCCTGCAGGAAGCCTCCCTTGACCACTCTAGCCTTTGGGGGGAGCTCCTAGAGCACCCAGCCCAAAACCCAGAGCAAGCTCCTGCAGTACAAGGAAGCCAAGGACCCCGCCCCTTTCCCCCAGGGAATTCCAGGCCAGGCTCCTGGCTAAGCACTTGTTGGAATTCAGGCACAAAAGAGCCTTCAGCAGAGTTGGACTCCCAGGGCAGACAGAGTTCTAGCTCCTTTAAAGCACCTAACAATTTAGCATGTGATTATATTCTGTCGTGCATGGTTTCCTGTTGTGTTGTTAATTTTGTCTCCTTAGCCCAACTGGAAGCTGGAGGGCAAGAAGTAAGCCTGACTCTCGCGTGGGCCCCCAGGGTGCAGAGGGCTCAGAATAGCCTGGGAGATTGATTGACTGCCTTCAGCCAAGCCCTCAGCAGCTCCCAAGCTGCTCAAAACAGGCCCCTTTCTCCATTCTCCTGCCAGCAACCCTGCCAAGCACCCCTCACCCCCACCCCCACCACACACCCACACAAAAAGGCAGGTGCTCACAACTTGCCAAAGCAATCTTCTTGACCTCTTTACCAGCACCCAGCCCAGAATGCCAACCCAGGACCCCAAGCCACATATAAGGGATGCCAACAAAACATCACGCAGGGCCTCTTCCTCAAATAATGAATATTTGAGCAATTACCAAAGTCTGTGCTAAATCACAGCCACTTTCTAAAATGGACAATGTTATCACCATTCTGCAGATGAGGAAACCCAAGTTTGTCCCTAAGCTACACTACCAGTACATCTCATCAGCAACACACCACACAGGGTTTTGAGTAAGTTCCTTATACTTGGTCTTCTCTTTGGTAAAATGGATTACAGCCTAGGGCTGTTGTGAGATTTTTAATGAGATCTCAAACCTAGGAACACTAGGCAGACACTTAGCATATGGATTTTTCCTTCCCTACCTCCAGGGTCACCACAAGGATTTAATACTTTGGAGAGCATCCTACCCCAGCAGCTTGGCTTTAACTGTGAAGAGACACCACTATGGCTATCATTTGTCAAAAGAGAGAGCCCTCTCAGGAACCCAGGCCAAAGAATGGAATCAGGGTAAAGATGAAGGTCACAGTAGAGAGAAAAATCCACGAGACAGAAGACAGGAGCCAGAGCCTCCCATCAGGAAAAGCTTCTGAGTACAGCCCTCCTAAAAAGGAAGCTCTTCTCCCCCTCATTCTTAAATCTCACCCCAACTCATTTTCCTCTGGATTCCTGGCCAAGAAGAGATGCCAAGAAACAGGTATGGAGCAGGGGCAAAACTTGATCAAGAACTTGGGTTCAAATCCTGATTCTGCCACTGTGTGACCTTGGGCAACCTCTCTGGGCCTCAATATTCTCAACTGTAAAATGGGAAGACAGCAACAAAAGAGGCCCCCACAGGGTGAATGGAGGGGGAGGTGTCACATGAGAGAACAGATGTAAAGCACTTTGTAAATGACAGATCGCTTGACAAATGTATGAGATTACACCATCAGCAAGAGGTTGGAAGGTAATGATATAGCTGGGAGAAAATATTGCCAGGCATTCCCTAACACAAATGCACACACACACTTCCTTGAAAGGACAAGAAATCCAACCAGACCATGCCTAAAAAACAGATAAGTGGACCCACCATGGAGATCAAAGGCAAGGGAATCAACACCCAAAGCAATCCAGAGAAAGGGGTATAATCACGGAGAACAGGTAGCTGTGAGGGGCAAAGTGAACATGGGAGAAGACCAGAAGAGTGCAAACCCATCTGATTAGCTCAAGCACCCTAGGGCGTGACCCCCATGACATCAAAGACCCTGTCACCTGATGTTCCCCCATCAGACAGACATAATGAAGGAAGAGGAACAAGGTGGCAGCAAAAGGCACGGCTAGCCAGAGGCTGACCACTGGCCCACTGGGCTTCATCCTGAGGAGAGGGCCTACCCAGGCCCAGTTCCTCAAAAAGGAGCACCCTTTCTTCTCAATGCTAGATACAGGGACCCGCGCCCCTGCACCCCGTGTCTCACCTGGTAGGGGTCACTATGGTGCCCCAGCGCTTCCGCCTCCTCCTGGGGTCCTCCAGCGGCTCTGCCAAGCAGGGAGAGGGGCAAGGAGACCTTTCCCCTTGCCACCTCTTCCTCGGCTTTCGCCCTTCCTGAGGGGCGGGCCCGGGAAGCCTCCCCTGGAGGGGAGGGGGTGACAACCTGATCTGACCTCGCGGTCCAGTCCTCCTCCTCCTCGAGGGAGACAGTTGCTGAATCCCGGATTTCTGGTTGTGGGGTCTGAACCCCAGATATTTGAACGAAGGGAGGCTGAATTTGATATCTGAACGCGCGGGGAATGAACCCCGGATACTGGTGCACGCAGGGGCCTGAACCCCAGATTTTTGAAATCCTATGAAACAGAGCCCCAGGTTTAGAGAGGTTGGGACCCGAGTCCTGGATATGTTGGGTCTGAGGGGCTGATACCCGGATATTTGAGAAGCGAGGGGTCAAGCCCGGAAATTCGCGACCGAAGGGCCTGAGCCCCAGGTCTTCGGCCACCGTCCGGCCGCACGGCCCCTCTCACGCCGGGGTCCGAGGGTGACAGCCCTCACTCCCGTCCCGGCCTCCTCCCTTCTCTCTCCTGGGGGTAGCTGAAAGATTGTAGCTAAGGACGGTCCCCGCGCCTTCTCTCCCTCTCCTCTTCTCAGTCTCAGCCTCTCTCCGCACCACGGCCCCGGTCTCGTCCCGGTCTCCCTCTCCCTCTTCCTCCCAATTCCAAGATGGAGACCGGGCGGGAGCGCGCAGGCGCGGTAGGGACGCCGGGCCAAAGGGGGCGGAACCTCAAATGAAATAGCCCCGCCCCTCTATCCTCACTGCTGGGGCCAGGGAGATGGGCAGCCACCGAGTCAGAGTGCGCGCGCGCTCCGCCACGCGGACCCTCGATGGGAGGAGGCGGGGAGAAGGGCTAGGCTTGGAGGGGGAGGAGCTCAGCACGCAGTCCGACAACTGGCCGTGGAGAGGGCTGCAGCGCATGCGCTCGCCCCGCCTTAGCGCTGAGCCCGAGCTTGTTGCTAGGGGAAGCTTTGAGGGGGCGCGAGTGGAAGGAAAGAAGAAGCCGGGATCTGCGCCTGCGTATAAGGTAGCGGTTGGGAGGGGCAAGGGAAGGAGACTTGCTGGGCGCAGAAAAGGCGGGAAAATGGACTGCTCTGGTTAGTAACCATACAGCCAGGGCGTGGGCTCCCAAATTCGAGGAATCTTTGCTGGGAAAACTCAATCTGTCAAATCCCTTCAGGAAGCAAGCCGTTCACAATTGCATGACCTGCACAAGGTCACACAGCATTTATGTCAAAGCATCCCCATGGTTCTCTCAACTAGTTGGAACTATCGATTTTCTTTCATAGAAAAAAAACAAGACATAAGGTGGCAGAGCTGCGATCAAAACCAGGTGTTTTCCAAAGGCAAGTCACAATAGAGGATAGAGCTGCAGTAATCCACGCCCTATGCCAGCCTGTATCCCAAACTGAAGAGTCAACAAGGAAAAGTCCCCCAAACCTGTCTACCCTGAAATTCCCACCTCAACCCAATCCCCAATAAACACCCTGGGCAACACTGGGCAAAAAAGCCTTTTATTTTCCCCCACATTCCAGCTCTCCATTTTTTGTAACATTTCTTCCAACTTAGAACAAAGTCTGGAGAAGTTGATTCACACCTGGAGAAAAAGAAGATTAAAAACAAGGGCAGAGGGTGCCTGGGTGGCTCAGTTGGTTAAGCGACTGCCTTTGGCTCAGGTCATGATCCTGGAGTCCCGGGATCGACTCCCGCATCAGGCTCCCTGCTCAGCAGGCAGTCTGCTTCTCCGTCTGACCCTCCCCCCTCTCATGTGCTCTCTCTCTCTCTCTCATTCTCTCTCTCAAATAAATAAAATCTTTAAAGGAAAAAACAAGGGCAGAGGGGCGCTTGGGTGCCTCAGTCCGTTAAATGTCTGCCTTCAGCTCAGGTCATGATCCTGGAGTGCTGGGATCGAGCCCCATGTTGTCAGGCTCCCTGCTCAGCGGGGAGTCTGCTTCTCCCTCTGCCTCTGCTCCTCCCCCTGCTCGTGCTCTCTCACTCACTCTCTCAAATAAATAAAATTAAAAAACAAAAAAACAGGGCAGATCAGAGGGCTGTTGGGGGAAGCTCTGGAATGGCTGCAAAGAATGAGGAAGGAGCAGAGGAAGTGGGTACAAGCACTCATCCCAACTGGGTGGGTGGCTTCAGGACCCCAGGATCTGCTAGGAGCCAGAAAGCCTTCATTTCCCAGTCCACTCAGATCTAAGAAAAGCTAGGAGGGTTCCACCATCTCCTATCCCAAGTAGGTGGAGCCTAGCCCTGAGCAAAATAAGCAAAGTTGATCTTGAGCATCCAGTTCCTCTGGCCAGAGCCCTTCCCTGGGCTTGGTCTGTTTCCACTTCTGCCATGGCTATCTCCTAGGGTACAGCAGCTAGTCACTGAAGCTGAGAACAGTTTAAGAGCTGGGTGCACAACAGATAACTCTCAAATTACATGACCTCCACCTCACAGAGTGAGACTTTTTTACAGAAATATCTTTTTCCTTAATGAGCGGACACATGGACTAGTTAGCCAATATGTTCCCCGCCCACTGCCACCTTTGTGAGGTGTGTTCCTCCAAAGATCCTGTTAGCAAAATCAACTTTTTCTAAATGCAATGAAGGCTAATGGAAAAGAGAAAGTGTATGTAAAATGCTTGGGCACATACTATGTGCCTAGTAAATGCGCATCATCAATCCTTTTGTGCTGTTCAAGGTGAGTTTTACAAAATTTGCATCATAAAACTGGGTATCAGAATTTCAGGACAAAAGCAAGGCAAACATAATTCATATCCAGGATGCATCATCAAATGTGAACCCTGTTAACTCACCACTGTTGCCAAAAAGCTTGGATGTGAACTACAGCTATGGATGAATCTTAAAATCAGAATGTTAACCGCAAGAAGTCAGTCACACAAGAATATGTACGATTCCATCTACATAAAGTGTAAAAATAAGTAAAACCAAACCATATTGTTTAGGAATGACTCTATCTCAGTTCTAATTGCCACTTCCACCCCACCCCCTACTCCCACAGGACTGGGGCAAAGAACCTTACCTGAGAACAAGATGGGAACTAGGCCAGCGCCCTCAGAGCCGGGTTCTAGACCAGTGGGACTCCCGGCGTGGGTGGAAGCACACAGCAGTGAGACAGCAGAGAAGGCCACAGAAGAGAAGCAGGAAGGAGCCCAAAACAAGCAGTCTGGAGCCACACAGAGCCAGCTCCTCCTAAGGATGGCCAAAGGGAGGGAAGGAGGAATGAATGAGAGGGAAGGAAGGTGGAGAATCTTCCTCTGGGAAGACATCTTATCCCCGGAGCCGAGAGCTATAGAGAGAAGCCCCCATGAGGGGAGAGGGCTCTCTACATCCAGTGAGCAACCAAAGGGAAAATGTAATTTCTATACAAGCTAATTGTCTCAATGGTCTATGAACTGCTTTCTTGCCCAACCATTGAAGTGAACCCCCATAATGTCTCCATTAGATAGGAAATTCACTACTGCCCACATTTTAAATGTGCTCAAGCAGGGCCCGGTCTGGAAACCGTATTTTCTCTGATTCTAAGCTCCCAGGTGATGCTCCTTGCCAGGTCTTTGCAAATGTGAGAGAAAAGCATATAGTAGCCTCCTAACTCTAACCTCTAACTGGTCTGTCTCCTCTACTCAGTCTCTCTCACCCAGCACCAATGGCCCCCATGGCCTGCAGTATCAAGTCGTAGTGTTTTAGCCTCAAGTCGCGGTGCCTCACAATCAGGCCCCTGCCTCTCCCCCTCAGTCATTCCTAAGCCCCTCCTTATGGAGTGCCCTCGAAGGCTGAACACTTCAACCTCTAGGCCTGTGCTCATGCTGGTCCTTTTGCCTGGAATGTGTTTCCCCTCTCCTGAACCCCCTCTATCGCATTCTCTGCCCACATCTTCCTCCTCTTCAAGGGTCACCCTGAAAGGGCAGACAAAGCCTGGGACTGCAGTCAGAAGGCATAGGTTGAAATCCTGGGTCTGCCACTTATCCAGTTGTGTGGCCTTGGGCAATTCACTCCCTCTCTCTAAGCCTGTTTCCTCATCTGTAAAATGGGATAATAACAGCTACCTCAAAAGGCTATTTTAAGATCAAATGAGATAATGAACCTGAAAGCACTTTGTACATTATAAACTACTATACACAATTCTCTTTCTTAAATGCCACCTTCTCTGTGAAGCACTCTCCATAAGTGTTCAAGTTAGGGTTAATTGCTCCTTACTCCATGTTTGAATAACACTTTGCTCACATCTCTATGATAGCGATTAGCCCATTCTGCCTCTTATTACAGCTTCTGCATTCCTTTAAGGTGGAGATCATATTTTATTCTGTGTAAAGACAATCATTAATAATAACAGCTGTCACTCACCCAATCTCTATTATGTAGCAGGCGTTGTACTGGGCACCTGACATTCATTCTCATTCATCTTTATTTGTTGGCATCAGGAGATAGTATCATGTTTTCCATTTTACAGATGAGGAAGCTGAGGCTCAGAGAAGCTCAGATGCTTGCTCAAGGTCACACAGCCTCTGAGGCAGAATTATAGACTATGAAACCCCAACAACCTGAGGCTCTTACCGAGGTGAGCAACTTGGTGAGCACAAGGCCTTCGTGGCTCCAGACCCTGATACACTCCTCAGCCATCTCAGGACTCAAGGTGGCATTTCCTGCTCCCTCCTCTGAGCAGGAGAGGGGTGGCTGGCTGGAGGGCAGGATTCCTGGAGCAGCACTAAAATACAGGCAGGTTCCTGGGGTCCTTTCTGTGGTCACCCTGGCAGTAATGAGGACGAGCTCTCTTGCAGAAGATCCTATGAGAGGCAAAGGACAGGCAGTGGAAGAAGATGGAGGGTGGGGTGGAAGCCATTCATCTTCAGACTTCCATTCGTTTCTAAGGCTTCCTTCAGTAACAGCTGTTTTGGCACTGAGTCTATTCAATAAAGTACTCTATGCACTATCCCTGTGTCATTGAGAAATGACAATAACTATGTACCAATATAAACAAAAAATTAAGTTTGCTTGCAATCAATAAAACAATCATGCCAATACTCACAAAGTTGCGGTGAAACTGGGGCAGATACACATTGCCAATGTCAGTCTGTATAAATGAGCCTGTCCTTTTTAAGAAAGCAGTCCCTACCAGGTACCAAAATCCATGAATAGGTTCACACCCCATTCCAAATTAGCGGGGAAATTTAGTCAATGGCCTTGGGACAATTTCCATTTGGGGAAAAAAAAAGTTAGACTCATCTCACACTACAAAATAAAGTCCAGATGTGTTAGAGATCTATACAAACACATTAAACCAAACAAAACCCAAAGAAAATACAGAAGAATATTTTCTAAGTTTAAAGTGGGGAAGGCCTTCCTAAAAAAGACACAAGACCTATAAGCCTGAGTAAAGGGTGAGAGCAATAAACTTAACCTTGTAACAGTTGAAGGCTTCTCTATGATGAAAGATAACTTAAAAAAAAAAAAAGTAACAGAATGGATGAAAATATCTATCCATTTTTTGTAAAGATTTATTTATTGGGGGGAAGGGCAGCAGGAGAGACTCTTTAAGCCGACTCCCCTCTGAGCGAGGAACCCATGGGACTTGATCTCATAACCCATGAGATCCTGACCCGAGCCAAAACCAAGAGTTGGATGCTTAACAGACTGAGTCACCCAGGTGCCCCAAAATGCCTATATTTAATTGGCAAAAAGGTTAACAATCCAGAATATATAAGGATCTTCTAAAAATTAAGAAGATAAAACAAGCAACTTAGAAGACAAATGAGCAAAGTATATGAACAGGAAATTCATGGAGGCATGAAAACGGCCAAATAAACCTAACAAGAAGATGTTCAACCTCACTAACAATCAGAAGAAAGTAAATGAAAACAATCAGGCAATTTCTTTGGTCATTAAATTGGTAAAAATTAAAAAGACTGATAATAACAAGAGTTGCTGAAGATGTGGGGAAATGGGCACTCTCACTGAGTGACACCTTTTAGAAGACGATGTACCTGTACCTGTTACAATTTTAAATGGGTACAGATTATGACTGAGAAGATGCCCATCAAACTGTGGACACTGCAGGGGAGGTGGGACAGATTGTTACATGTGCTTTGTATACTTCTTTGTGATACGAATCCACAACAAAACATATTTGTCTATTAAAAAAAGGTCCAGGGGCGCCTGGGTGGCTCAGTCGTTAAGTGTCTGCCTTTCGGCTCAGGTCATGATCCCAGGGTCCTGGGATCGAGCCCCACATCGGGCTCCCTGCTCGGCGGGAAGCCTGCTTCTCCCTTTCCCACTCCCCCTGCTTGTGTTCCCTCTCTCGCTGTGTGTCTCTCTGTCAAATAAATAAAATCTTTAAAAAAAAAAAAAAAAGGTCCATACCCTTTGACTCAGTAATACCACTTACAGAAACTCATCGTAAGGAAAGGATTCAAAAGAAAGATGCCGGGGCGCCTGGGTGGCTCAGTCGTTAAGCGTCTGCCTTCGGCTCAGGTCATGATCCCAGGGTCCTGGGATCGAGTCCCACATCGGGCTCCCTGCTCGGCGGGAAGCCTGCTTCTCCCTCTCCCTCTCCCCCTGCTTGTGTTCCTGCTCTCGCTATCTCTCTCTCTGTCAAATAAATAAATGAAATCTTAAAAAAAAAAAAAAAAAAGATGCCAAGTATACCAAGATGTTTATTGTGACTTTACCCCAAAAAAAAAAAAAAAAAAAAGGAAGCAATAGAGATGTTTAACACTAGGAAAAGCATTACAAATGATGGCCCAAGCACTTAATGGATCACCTTACATCCATTAAAATAATAACATTCAGGCCAGGCAGAAAAAAAAAAAAAATGATGTCATAAGCGAAAAAAGAGAAATACAAACCAGGATGTATACATATATATATATATATATCTATATATATCATAATGACAACTAAGAAATGCACATGCAAAACCACCCCCCGTTTCTCTATGTTCCCCAGATTGAATCAGTCACCATGTCCTGTTAATCCACTGCCAATATCTCTCTCAGATCAGTCCCCTTCTTCAATGGCATTGTCTTAGCTAGGGTGTCCTCATCATCTTTCTATTGCAACCACCTCCTACCTGCTCTTCCTGCCATTGGACACACTTTTACCAGGCAGTCAGCCAACAGAGTGTGATCTTTTTAAAACAACAACAACAAAACCTTACTATTTTCCTGACAAAAATTTTGAGTTTGCCCAATGTACTAGATAAAGTTCAACTACCTGGGTTTGGCACACAAGACCCTCCAGAGGATTCTCTCTGCTTCCTCAAACACATCTCTTGCCACTCATTCAACACTCCTTCCCCTGCACAAGTCAAACTGAACCCCCTGAAGTTCTCAAACATGCCATTATGGTCCCCAGCTGCATGCCTTTGCATATGCTTGTCCCTCTGGCTGGAAGAGCACACTCCTAAACCTCCATCAAGCCTCAGCTCAGGCACTGAATCCTTGGAAAAGCCTCTTCACTAACCCTGTTTGACAGACTCCTGAGTATTCCCACTGTACCTTGTGTGCTACTTTACACACTGAAAGGTATTTACTTCTGTTCACATCTGTATCCTTGCTAGACTGTAAGCAGCTTGAGGTGAGGACCCATGTCTTACACATCTCTATATTCCCCATGCTTGGTACATAGTAGGTGCTCAGTAATTATTGCTTAGATGATGCAATCACAGGTGGATTATTTTTTATTTTGTTCAGAATAATCTTTGATGATATTATTCTGTTTCTGACCATCATAAAAAGAACAGGGCTTGTTTGCAGAAGCAGAACTTGAGAAGCTGATCCTAAAATCCGTATGGTAATTAAAGGGATCTGGAATAAGCAAAATAATTTTTAAAAATAAGAACAAAGTTGGAGGACTCATATTTTCTGATTTCAAACTTAATACAAAGCTGCAGTAATTAAGAGTGTGGTGCTACCATAAGGACAGACACATAAATCAATGGACTAAAACTGAGAGTCCAGAAATAAACCTATATATACATCTATGGTCAATTGATTTTCAATAAGGGTGCCAAGACTATTCAAAGGGAAAGAACAGTCTTTTCAACAAAACATGCTGACACAACTGGATGGCCACTTGCAAAAGAATGAAGTTGGACCCCATCCTCACACCATTCACAAAAATCAACTCAAAATGAATCATAGAGCTAAATGTAAGAGTTAAAACTATAAAATTTTAGTAGAAAATACAGGGGTAAATCTTCATGAGGTTGAGTTAGGCAAAGCCTGCTTACTAAAAGCACAAGCAACTAAAGAAAAAATAAACTTGGGGCGCCTGGGTGGCTAAGTTGGTTAAGTGTCTGCCTTCGGCTCAGATCATGATCCTGGGGTCCTGGGCTCAAGCCCTGCATTGGGCTCCCTGCTCAGTGGGAAGTCTGCTTCTCCCTCTGCCCCTCCCCTGCTCATGCTTTCTCTCTCTCTCTCAAATAAATAAATAAAATCTTAAAAAAAAAACAAAACACCATCAATAAAGTGAAAAGACAACCCAGAGAATGGGAGAAAATATTTGCAAATCATACATCAGATAAGAGACTTGTATTTAGGGGCGCCTGGGTGGATCAGTCATTAAGCATCTGCCTTCGGCTCAGGTCATGATCCCAGAGTCCTGGGATCGAGCCCCACATCAGGCTCCCTGCTCCACGGGAAGCCTGCTTCTCCCTCTCTCACTCTCCCTGCTTGTATTCCCTCTCTTGCTCTCTCTCTCTAATAAGTAAATAAAAATCTTTAAAAAAAAAAAAAAGAGACTTGTATTTAGAAAATATAAAGAACTCATATAACTCAATAATTAAAAGGCAAATTATCCAATTTTTTTTAAAAGGCAAAACTCCGAATATACATTTCTTTTTTTTTTTTTTTTTTTAAAGATTTTATTTTTATTATTTATTTGACAGAGAGACACAGCGAGAGAGGGAACACAAGCAGGGGGAGTGGGAGAGGGAGAAGCAGGCTCCCCGCAGAGCAGGGAGCCCGATGTGGGACTCGATCCCAGGACCCTGGGATCATGACCTGAGCCGAAGGCAGTCGCTTAACCGACTGAGCCACCCAGGCGCCCCGAATATACATTTCTTGAAAGAAGATAGACAAATGACCAAGGAGCGCATAAAAAAAATGCTCAGTATCATTAACCATGCCAATCAGAACCACAATGAGATACTACTTCCCAAAGACTAAGATGGCTAGAATAAAAAAAAAGATAATAACAAGTGTTAGCAAGGACGTGGGGAAACTGGAACTCACACACTGCTGGGGGGAAGCAAAATGGTGCAGCCACTTTGGAAAATGGTCTCACAGTTCCTCAAAAGATTAAACGCAGAGTTACAATATGACCCAGCAATTCCACTTCTAGGTATTTCATTTCCCCCAGGAGAAATGAAAATGTATGATCATACAAAATCTTGCATGCGAATGTTGATAGCAGCATTGTTCGTAATAGTCAAAAAGCAGAAACAACCCAAATGTCAAACAACTGATGAATAGATAAATAAGATGTGGAATATCCATACAATGTGTTATTCAGCAATAGAAACACAAAGTACTGATACGTGCTATGACATAGATGAACCTTGAAAACATACTGATTGAAAGAAGCCAGTCACAAAAGAGCACACATTGTATGAAATGTTCAGAATGAGCAAATCTACAGAAAAAGAAAGGTATATAGTTGCCTGGGTCTGGGAGGTTAGGAGGAAAAGGGGAGCGACCGCTAATGGGTACAGGATTTCTGTTGAGATAATGAAATGCTCTAAAATTGATTGTGGTGATAGTTGCACACTTTTGTGACAATATGTAAAGCCACTGAATTGCACATTTTAAATGTGTGAATTTTGGGGCACCTGGGTGGCTCAGTCAGTTGAGTGTCTGCCTTCAGCTCAGGTCATGATCTCAGGGTCCTGAGATCGAGCCCCACATCGGGCTCCCTGCTCAGTGGGGAGCCTGCTTCTCCCTCCCCCCCGCTCATGTGCTCTCTCTCTCACTCACTCTTTCTCTCAAATAAATAAAATCTTAAAAAAATTTTTTTTAAAAATTTAAAAAATGTGTGAATTTTGTTATATGATCATATCTCAATAAAGCTGATGTACATGTATTTACAAAATAAAAAACAGGAAAAATTATCTCAAGTCTGTATATTATCAGACACCTTCCTTTACTCTCATTCTTTGACCACACACATGTACACCTGGACATCAGAGACCTCCCCCCGCCACACACACACACACACACACACACGCACACACACACACACGAAATTCACAAGGGAATCTTAGAATTGGAAAGGACCACAGAAGGCAGAAAGTTCCACCTTTCTCTCCTCCCTTTTCATTTCCCCAATTTCAGACAAGGAACCTGAGCGCAAATCTCACACAGGAATCAATGGCACCCACTGACTCCCTCCCCTCCCCCCATCATTTCCCCAGAAGACTCTCAGCTCTGTGGGAATGGATGATGTCTAATTTTTTTCTGTATCCTCCATAGCACATGGAGCTGTGGTAAGAACAGAGCAGGCACTCAGGACACTTGCTTAATTGAAGAGGACATGCTTGAATATCCCTGAGGAAAAAGAAGGTGTCTCTAAGAGAAGAAAGCAATAGGGATGAAGAGTGATAAGAAAGAACATTAGGTCAAATCTACCCCATCTCATCACACCTCCAAGGATGAACCTCAGAGCTGGAACGGAAGAGAGAAAACACTTAGAGGGAACCCACATAGTGTCACTGTGTTCACTGAAAGTATCTAGTCCTTACTACGGCAGAAGGGACTAAGGCCTTGGGATATGCCCAAGGTAACCAGGCTGGGGAGGTCAAAGACAGAACCCATCGCTAAGTGTTCTGACACCCAACCCACAGTCCTCCTTGATCTCACCTTTCAATCCCATCTGACTAGCCTGGACCGTGGCTTGGAATGTCTGTGTCTTGTTCCTGTCTGGACCATTTCCGAAGTTCAAGGTGGTCAGTAAGCCCACGACTTGAGGCCCACGCCACTTCCCTGTGACTGTCCCATTCACGGGGCACAGGGTCAGCTGGCCAAAAGATCTCAAGAAAGAGACCCAGTCCTGTGTGCAAAAGAAAGGTGGAAGAGAGGTGAGAGATTAGCAGCATGAGCAGGCCTGTGTGAAAAGGACGAAGAAGGTACTCACCTGAGGGATGTCAGGGCTGCGCAAGCCAGTCCTGTGGGTGAGGAGGAAGCTGCCAAGGCCCAGGCCTGAAAGGCCAAGAAGCAGCAGGATCAAAGTGGCACAGACCAGAGGTGGGTGGTGGGCCAGACACAGATGCAGGTTGTGCCCTGCCTGGCAGCTGCCCATGGAGAGGAGAGGGGTCCGGGCCTCCACGGAGAGCCTGCTGGAGGACAGGAAGGAAGAACTGGACAAGAGCCTGCCAGTCAGAAGGCACTTACCCATTTTATTCAAAGGGAAGTTAAAGCACTGAAAAGACAAGGGACTTGCCCAAGGCCACACAGCCAGTTAGTGGCAGCGCCAGAACAAGAATCCAGGGCTCTGAACTCCAAGTGTTCATCCCCATGCACCACTCAATAAATGTTTGCTGTATTTCATTTCTGAAGTAATCAAGGCAGAAGCGAAGCAGAGCACACTGTGCTGGAAAGAGGAACCCAAAAGGAGAATTCTTAAGGGGAGAAATTCAGGAGGCAGCTGTTCTGGGGCTAGGGTTTGGCTGAAGAATGGTTCCATCCAATAGCCTAGACAAAGGAAGTGTCTGATGAAAAGAACTCCACTCTGGAGCAAAAACGGTTCAATCTGTATCCTCCTCTGCTACTCACTGGCTATGTGAGGAAAATCAGTTAACCTTTGGGAGCTTACGGATCCGTGAAAGAATGCCAAATAATGAGGACCAAAATGTGACAGAGAAAGCAGTTTTGCATAGTACTCGGCCTTGCAGGAACTCAACAATGTCCATTTCCTTTCCATTTCACTGTTTCATACTGATCTTTAAAACCAGGTGAAGCAAGGCAATAAATACTGTGGTGGAAACTGAGGTTCGGGGACTTTCACAAAGGCGTGGCAGGGCCAAGGTCTGAAACCCGTCTTCTGCTCCCAGGTAGAGTTCCTTCTCCCAAGCGAGAAGCGACAGCCCGATGAAAAGGAACCTCTGGAAGACGGGATAAACATACGGGGTGGGGGGAGAAGGAGGGCTCCAGGGAAATGCAGGTGTCACAGATGCCCAGTCCCTGCCCTGCCCCCCGTCCCGGCACATCTGGAAAGGGGGAGAAAGCACGAAGGGGGAGGGCAGAGCCTGAGTTCTGCGGCTGGCGGTGCCCCTGAGCCTCCCCTCCCCCCGCAAAGCCCCTCCTGCAGGAACTCAACACCCGCAACATCCCTTCCCGGTCCTGCGGCGTCGGGTCCGCCTGCCGCTCCCCCTCACCGCTCGGAGCCGGGCGGAGGCCGGCGCCCCCCGCGACGTCACGCGTGGAGCAGCGAAGGGGCGGGGTCCGTGCTCCCCCCACCAACCCCCACCCACGCGGTGGGGATTCGCATGCGCGCTGTCTACGCGGGCAGCAGCCCGGCCCCTCCCAGGCCGGCTGGGGGCGTACCAAGAAGGAACCCAGTGAAGGGGCGACGGAGAAGAAACTACTCCGCGGTAGGTGAGTAAGAGGGAGAGAAGGCAAAGGAGCTGATTGTGGGGACGTTGTTAGAACTGTAAAGCATCACTCCGGAGACATTGTGGGGCGTTTCAACGAGAATCGCGTCGCAGGCATTTTTCTGTTGCTCGTCCCCCTCCCGCGCCAATCGCACAGCCCGGCCGCGCCCAGGTTCCGGATCTGAGTTTGGGGTCCGCCCGGGGGCGGAACTCCAGCCCTGAGATTCTGGCCTTCCGGACTCTTTGGGCTCCGCTCTTCTCGGCAGCCCCAACGTCTGCACCTTACGCTTGGCCCCTGGTTTTAGTGAGTCCTTAATGCGTAGGATCCTACAGCTGCCAGACTGTTCAATAGAGACCATCTCATTTCATTTCTGCCGTATTTTAGAGATGAGAACACCGACGTCCCCCTTACCTGAAATAGCAGGACGGATGGAGCCAAGAACCCGGGGTTCAAATCCTAACTTTGTGCCTGCCTCTGCACAAGCCATAACCGTGCTCTTTTTGAGGGAGCTGAGTTTCTTAAAGGGGTTCAACCCACCTACCCCACTGGTTGGATGGGAAGCTTAAGAAACAAAGTGTGGGAAAACATGGGCCCAGTGTGCACTGAGCACAAAACCGCGCTGGACAAAAATGCTCTTTGAAACAAAATCTTAGTACTCAACTCTACTGAGGCTCCGTGAAGACAGAGACAAGGTCATTCCTGTACCACCCGCTCCGCAAAAGTTTATGGCCCCAAATCCTTTCCCATGTGGTAAAATGATATTCAACAAGGGTGCCAGGACCATTCCATGAGGTAAATCTACTCTTTTCAACAAACAGTATTGGGAAACCTGGATATTCACATGTGAAAGAATGAAGTTAAACCTTTACCTTATACACCATATACAGAAGTTAATTCATAATGCACCAGAGAACTACATGTAAGAGCTGAAAGTATAAAACTCTTAGAAGAAAACAGGAAAGCTTCATGACATTGGATTTGGCAATGATTTCTTGGGCATGACAGCCAAAGCACAGACAGCAAAAGAAAAAAGATAGGTAAGTTGGACTACATCAAAATTTAAAATTTCTGTGCGTCAAAGTACGCAACAGAGTGAAAAGGCAACCCATGGAATGGGAGGAAATATCTGCAAAGCATGTATCTACTAAAGAGTAAATAATATATAGAATATGTAAAGAACTCTTACAATGTAACACGGGAACAAAAATCCTGGTTAAAAAATAGGCAAAGGAGTTGAAGGTATTTCTCCAAAGATATACAAATGGCCAATAGGCACATGAAGAGAAACTCAACATTACTAATCATTAGGGAAATGCAAATGAAAACCACAATTAGATACATCTCACAGCTATTGGATGGCTACTATTTAAAAAAAAAAGGAAAGTGTTAACAAGGCTGTGGAGAAATTAGAACCCTTTTGCATTGTGGGTGGGAACTTAAAATGGTACAACCACTAGGGAAAACAGAATGGTGGCTCTTCAGAAAATTAAAACTAGAATTATGAGAGGCACCTGGCTGGCTCAGTTGGTGGAGTGTGTGATTCCTGATCTCGGGGTTGTGAGTTTGAGTCCCACATTGGGTGTAGAGATTACTTAAAAAAAAAAAAAAAAAAATCTTAAAAAAAATAGAATTACCATACTATCCAGCAATTCCACTTTGGGGTACATACCCCAAAGAATTGAAAGTAAAATCTCTAAAAAATATTTGTATACCCATGTTCATAGCAGCATTATTCACAAGAGCTAAAAGGTGGAAGCAACCCAAGGATCCATGAACAGATGAATGGATAGAGAAAATATGGTATATACATACAATGAAATATTATTCAGCCTTTAAAAGGAAGGAAATTTTTTATATATATATTTATTTATTTGACACAGAGAGAGAGAGAGAGATCACAAGCGGGGGACTGGGGGGGCAGAGGGAGAGGGAAAAGCAGGCTCTCGGGTGGAGCAGGGAGCCCAACGCAGGGCTGGATCCCAGGACCCCAGGATCATGACCTGAGCCACCCAGGCACCCCTAAAAGGAAGGAAATTTTGATACATACGATAACATGGATGAACCTTGAGGACATTTTGCTAAGTGAAATAAGCCAATCACAAAAAAGAGAAATACTATAAGATTTCACTGATAAGAGGTATAGAATAGTCAAATTCATAGAGACAGAAAGTAGAATGGTGGCTGCCAGGGGGTGGGGGGTGTGGGGACAGGAATGGGGAGTTATTGGGGCGCCTGGGTGGCTCAGTCGTTAAGTGTCTGCCTTCGGCTCAGGTCATGATCCCAGGGTCCTGGGATCGAGCCTCACATCGGGCTCCCCGCTCCGCGGGAAGCCTGCTTCTCCCTCTCCCACTCCCCCTGCTTGTGTTCCCTCTCTCGCTGTGTCTCTCTCTGTCAAATAAATAAATAAAATCTTTAAAAAAAAAATAAAAATAAAAAGGAATGGGGAGTTACTGTTGTTTCATGGGTACAGAGTTTCAGTTTTGCAAGATGAAAAGAATTCTGGAGATGAATGATGGTAATGGTTGCACAAGGTGAATGTAATTAACACTACTGAATTTCTACACTTAAAAATGTACACATAGGGGCGCCTGGGTGGCTCAGTCGTTAAGCGGCGCCTTCGGCTCAGGTCATGATCCCAGGGTCCTGGGATCGAGTCTCACATCGGGCTCCCTGCTCAGCGGGGAGCCTGCTTCTCCCTCTCCCACTCCCCCTGCTTGTGTTCCTGCTCTCGCTGTGTCTCTGTCAAGTAAATAAAATCTTAAAAAAAAAAAAAAAAGGTCTTTTCATAGTTTGAGCACAGTATTTACTCAATAAATATTTGTTGTTTAATGTATTGAAAACGACTTCTTACAGGCCAGTTTGCCAGGGGAACTTAGCAATTTTCAGTTTCATTTTAAAATTGGGAGCACACTGCCCATGCTGCATGTTTGTGAAATTTAGGTTAAAAGCTAAAAGAAAGTTTATTTGGTCGACAGTTATTTTTTAGTGCTACTAAAAATAGCACTAAATTTTAGGACTACTATGGTCCAGGCACAAAATTAATATCCATATAGCAAAAGCTTTGTCAATGTTTCCACTTAATGACAAGTCTAATTTGTAGGGCAAGATAAGACATGAAAATGCCCAATGTAGTGCTGGTACACAATAGGAAGTCAACAAATGTGAGTTTCCCTTCATTATTCTTGTACTACAGAGTAATTAGGCATATTTGGAGAGCAGTTCTTGTAAATGACCACAATTGATATTTACTTAGGTAGCCCAATGAACAAATTCTACGGACCACTAGAGACAAACTGGTTACAGCAAGGAACTGCCTGAAGGCCTGGAAATCAGGGTAAATGGATGTAAACAAATGTCTTATATAGAAAAAAAAAAAGTTGGGGTGGGGAGGAGCACAAGAGGACACAAAATTGTTGGTGCATTGTAATCCGCCAGGATTATACCAATGTTCTGACTTGGTAATCCACTCATCAGGTCCTGAAGGTGGATGTTACTGGAGAAAACTGGTCCTAGACAGCTTAAATAATTCAAACAAGGTCACACAGTAGTAGGAGGCAGAAGCTGGCTTATGATTCAAGCCTGACTACAAACAAATGTGAGAATCAGAAAGCCAATTGAGAAGCGAATCACCCAGTCTTTTGGAAAGAATTGGGAGAGGGGTTCCTCCATCACTCCACAAGGATAGATTCTTCTAGGTGCCCTGGCCCAGATAAAAGCTCTCAGGGATCTGTTTGATTTTTTTCCTTCTATATTATCAAGCTCTAAAACTCTTTGGAGTCACAGACCTCTGTGAAAATCTGATGAAAGCTTTTCATTCAGTCAGATATTCATTCAATAAACATCTCTGAGCTACCAGGCAGTATTCTGTGACCTGGGAATACAATGGTGGACAAAGTATTCAGGATCCCTAGCCTTCTGGAAAGTAAAATCTGCCTATGGACCTTCTCCATGGAAAAAGGCACTTTTGCCTGAATGTTTATATACAGTTTCAATCAGCAGAACCTCAGCCATCTTGGAGCCTATCCTTGGACAAGAGCCCCTACATACTGCATAAGGTTCCTTCAATTGGACTTCAATTTTGTGTTTAGTTTCATATCAGGACTTCTTGACAAAGTTAGTCTTTTTCCTTTTACTTCTTGGTTTTATCCTGTGTTATTCATCTATTCAATCAACTAATTCATTCATTCAGCAAACACTTGAACACTTGTTTAATGCCAGGCATTTGGTTAGGCACTGAGGGAAGCCACATTTCCTACCAATGAAAAGCCTTAGTGAAAGAGACAGATGCACAAAAAATTATGATAAAATGTCAAATACCATAATAGATAGATGATACCATAATATAAAAAAACAACAACTACTCTCTTCTGAATAACGTCTAAATGGGTCAAACATTTAATGGCCCTCAAATGTCGTCTTATCAATAACAAAACCAAATCAGCATTATCCCTACTTTACAGGTGAGAAAACCAAGGCTTAGCAATGTTAGGAAACTTGCCCATGATTTTCAACTAGTCAACAGCTATATGTAATACACACATACAAGCACACACATGCACACACACATACACATGATACAAATATTGAGAAAAAAAAAGAATATGTTTGCAAACCTGGAATAAGATACCTTCTAACGCAAGACATAAATACCAGAAGCCGTAAATGAAAAAATGGATCAACTTAACATTTAAAATTAAAAGCCTCTACAGTAATCTCTTGGACATTGGCCTTAGCAACATATTTATGGATATGTCTCCTCAGGCAAAAGAAACAAAAGCAAAAATAAACTATTGGGACTATACCAAAATAAAAAGCTTTTGCACAGTGAAGGAAACCATTAACAAAACAAAAAGGAACCTAGTGAATGGGAGAAAATATTTGCAAACGATATATCTGATAAGGGGTTGATATCCAAAATATATAAAGAACTTATACAACTCACCCCCCCCCAAAAAAAAAGCCAATCCAATTTAAAAATGAACAGAGGACCTGGATAGACATTTTTCCAAAGAAGACATACAGATGTACAACAGACACATGAAAAGATCCTCAACATGACTCATTATCAGGGAAATGCAAGTCAAGACCACAAGGCGATATCACCTCACACCTGTCAGAATGGCTAGTATCAAAAAGACAATAAATAACAAGTGTCGGCAAGGATGTGGAGAAGAGAGAACTCTCGTGCACTGTTGGTGGGAGTGTAAATTGGTGCAGCCACTGTGGAAAACAGTATGAAGTTTCCTCAAAAAATTAAAAATAGAAATACTGTACAATCCAGTAGTTCTACTATTGGGTATTTACCCAAAGGAAATGAAAATGCTAATTCAAAAAGATACATACAACTCTATGTTTATCAAAGCATTATTTACACAGCCAAGATATGGAAGCAAGTGTCCATCAATAGATGAATGGATAAAGATATGGTATATATATACAATGGAATATTACTCAGCCTTAAAAAAGAATGAGATGTTGCCATCTGCAACAACGTGGATGGAACTAGAGGGCATTATGCCAAGTGAAATAAGTCAGAGAAAGAGAAATATAATATGATTTCACTTAAATGTGTTAATTAAAAAAAACAAAACAAAAAAACCCCAGAGTCTTAAATACAGAGAACAAACTGGGAGTTGCCAGAGGGGAAGTGGGTGGGGAGATGGGCAAAATAGATAAAGGGGATTAAAAGGTACAAAAAAAAATTAAAAGTCTCTATTTGATGAAGGATTTCATACAAGTGAGAAGTAGGAGAAAATAACTGTAATATATATTAATAGTCAAGGGATTAGTAGTAGCTAATAATGCCCCCCTACCAGGTGAAATTTACATAAAGTAAAATGCACAGATCTTAAGTATGAAATTTCATAAGTTTTGACAAATGTAATGCCCATGTAAACGCCCCAATCAAAACATAAAACATTTCCATCACTCCAGGAACTTCCTTCATTCCCCTTTCCAGTAACTCCCCATCTCCTCTGTCCAAAGGAAAACAACTATTCTCATGCTATCATCAAATATTTAATGTTATTTCTTTAAATGTTCAAGTTCTCTTAACTAGATGGTAAGTTTCTTTAAAGGAAGACCTGCCTATTTTTTTTTTGCCTAGTTTTTTTTTTAGTGTGATAAAATACATATAACATAAAGTTTGCCATTTTAATCATTTTAAAGTGTACAGTTTAGTGATACTACATTCATAATGTTGTACAACCATCACCACTATTTTTTCCCAAAACTTTTCATCACCCCAAACAGAAATTCTGTAACCATTAAGCAATTACCCATTACCCCCTTGACCCAGACCCCAGTGACCTCTTTTCTACTTTCTATTTCTATGAATTTGTCTATTCTAGATATTTCATATAAATAGAATCATACAATGTTTGTCCTTTTGTGTCTGGCTTATTTCTCTTAGCATAAGGTGTTCAAGGTTCATCCATATTAAGTGTATGTCAGAATTTCTTTTCTTTTTAAGGCTGAATAATTCCATTGTGTATACACACCACATTTTGTTCATTCATTTGTAGATGGACACTTAGATTGTTTCCACATTTTGGCTATTGTGAATAATGCTGCTATGAACATTGGTGTACAAGTAACTGTTTGAGTCCTTGTTTTCAAATTTTATATGCCTAGAAATGGAATTGCTTGGTCCTATGGTGATCCTATGTTTACCTCTTTGAGAAACTGCCAGACTGTTTTCCACAGCGGCCACACCACATTCCATCCCCACTAGCAACATGCAAGGGCTCCAATATCTCCACATTCTCACCAACACATATTTTTATCTTTTTTATAACAGCCATCCTAGTGCATTGGAAGTGGTGTCTCATTGTGGGTTTTACTTGCATTTCCTAATGACTAATGGCATTGAACATTTTTCATGTGCATATTTGTCATTTGTATGTGTTCTTTGAAAAAAATCAAGTGCTTTGTCCATTTTTGAATTAGGTTGTTTGTGCTTTTGTCATTTGAATTGTAGGGGTTCTTTATTCTGGAAATTAATCTCTTATCAGATATGTGATCTGCAAATATTTTCTCCCATTCTGTGTGTTGTCTTTTCACTCTCTCTTTTTTTTTTTAAAGATTATTTATTTATTTATTTGACAGAGAGAGACACAGCAAGAGAGGGAACACAAGCAGGCGGAGTGGGGGAGGGAGAAGCAGGCTTCCCGCGTAGCAGGGAGCCCGATGCGGGGCTGGATCCCAGGACCCTGGGATCATGACCCGAGCCTAAGGCAGACGCTCAACGACTGAGCCACCCAGGCGCCCCGTCTTCTCACTCTCTTGATGGTGCCCTTTGATATACAAGTTTTTCATTCTGATGAAGTCTAATTTTTCTATTTTTTTCTTTTGTTGCCTGTGCTTTGATGTAATATTTAAGAAATCATTGCCAAGGTCATGAAGATTCGTCCCTATATTTTCTTCTAAGAGTTTTATAGTTTTAGTTTTTTACATTTAAGTCTATTATTCATTTTCAATTAATTTTGTATATATGGTATAAGGGTCTAACTTCATTCTTTTGCATGTGGATATCCAGTTTTTCTGGCACCATTTCTTGAAAAGACTGTTCTTTCCCCCATTGAGTAATCTTGGCACACTTGTCAAAAATCAGTTAACCATATATAGAAGCATGTGTTTCAAGACTTGCAAAATATGGATCTAATAATTTTTTTTATTTTAATTCAATTAATTAACATATAGTGTATTATTAGTTTCAGAGGTACAGTTCAGTGATTCATCAGTCTTACATAACACCCAGTGCTCATTACATCCCATGCCCTCCTTAATGTCTATCACCCAGTTACCCCATCTCCCACTCCCCCACCCCCAGCAACCCTCAGTTCGTTTCCTATGATTAAGAGTCTCTTATGGCTTGTCTCCCTCTCTGGGATCTAATCATTTTTCACAAGATTTTTTCATACCTGTTTTTGGATGATCAGTGTATAGATGATATTTGAAGCCACTGATGAAAAAGAAGTTGTTTTCAAATTACATTATTGTCTAAATCTTTTTGATTGCGCACTTCTATCAGGAAGAACTTTTGAGCCTATACCTTTGACAGATATAACTGTTTACTTGTAAAGTTTTTTACAATATTTATTAATGCATTATTTATTATATAAAACATGCAAAAAATAGATAATTGAAAAGTGTGAAAAAATCAATTGACCTTAGATATGAGGGTTTATTTCTGAGTTCTCAATTTTATTCTATTGGTCTATATGTCCATCCTTTACCAATACCACACTGTCTCCATTACTGTAGTTTTGTAGGAAGTTGCAAAATCAGGGAGTGTGAGTCTTCCAACTTTGTTCTTCTTTTTCAAGATTGTTTTGGCTATTTGGGGTTTCTTGCAATTCCATATAAATTTGAGGGTTGGCCTTTCCACTTCTGAAAAAAAAAATCCACCATTGGGGTTTGATAGAGATTGCACTGAATCTAGAGATCTCTTTGATTAGTATTATCATCTTAACTATTTTAGGTCTGCCAATCCAAGAC
Source organism: Phoca vitulina (assembly GCF_004348235.1). Taxonomy (NCBI): domain Eukaryota; kingdom Metazoa; phylum Chordata; class Mammalia; order Carnivora; family Phocidae; genus Phoca; species Phoca vitulina. Next base: position 10,567,157 of record NW_022589748.1, on the reverse strand, counting down.
ACAGGATGCCTTTCTATTTATTTAGGTCTTCTTTAATTTCTTTCCCCAATGTTTTGTAGTTTTAAGTGTACAGATCTTACACCTCATTGATTAACCTTATTCCTAAGTATTTTATTATTATTATTATTATTATTATTTTGACAGAGAGAGACACAGCGAGAGAGGGAACACAAGCAGGGGGAGTGGGACAGGGAGAAGCAGGCTTCTTGCTGAGCAGGGAGCCCGATGCAGGGCTCAATCCCAGGACCCTGGGATCATGACCTGAGCCGAAGGCAGCTGCTTAACTGACTGAGCCACCCAGGCGCCCCTGACATTGTTTTCTTGACTTGCTTTTCTGATTGTTCATTCCAAATAGTGAACTTTTATTGAAAGTTTGCCATGTACCGGGCGCCTGGGTGGCTCAGTCGTTAAGCGTCTGCCTTCGGCTCAGGTCATGATCCCAGGGTCCTGGGATCGAGTCCCATATCGGGCTCCCTGCTCCGCGGGAAGCCTGCTTCTCCCTCTCCTACTCTCCCTGCTTGTGTTCCTGTTCTCACTATGTCTCTCTCTGTCACATAAATAAATAAAATCTTTAAAAAAAAAAAAAAAGAAAGTTTGCCATGTACCAAACATGGTGCTATGGCCTTTATAGGGATTATTTCATTTAAATCTCAAAAACTACACAAGAAACATACTGTTTATTATTACCATTCCACTTTATAGATGAAGAAAGTGAGAGTGCTTTACAAAAGTTATACATCTATAAATGGTGGAGCAAATATTTAAACTGAGGCAGTTTAGGGGCGCCTGGGTGGCTCAGTCATTAAGCGTCTGCCTTCGGCTCAGGTCGTGATCCCAGAGTCCTGGGATTGAGCCCCGCATCGGGCTCTGTGGGGCTCTCTGCTCAGCGGTAGGCCTGCTTCTCCCTCTTCCATTCCTCCTGCTTGTGTTCCCTCTCTCTCTGTCAAATAAATAAATAAAATAAAATAAAAAATAAAATAAACTGAGGCAGTTTATATCTAGATCTGTGTCTTTAACTTGTGAAGTATATTGCGTCTAGCATGTCTTGAATATATTATATAAACTTTACTGATATCTTTCCAAGATATATATTTAAAAAACTATCTGCCAAATATTTGTGTATATAGAAGATATAATTTTATATAAAATTATATATACATATATTTTATGTAATTATATATATATTTTTTATTATATTCACATTTAGTAAAAATAGATAATAAAGGGTCTGGAAGGGCACACAGGACCAGTCATTAACTTTAGGGGGGCACGTGACAGTAGTAATTTTGCTTTGTCCTAAAAAGGAATTTAGTTATTCCTTTTTTTTTTTTTTTAAGATTTTATTTATTTATTTGACAGAGACACAGTGAGAGAGGGAACACAAGCAGGGGGAGTGGGAGAGGGAGAAGCAGGCTTCCCGCACAGCAGGGTGCCCGATGCGGGGCTCGATCCCAGGATCCTTAAGCAGACGCTTAACGACTGAGCCACCCAGGCGCCCCTAGTTATTCCTTTTTTAAAAAAAATATTTTATTTATTTATTTGACAGAGAGAGAGGGAGCACAAATAGGGGAAGCAGCAGGAGAGGGAGAGGGAGAAGCAGGCTCCCCGCTGAGCTGGACTCTGGGATCCAGGACCCTGGGATCATGACCTGAGCCAAAGGCAGCCGCTTAACAACTGAGCCACCCAGGGAATCCCTAGGAATTTAGTTATTCCTAATGTTATTTGAAAAAAACTTATTTTTCATCAATGGCTTCAATTATCATCTATACGCTGATTATTCAAAAATCCCTATCTCTAGGCCATACACTGAAGTCAAGTTTAAGGTCCATATTTTCAAATGTGTTTTTATTTATTTTTATTTTTTTAAGATCTATTTATTTTATTTGAGAGAGACAGTGTGTGTGTGTGTGTGTGTGTGGAGGGGAGGGGCAAAGGGAGAGGGAGAGAGAGTCCCAAGCAGACTCCCAGCCAAGCGTGAAGCCTGACATGGGGCTCAATCCCACAAGCCCCAGATCATGACCTGAGCCAAAACCAAGAGTCCAACGCCCAATGAATTGCACCACCCTGGCACCTCTCAAATGTCTTTTTAAAAGCTCCATTCATATGGGGCACCTGGGTGGTGCAGTTGGTTAAGCATCCAACTGGTGATTTCCACTCAGGTCATGATCTCATGGGTTTTGGGATCAACACCCATGATGGGCTTCATGCTCAGCAGGAGTCTGCTTGAGATTCTCTCTCTCCCTCCCTTTTTGCCTCTCCCTTCACTTATGCACACACACTCTCTCTCTTTCTCTAAAATAAATCTTTTTTAAAAATTAAAAAAAAAACAAAACTCCATTCATTCAACAAACATTTGTTGAGTGTCCTCTGTGCGCCATGAACTGTTCTAAGTTCTGGAGATCTAATGGTGTGGACATATCTCTGGCTTCAAGGGTTCATAGCTTTGTCTATTCCTGGTGTCTTACAGGAATAGACAAAGCTCATGGAATGACATCAGTGAAGAGGGCAGGATAGAGACTCATGGAATGACATCAGTGAAGAGGGCAGGATAGAGACCTCTAGCAGGCCATCCTCCCCAGAACTACCAAAAAAACCCAGAAAAAAAACCGTCAGAATGAACATATCAGAACTCTGGAAGATAGAGGTTTACAGCAACTATGTGAATTCTTAACCAACAGGAACTGGGTAAGAGAGCTTTGTGGTGTTTTAATGTTAACCTTACTCCACCCCTTCCTGGCACAGTGACAATCTTGATGACTGTTTCTGGTGTGGGTACCTGGTCCCAAAGGGAACAGAATGGACCTTTTCCCAAGGAATTATATTTGTGTGTTTTGACCTGCTATGGGTTCCCTGAAAGACTGATGTAATTATTTTGTCTAATTCAGAACACCCTCAGGGCAGAGAAGCAGCTACATGGAAGACCTTCCCAGAAAACATTAAAAGCTAAATGAGGGGCGCCTGGGTGGCTCAGTCATTATGAGTCTGCCTTCGGCTCAGGTCATGATCCCAGAGTCCTGGGATCGAGCCCCGCATTGGGCTCCCTGCTCCCCGGGAAGCCTGCTTCTCCCTCTCCCACTCCCCCTGCTTGTGTTCCCTCTCTCGCTGTGTTTCTCTCTGTCAAATAAATAAATAAATTCTTAAAAAAAAAAAAAAAAAAAGGCTAAATGAACAAGCCAGTGCCAACTGGGGCAAAAGATAATAGATGAGGCAAACAATAGGTATACCAAAGGCCAGTGAGGAAAAAAAAAAGGGAAATGAGAATCTTTGGAAAATAGGGCTTTGAAAAACTCCCAGGGCAGGATACATGCTCAGAAAATACATGAAAAGACCATAGGTTTCATTTCTGGCTGGTCTTTAGGTTCAGCACAAGCACTAAATGAAGGCAGAGTTGTGAGTGGCCAGGCTAAGTGCTGAAGGAGTGCCCCAACACAGAGACAAATCTGAAAAGACCCAGAAAGTATTTTTTTTTATTTTCCTTTCCTCTCCTCTTCCCCTCCCCTCCCCTTACTCTTCCTTCTCTCTCTCTTTTCCACATCATAATTTCAAAATGTTTAGTTTTCACAAAAAATTACAAAGCATGCAAACAACAACAACAGCAAACAGTAAAATATGGCCCACTCACAGGAAAAAGAAAGTAATAGAAACTGTCCCTGAGGAAGCACAGACTTTGGATTTCTGAGACAACGACTTTAAATTAACTGTCTGTAATATGCTCAATAAGCTAAAGAAAACCGTGGACAAAGAACTAAAGGAAACCAGAACAATATCTCAACAAATAGAGAGTATTAATAAAGAGATAGAAATTATAAAAAAGAACCAAATAGAAATTTAGTAACTGAAAAATACAATAATTTTTTTAAAGTACAATGATGTTTTAAAATGTGCACAGGATTTATTTTAATCAGGTATGATAAGACATGGAAATTAATGTCATGAAGGAAGAAGTTTATATACTCAGAGAAACCTAGAAGCAAGAAGCACAACAACCACACAGGGCAACATGGAGAAGGACCAGGATCAGTCAGGAGGCAGAGGGAGTAGGAGGAAATTGTCTGCTTGATATTCTCTCTCTGCCTCTGTCCCTCCCCCTGCTTGTGCTATAAATAAATAAATAAATAAATAAATAAAATCTTTAAAAAAATTAACTCAAATGGATCAAAGATCTAAACTTAAGTGCTAAAACTATAAAAATCTCAGGAAAAAACAGGGACAACTCTTTGAGATATTGTATTTGTCAATGATTTCTTGGATGTGACACCCAACAGCACAAGCAACAAAAATTTTAAAAAAGATAAATTGGACTTCATCAAAATGTAAGTTTTGTGTACTCAAGAATACTACCAAGAGAGTGAAAAGAAAACCCACAGGAGAAAATATTTGCAAATCATGTATCTGATAAAGGGTTAATATAGAGTATATAAAGAACTCCTAACCAGTCAACAACAGCAAAAAACAACCCAACTTTTAAAATGGGCAAAGGACTTGAATAGACATTTCGCCAAAGGAGATATACAAATGGCCAATAAGCACATGAAAAGGTGCTGGGCATCATTAGTCATTAGGGAAATGCAAATCAAAATCACAGTGACATAATACTTCACATCCACTAGGAAGGCCATAATAATAGCAATAAAGAAAGGAAAATAACACATGTTGGTGAGGATGTGGAGAAATTGGAGCCCTTGTACACCCTTGTACATGGGTAGTGGGGATGTAAAATGGTAAAGCCACAGAGGCAGGTAATCAATAAATTAAACATAGAACTACCATACGACCCAGCAATTCCACTCCAAAGCATATACCCCCAAAGTTGAAAACAGGTGTTCAAACAAAAACCTACACACTAATGTTCACAGTGTCTCTATTCATAATAGCCAAAAGGTAAAATTACCCAAATGTTTATCAACCGATGAATGGATAAACAAAATGTGGTGTATATATATATACACACACACAATGGAATATTATTCAGCCTTTAAAAGGAAGGAAATTCTGACACATGCTACAACGTGGATGCACCCTGAGGACATTATGCTAAGTGAAATGAGCCAGACACAAAAAGACACATACTGTGTGATTCCACTTACATGAGATCCCTAGCGTAGTCAAATTCACAGAGACAGAAAGTAGAATGGTGATTGCCAGGTGCTGGGGGGGAAAGGAGATTGGAGAATCATTATTTAATGGGTACAGAATTTCAGTTTGGGAAAATGAAAAAAGTTCTGGAGGTGAACAGTGGTGATGGTTGTACAATGTGAATGTACATTTGCCACTAAACTGTATACTTTTTAAAAATTCATTAATTAACATATAGCTGAACCGTACACTTAAAGATGGTTAAAATGGTAAACTTTATGTTATGTATATTTTACCACGATAAAAAAGATGGAGAAAAAAGAATGAAGTACTGACACCTGCTAAACAACATGGATGAACCCAGAAAACATTATGCTCAGTGAAAGAGGCCAGACACAAAAGGTCGCATATTGTAGGATTCCAATGTTATGAAATATCCAGAATAGGCAAATCCATAGAGACTGAAAGTGGCTGCCGGGGGCTGGGCAGAAGGGCTCTAGGGAGTAACAACTTAATGGATCTGGGGTTTCCTTTGGGGTGATGAAAATACGTTGGAACTAGATAGAGGTAATGATTGTACAACATTGTAAATATACTTAATGCCACTAAACTGTACTCTTTAAAATGGTTAAAATGGTAAATTGTATGCTACATGTATTTTGCCACAGTTTTTAATTTTTATTTTTTAATTTTTATATTTTTTAAAGATTTTATTTATTTGCCAGAGAGAAAGAGAGAGAGGGAGAGAGTGTACAAGCTGGGGGGGGGGGGGGTGGCAGGCCGAGGAAGAAGCAGGTTCCCCGCTGAGTAAGGAACCGGATGCTACACAGGACTTGATCTCAGGACTCTGGGATCATGACCTGAGCCGAAGGCAGCCGCTTAACCAACTGAGTCACCCAGGTGCCCCTTGCCACAATTTTTTTTAAAACACTGAGCTTGGGGCGCCTGGGTGGCTCAGTTGGTTAAGCGACTGCCTTCGGCTCAGGTCATGATCTCAGGGTCCTGGGATTGAGCCCTGCATCGGGCTCCCTGCTCCGCGGGAAGCCTGCTTCTCTCTTTCCCACTCCCCCTGCTTGTGTTCCCTCTCTCGCTGTCTCTCTCTCTGTCAAATAAATAAATAAAATCTTAAAAAAAAAAAAATATTGAGCTTATTACTTTTGTTTAGTATACCCTCTCTTGCTGTATCTTTTTTTTTTTTAAGATTTTATTTATTTATTTGACAGAGAGAGACACAGCAAGAGAGGGAACACAAGCAGGGTGAGTGGGAGAAGCAGGCTTCCCACGGAGCAGGGAGCCCTGGGATCATGACCTGAGCCGAAGGCAGACGCTTAACGAATGAGCCACCCAGGCGTGCCTCTTGCTGTATCTTCATCTCAGGTAACAGCACCATCATCCACCCAGTCTCCCAAGCAAGAAAGCTCTGAGTCAGCCTTGACTCCACCCTCCCCCTCCCCACCCCAATTCCATCCATCATCAAAGCTGGAATCCCTCCCTTCCTCTCCAAGCCTACTGCCTTTGATTACTTCAGGATCTCATTATCTCTCATTGGGACCACAGCAGCTGTCTCCTCACCCTTCTCACTGCCTCTGGTTTCTCCTCCCTTCAATCCATCACCCACGTTGCCTATCGGGTTAGCTTCCTAAAAGAGCAATCTCAAGATTCCGTTGCTCCGCTAAAGACTTCTGTGACTCCGGGAGTAAATTCTAAATCCTGGTGCATATAAGATCCTTCACTACTTAGCCTCAACCCTGCCTTCCTGCATCACCTTCCATTTTTCATTCCAGGCATTCCACACCACCATGCTTTTGCTGGTACCGTTCTCTTCGTGGAACACACTTACTTACTTCTACCTTGTACATACTTTCTTTCTTCAGGACCAACCTTAGAGGCACAACCTCTGTAATGTTTTTCCCCACTCTCAGAGTGGAGACCCACCCTCATCATGCCTCTGCAACACTCCACCATTACAGTACCCAGCACCCTGCCTTCCAGCTTTCTTGTAGAAAGTCTATCTCCTTTGGATTGCAAATTCCTGAAAGCAGAGTCTGTTTCACGTTCTCCTCATCTCTATAACCTCAACACTCACCTGGTGGCTGCCACATGGTAGTCTCAAAATGTTGGAGAGTTCCCTCTCCCATTCTCCTCAGTTAACTCTTCCAAATCTCTCCCACTCTCCTCAAATCCTTTACCCAATCTCTGAAACTTCCATCTGAGGTGTCAGCAGATGACCTCACCAGAAAGAGGCCATCAACCATGAAATCCTTGAACTTCCTGCCCTTGCCACATACCCCCAAGCTCCACATACACACTTCCCTGCATGCTCATCCAAACTTTCCTCCTTGCCTCTGTTCACAGAAGAACATGCATGTGTCCCTCCTCCCGTCCAAGGCCACTCCTCTCACTATGCTCTAGATGCCCTCTCAACTCCTCAGTGCTTCCTCAATCATCCTTCTCTGTTTTTCCACCCATATTCATTCAACAAAAATTTACAGAGCAACTCTTTGTGCCTGGATGCTAGGATTATAGTGGGGAACAAATTAGATAATGCTCCAGACCTCATAAAGCTTCCATTGTGGTAAGAAAGATAGACAATTAACAAGTAACTTTGAAATGGATGTGAAGGAAATGAATATGAAGATATAGGGGATAAGAGGTCATTTTAAATAAGGAGGTCAGAGAGGTATTATGTTTTGCTTTTTTTGTTGTTGTTGTTGTTTTTGTGTGTGTGTGGAGGTGACATTTGAGCTGATGCCTGAAGTTTTCTGTGTGAAAGTCTGGGAGATAAGCATTCTGGGTAGAAGGAATAGCAGTGTAAAGATCCAGAGAGGAAAGGACTGGCTTGTAGGGAGCTGGGGTGATCACAACATGAATGAGGGGAGGGTGGTGTGAAAAGAGGTTGGAGAGCTACTCCAGGGCTGGGGCCTTGTAAACCATTGTAAAGAGACTGGAGTTTATTATAAAGAGGAATGGGAAGCCAATGGAGATTTTTAAGGAGAATAATGATATGATAATATATACGTTTTGAAGTGATCACTCTGGCTATTAGAAGGAAACAGGTCGAAAGGAGGCAATAGTGGGAAAGAGGAAATTAGGAACAATTCCCAACGTGCAAGGAAGATATGATGGACTAGTGCCAAGGTCATCATATGGGATTGAAGAAAAGTGGTTGAATTGAAGACACCAGAGGCAATGGGACTTGGTGATGGAGGGAAAGAGGGAAATCAAGGACTCTTCTCTACTGGTTCCCATCCCTCATTCAAAACACACTCATATGCATGGTTTTAATTATCCTCTGATGACTAATTCTAATGGATCCAAAATCTCAAGAGCAAACCTTTTGGCTAATGTATCTAACATCTGACTGTCACCTCCAGCTCAGCATATCTAAAAGGACTCATAATGAGCCCATGTTCTATCTGCAACTGCTCCCCTCCACCTCCACTGTTCCTCTCTTGGTTGACACCACCACCTGTACACTTACCAAGCCCAAAACCTTGGAATCATCCTTGCCTCCTCCTGACTCCTGAACCCTCATATCTAAGCAGTCTGAAACCTTACTGCCCTACAGATATTTCTCAGATCCACTCTTCCCTCTGCCCCTGCCTTTGTGCAGGCCCTCAACACCTCTTTTGCCTGGACTATTGAAACCATTTCCACTTGTTCCCCAGCTGAAATACCAGTCTGATCATTCATCTCCCACTGCTTTCGTGGTAAAATTGAAGCTTCCTGGTTTGTCCCATAAGGCCCTTGGCAGTCATATTCCTGCTGACCTCTGCAGCGCCATCCTCTACTGCTCTAACCCCCTTGTACTTTAAACCCCAGTAAGAACTGAGCATTTATTGTTCCCCAGACATAAGTTACTAATTCAAGGGGCGCCTGGGTGGCTCAGTCGTTAAGCATCTGCCTTCGGCTCAGGTCATGATCCCAGGGTCCTGGGATCGAGCCCCACATCGGGCTCCCTGCTCGGCGGGAAGCCTGCTTCTCCCTCTCCCACTCCCCCTGCTTGTGTTCCCTCTCTCGCTGTGTCTCTCTCTCTCAAATAAATAAATAAAATCTTTAAAAAAAAAAAGTTACTAATTCAAATATTTATGCTTAAGCTGTTTCTTCCATGTGGATCACTCCCCACCCTCATCTGCCTGAAACATCCGTACTCATCATTTACATGTTGAATTTATATTTCTGGTCTAGACCTCTCTCTCTCAAACTCCACATTCATATATTTCACTGCCTGTTTGACATCTCCACTTGCATGTCTAATAGGTCTCAGAGACTTAACATATCCCAAACTGAATACTTGGTCTTTCCCCCTGACACTTGCTTTACACCTTCAGCCTTCTTATCTCAGTTGAGGGTAACTCAATTTTTTTTTTTTTTCCAGTAGCTCAGGCCAAAACCATTGAGGTCATTTTTAACTCCTTTCTTCCTTTCTCATGCCACTTCCTGCTCAATGACTCCACCTTAAACACATATCCAGAATCCAACCACTTCTTACCATCTCCACTACTACCATGTTGGTCCAAGATCCCATCACCTTACTTCTGACTTACTGTACTCTCTGCTTCTACCCTTGTCCCCACCCCACAGTCTAAATACAACATCCAGAATAATCTTTTTTTTTTTTTTTTTAAGTAGGCTCCACACCCAGCATGGAGCCCAATGCAGGGCTTGAACTCACGACCCTGAGATCAAGACCTGAGCTGAGATTAAGAGTTGGATGCTTAACCAACTGAGCCATCCAGGTGCCCCGATCCAGAATAATCTTTAAAAAAAATTTTTTTAAAGGAAGATCATGTTACTCCTCTGCTTAAAACCATGCAATGACTTCTCATTTTACCTAGGGGAAAAACCAAAGTTGTCTCAGTGGCCTAAAGGCCCGTATCATCTCTCTGACCCCCTCTCCTACTATCCTTCCCCTGCTTCAGTCCACTGGCCTCCTTGCTGCTCTTCAAATATGTCAGGCCCACACTTACCTGAGAGCCTTTGTGCTGGCTGTTGTCACTACCTGGAAAGCTTTTCCTTAGATATTTCCTAACTCGCTTTTGTCAAGTCTTTGTTCAAAAATCACCTCCTTGACAAGGTCTACCTGACCACCTTACTTAAAATTAGTATTCACATCCCCCTCTACCATAGACACTCCTTATCCCCCTTACACTATTTTGCTTTTTGTTTTTCCATAGTGCCTATCACCTTGCAACATACTATATAATTTACTTATTCATTATGTCTACTCGTTATTGACTCACTAGGACATAAGCTTCATGAGGACAAGAATCTTTTTGTCACTAATATATCCTAAGAACCCAGAACAGCATCTGGCACATAACACTTAACACATGTTTGTTAAATAAATGAATTTTTCAAAACTTATCTCAGATATTGGGTTCTTCACCAAGTTTTCCCTAGCTGTGAACACACCCCACTCTCCCTCAAACAGATGAAATGAACCCCTCCCTTCCTTGTGCTACCTTTGTACCTTGTACTGTTGTTGCATTTTCCAGATAATATTGTAGTTTGCATGTCTAGATTATTAGGGCAAGGTTTAGGACCTGTCCTATTAATTTCTACATTCTTGTGGCTCAGCTCAGGACCTGACAATAATATACATGGATTATTTTGATGAATAAACTAATAAAGCCACACCAAGATTGAATGTCTGCAAATACCCCGTTGGTGAGGGTCTGGGAAAACGGGCCCACCCTCAGTGTTGACGGGAGTCTAAATTGATTTAAGCTCCCTACAGTACAGAGTGAAAATATCTATCAAGGTGGACATAACCTTTGACCCAGAAATTCTACCTTTAGGAATTTATCTGACAAACTTATTCATGTATTTCAAGATGCATTACAAAGATATTCATTGTAGCATTGTTTATAATATCAAAACAAACAAAGAAAACCAATAGAATTGTCCCATCAGTAGGGTCACAATAGAATATGATTCATCTACTAAATAGGATGAGACGTACCTACATGGACAAACCTGAAATAAGCTCCAAGTGGAGCTTATTCAAGTGGAAACAGTATAATGTAGGAAAACATATAGTATGTTAATATGTGCATTTCACAAAAAGGAGGAGATTAGATACACACATGCTTATATATGCATAGTATGTTTTGGAAAGATAAAGGAGAAACTGAATAGGGGCTGCCTCTAGACAGGAGAATTAGAGGTCAGGGTGGGGGGAAATCATATTTTTATGGCATACTCTGTTACTGTTTGAATTTTTTATCATGTGTATCAGCTTTTCAATAATAATTAAAATTTTTCTAAATAATAAAAAAAGCCTCAAAGGTGCATATTGGGCAAGGATGGAGAAGAGATGCAGCTCTCCATTATGCTTCAGGTGATTGATTGATTGATTGATTAATTGAAAAATGACAGATCTTTTTTAGGAGCCTCTGTCCCAATATCTCTCTCTTTCTCTCCCTCTCTCTGTCTCTGTCTTTATCTCATTACTTCTTTGGTCATCTCTTTCAAAATGAGCAGCTTGGCCACAGAGATGTCTTGTCAGCAGAATGGTCTGGTGGTAAAGAAGACAAGATCTGGGCTGGGAACCTGATCTGGCATAGAGCCACTCCTTGAGCAATGTGGCTATGGCGCACTGGACTGTGCCCAAAGCAACTTGATTCAGGCTGTTAAGATCCACGTAGTACATGGGGGGCAGTCAGAGACTCTATGTAGTGGCTATACTCAGAATGGGGTTCGAGTAATTAAGTTTCTTACAACAAGCCTGACATTATGAGCACAGGAAGATAGTCTTGACTCCAAGGGCCAGCACTGGCCAGGGGAGTCTGGGATGCCAAGGAGGGAGGGCTAGGTCCAGTCCTAGGAAACTGTTTTGACATTCAGGGAAACTGAGGCAGAAACCTTGGTCCACAGAGCAGAGGAAAGGGGAAAGGCAGGGGCTGGGTGGGCTTAAGATTCCCAGGGCTCTCCTCAGGCAGTCAGAGGAAGCCATAGGTCCCTGGACTTTTTAGAGAATAGAGGGAAGGACATATTATGTGGGAAATGGCAAGGATACAGAAAGGGAAGTGAGTTAGTGGGGTATAAACTCCAGCACTTAGCCTAAAGCTTTTTCTGTTCCTCCCACTTTCACAAGCCAAAGTTGTCATAGAATTGGGTCCCTTGCTCCTATGATTCTAGTGCTGGAAGGGTCCTGAAAGATTCTAACCAATGCCCTGGGTGATGGCAGAATCCTAAATTCTGGGCGTGATTCATATACTCACAGAACTGGTAAAGCCTTCAGAGACCGTGGGACCTGGTATACAAGGCCCTTCTCCTGCTTTCTCCTCGGGAACGGCATGCCTGGAAGAATTTTCCCCACAGCCTTTTCCTGCCTGGCCCCAGTCCCAGCTCCCAATAAGCCCATACCTGAGACAGCTCTGCTTTCTCCTCCTCCAGAGCCGGCTGAAAGTCAGGAGGCAGCAACACTGCTGCAAAGCCCAGAAAGTCCCCCAGATTGCTGGTAGTCAGACCAGCTTCATTAAAATGAACTTTGTTCCCCGGGGATTTGATCATGGAGGTGTTATTGTGTACTTGATCACAGTTCCTATGGCTACAGGCTCACAGCGGGAAGGAACCGGTATACATCAGCATCTCCCTGTAAAATAGGGCTTTGACCTCATTTATAGTCAAACATGCAGCGGGCAACCTTGCAAATGGCACAGCATGAATAGAATTCAGAGAGTTCTGATGACTTAAGTAGAAAAGAACATTAAATAAAACAGTACATGTGAAAGTATGTGTTCAATCTCTGGTTCAGCTTAGGTACTTAATGGCTGTTAACTATTCATAACACTAATCTTTACATCATCCAACTGAAAGGTTGCAAACTGACAGTCCTCAGGCCAAATCAAACCCATAGACCTCTACTGTATGATTTCAGACTGCTTAAAACTTGTTTTGAGTTAACTTTTTATTTTTTTATTTTTTAAAAGATTTTATTTATTTATTTGACAGAGACACAGAGAGAGAGGGAACACAAGCAGGGGGAGTGGGAGAGGGAGAAGCAGGCTTCCCGCTGAGCAGGGAGCCCAATGCAGGGCTCTATCCCAGGACCTTGGGATCATGACCTGAGCCGAAGGCAGATGCTTGACGACTGAGCCACCCAGGCGCCCCTCCAGTTAACTTTTTTTTTTTTTAAAGATTTTATTTATTTGAGAGAGAGAAGGACAGAGAGAGAGCATGGGTGGGGGGTCAGAGGGAGAAGCAGGCTCCCCGCCCAACAGGGAGCCCGATGCGGGACTTGATCCTGGGACTCCAGGATCATGACCTGAGCCGAAGGCAGCCGCTTAACCAATGGAGCCACCCAGGCGCCCCTTGAGTTAACTTTTTAAAAATCAGTATCTTTCAGTGGGGGAAAAAAAACAACAACAAAAAACGCCAATTGCTAATTTCCAGTGACAATGCCCTCCTGTCAAAGGCAACCAAGAATATACCTATAATTGAACAAAGTTGGGTTTATTGACTCATTGCAATGAAGGAGACCACACAATATGGGAAATTGTAGGGCATCTCAGTAAGAAGATATTATAATTTTTTTTAAATGTTTTATTTATTTATTCATGAAAGTCAGAGAGAGAGAGGCAGAGGCAGAGGGAGAAGCAGGCTCCCCGCCTAGCAGGGAGCCCGATGCGGGACTCGATCCCAGAACCCTGGGATCATGACCTGAGCCGAAGGCAGACGCTTAACCATCTGAGCCACCCAGGCACCCCAGTAAGAAGATATTAGAAATGACTTATTATAGGACTTGAGCTTGTGTTAGGTTTCTGGGGAAGACTCAAGGAAAGGGGATTTGCTGTGGTTTGAATGCTACGAGGAAGTGGGGATAGTTCTGTGATTGGAGATCTTAATTTTTTATTTTATTTATGTATGTATGTATTATGTATGTATGTATTTAATTTATCTGAGAGAGAGAGAGAGAACACAAACAGGGGGAGCAAGCAGGCAAAGGGAGAGGGAGAAACAGGCCCCCCCCTGAGTAGGGAGCCCTATGTGGGGCTCGATCCTAGGACCCTGGGATCATGACCTAAGCCAAAGGCAGATGCTTAACAACTGAGCCACCCAGGCGCCCATGGATATCTTAAAAAAAAAAATTTTTTTTTAAAGATTTTATTTATTTATTTGACAGAGAGAGACACAGCAAGAGAGGGAACACAAGCAGGGGGAGTGGGAGAGGGAGAAGAAGGCTTCCCGCGGAGCAGGGAGCCCGATGCGGGGCTTGGTCCCAGGACCCTGAGATCATGACCTGAGCCGAAGGCAGATGCTTAACTAACTGAGCCACCCAGGCACCCCTTAAAAATTTTTATCTAAAAGGTGGGAAGAAAGGAGCAAAACTAAAGCTATAATTGCTAAAGCAGCATAATTGTCATATTAGCCAGGATGGGGATATTTGGTCATTTCTGTTTGGATAATATTCTTGTTTTTGTCTGTGTTCAGTCATGATAGAATGGTCTTGTTTTTGTCTTGATCCATCACAGTGGTGGCCTTGTCTTGTTGTGTTGGTGTTTTGTTTATGTTCATCAAGAGAAAACCACAGTCTAGTTGCGTCATACGGGCTCCTATCAACACCAAAGCCTAGATGCTAGGCCAGGCCAGCTCTAGGCTGTCAGAGGATGCTTTCTCTTTCCCGGTCTCCTTCTTAGCCAAGGGCAGATGGAGTCAGCCTCGGGACTTTAGTCTACTACCCAGCTCTTCACCATTGCCAAGATGTTGCTCATTAGGAGATTGTGGAGAGAACATCCATAGTTAGACTTAGTCTAGACATAGTCAGTCTCACCTTTTCCTTTTGTTACAGCATGAGTTGTTGAGTCCTCTGGCATGATGATGGTTGCACAGTAGCATTTGAGACTCTGAAGTCTCAATTTGGTACATCAGCCAACTACATTCCAGGAAATTACCAGAAACAAACTGGTTATTATTTCTTGTAATAGGCCCTGAAGACAGGGGCCCAGGTTATCAAATCCAGGCAATGAAAACATGTCCCAAAGTCCAGGTTGTCTTTTTTAGAAATTCAAGTGACTTCTTTTAGCAGAGTCACAGACTTTTCTACTTGACCTGTATTTATGCAGGTGCAGCAAGAGGTGTTTGCGAAAGCATAACTTTCCCCTTGGTTAATAAATTTAAATTGGTTGTTGGCTGCTGAGTAGATGTTGTATCATTTATGATGTCTGCTGAGGTTAGAGACAAGTTTTGGATCATCTTTTCCAGTAGTATTATCCCTCTTTGGGAGGTAAAGCTCATATTGTATGCATGATAAGGGAGTAGGTTATCCCTCCTGGGAGTTTTCCTGAGTAGCTTGTTCTTGTCTCATTTCAGAGATTTCTAGGTACCATTGTCAGAAAAACATGATCCACTGGAGAGGTGGTAGTTGAAAATATCTGAGAGGCTCTAACAGTTACCCTAATATGCAGGATAAGTTAGTGTGCGGCAGCAGGTAAAAGCTTGATGTCTAAATAAGAAGTAGGACCCCAGTGAGGCATAGGTTGACTTGAGGGATAAATAGCATTTATCACAATAAGTGTATACAATTTTTGGACTCTTGAGGTGGACAGATTCCTTGAGTGGAATTACACAATTACTGTAAGTAGGTTAGAGTGTCTATAGCAAGAATAGCCCCAACATTAATTCCCATTCCTGATAACCTAGGTTTAACTGGTACAGATATAATGACCTCAGCAAAAGCATTTCGTTCAGGTCCAATTTTATAGGACCAAACTTTGGAATTAATTATGTGAGGAAAACTTAAGACCAGAAAGGACTTGTGGAAGGAAATCTACCTTCTGACATATTTGAAGCTATAACATTTTTTTTTGTCAGCAGGAATAGGTGGGGAGGCAACAGATCCAGCAATGAGTTAAATTCAGAACAATAGAAATAACAAGTGTTGGTAAGGATGTGGAAAAAATGGAACCCTCACTGCACTCTTGGTGGGAATGTGAATTGGTACAAGCACTGTGGAAAACAGTATGGAGGTACCTCAAAAAAATTAAAAATAGAAATACCATACAATCCAGTAATTCCACTGCTGGGCACTTAACCAAAGAAAAGGAAAACACTAATTCGAAAAGATATATGCACCCCTATGTTTATGGCAGCATTACAATAGCCAAGATATGGAAGTAATCTAAGTGTCCACCAATAGATGAATGGATAAAGAAGATGTGATATACATAAAAAATGGAATATTACTCAGCCATATAAAAGGATAAGATCTTGTCATTTGCAACAACATAGATGGACCTAGAAGGGTTATGCTAAGTGAAATAGGCAGAGAAAGACAAATACCATATGATTTCACTCATATGTAGAATCTAAAAAAAGTAAATGAACAAACAAACAAACAAAACCAGAAACATAAATACAGAGAACAAACGGGTGGTTGCCAGATGGGAGAAGGGCGGGGGGGATGGGCAAAATAGATGAAGGAAATTAAGAGGTACAAACTCCCAGTTATTAAATAAATAAGTTATGCAAATGAAAAGTACAACATAGGGAATGTAGTCAATAATAATACAGTCAATAATACTATAATATTGTTGGATGGTTACTACACCATATTATTGTGGTGAGCATTGAGTAATGTATAGAATTGTCCAATCACAGGGGCGCCTGGGTGGCTCAGTCGTTAAGCGTCTGCCTTCAGCTCAGGTCATGATCCCAGCGTCCTGGGATCGAGCCCCGCATCGGGCTCCCTGCTCCACGGGAAGCCTGCTTCTCCCTCTCCCACTCCCCCTGCTTGTGTTCCCTCTCTCACTGTGTCTCTCTCTGTCAAATAAATGAATAAAATCTTTAAAAAAAAAAAAAAAAAGAATTGTCCAATCACTACATTGTACACCTGCAACTAACATAATAACATTATATGTCAAATATACTTTAAAAATAGAAAAATAAGGGGCACCTGGGTGGCTCAGCTGTTAAGCGTCTGCCTTCGGCTCAGGTCATGATCCCAGGGTCCTGGGATCGAGCCCCGCATCGGGCTCCCTGCTTGCCGGAAGCCTGCTTCTCCCTCTCCCACTCCCCCTGCTTGTGTTCCCTCTCTCGTTGTGTCTCTCTCTGTCAAATAAATAAATAAAATCTCGAAGGCAGACGCTTGACCGACTGAGCCACCCAGGCGCCCCAATAAAAATAAATTTAAAATGGCATATTGTAGGGCAACTGGGTGGCTCAGTCTGTTAAGCGACAGCTCTTGATTTTGGCTCAGGTCGTGATCTCACGGTCCTGGGATCGAGCCCCACATTGGGCTCCATGCTCAGCAGAGAATCTGCTTGAAGATTCTCTATCCCTCTCCTTCTGCCCCTTCCCTAAATCTCTCTCTCTATCTCGAATAAATAAATCTTAAAAAAATAAAAATAAAATAAAATGGTATATTGTACTTTACTTAGATTAGTGATAGATAACATTTAATAGATGATTTTAATATTTTTATAATATGCACATTGTGTAAAATAATTAAGCATTGCCTACCTATCTGTGAAAAAAGAACTCAGAGCAGTAGCTAAGGTCTGAGAAATATGCAGCAGCATATTTTTTTTTTCCTTAGGTAAGAAAGAGAAACCACCGGGGGGCAAAAGTAATAGAATGATGGAATATACAGAAGATCATATTTTTAAAAGATTTTATTTATTTATTTGACAGAAAAATGTCGTATGTGAGAGAGCACAAGCAGGGGGAGCAGCAGAGGGCGAGTGAGAAGCAGACTCCCCGCTGAGCAGGGAGCCCCATGCAGGGCTCAATCCCAGGACCCTGGGATCATGACCTGAGCTGAAGGCAGATGCTTAACCGACTGAGCCACCCAGGTGCCCTGATACAGAAGATCATATTGAAAAAACTTTAGTCAGTTAAAGAGGGGGTGTTAAAGACAGTAATAGGTAAGATTTCCAAGAGAACAAAGGGTATGGAAAAGGATACTGAAGAACTAAAAAATCAATCTTGTTCTATTGTCTTCTGCAGAAGCTGTTCAATTAGCATCTCGTTCCATCATCTGGGAGAGACACTGCCCACAGTCAACAACTTCTAAGAGAATTGCTAAGAATCCTCGGTGTGAGGTCCCCTAATGGACTAGATGCCCAGTACTCAGCAGAAAGTGATATATGTCTTCTTATTTGGGAAATATGAACACAGGGATCAACAACTTGGAGTTTATTGTTATGTCAGTTATTTGTTAAAAGTCCTTTTTGTAGAGGCTCATGGGCAGTTTTTTCCTGATCCTTTTCCAGAAGACCAAATCTCCAGGTATCAGATCATGCAGAGCTGCTTAGGTGGGTGTTTTGGCAATACAGCTTGTTATTATTGGTGATAAGTCTGGAGGTATTATACGAGTCTCTGCAGAAATTAGTCATATAAGTTTACAGTGGGATCAATCTAGGATTGAAGTAATTCCCAGATGCATGGGGCAGTTAACTCAGAAGGAAATAACTTCTGAGGATCCTGGAGGGAACTGATCTTGTTGTACCATGGGCAGTTGCAAAGCTTGGGGTTTCTGAGAGTTTTGATAATTATGAGTTTTTGAATTTCTTTAGTTCTCTTTTTTTTTTTAAGATTTTAATTTATTTATTTGACAGAGAGAGACAGTGAAAACAAGCAGGGGAGTGGGAGAGGGAGGGGGAGAAGCAGGCTTCCCGCTGAGCAAGGAGCCCGACTTTGGCCTCTATCCCAGGACCCTGGGATCATGACCTGAGCTGAAGGCAGGCACTTAATGACTGAGCTACCCAGGCACCCCCTAGTTCTCTTATTTTTGCCAAAGATGGTGGATGGTATAAAAAGTTTATTTTCCAAGTAGATTAAGAAAATAATGGTACCAGGGAAATATGTGTTTCTATTACCAGAGAGATAAATTGAAACCCCCCCCTTGGGAATTCTAAAATCAAGTCATTTTTTCTCTACCAGTATGCGCATAGCTCTCTAGCAAGAGAAAGCCTCAATCCATCCTCAGAATAAACAAAAATAACCAGAACATACTCAGAGTTCGTTTGGAGTTGTTCACAGGGCCTGGAGGCTTTGGTTCCTGTTCATGTCCTACCTTTATAGTACTGCAAAGAAGATGTCATTGGCAGTTAGGGTATGCGTTGGAAACATCCTCTGCATTACCCTGAAAGTCACCCCCACCCATGTTGGTTCAATGTTGTTAATTTATCTCCGCTATGTTGGCAATATCAAGTAGCATTCTTGCTAAACTCCACTTTGACTATGCTTACCTCTAAGATAACAACAAAACATCTAAAAGTTCTTAATTTGCTGTCCATTTTAGAGGGAGATGTCAGGAAATCTCTGTTTCTTTTTAAAAATTTAATCACTTTTTATTTGGAAATAATAATAGATTCACAAGTAATTCCAGTAATTCCACTGGTGGGCATTTATCCAAAGAAATGATAACAATCCCGATGGTAACATCTTACATCACCACAGTACGGGGTCACAATCAGGAAAGTGCTACTGGTACAATCCACAGACAATTCAGATTTCACCAGTTTTATGTGCATTCATTTGTGTTTGTGCACATATTGAATTTTATCACATGTAGATTTATGTAGCCACCACCACCATCAAGATACAGAACTGTTGCTTCACCACAAAGATCCCTCATATTATCCTTTATAGTCACACCCATCCCCTCTCCCTACCCAACCCCTATCTTAACCTTTGGCAACCACTAATCTGTTCTTCATCTCAATGATTTTGTCATTTCTACAATGTTATATAAATGGAATCAGACAGTATGGAACATATTGTGATTGGCTTTTTTCATTCAGTATAACTCCCCCGAGGTCTAAGCTGTTGCATGTTTCAATAGTTTGTTCCTTTTTATTGCTGAGGGGTATGATAACCACTGGCTGAGAAGCCTAACAAGAGATGGGAAGGCAAGCCAAAAATTAACAATAGCTGTTACCACTCCTAGGATGGAGGAACAAGTGTTAGTGTTACCAGATCCCAGGGCCAGGGTCACCTGTAGAAGCTGTAGAATCATGGCCAGCCTCTTCCGTGGGAGCTGGACCCATGTGAAAGCTACAGCCATCACAGGAGAAGCTACCTGACATGGGGATGGGAGTGAGGGTGGAGGAGGGTGCTGGGAGAGAAATACCCTGGCTTCTTCCTTCCTTCTGCTTTACAGTCTCCCTCCATTGCTTTCCTTTGCTTCAACTGGAAGCCAGCTGACATGGCTGCCTGTGACGTGCAGCCTGGAGCAATCACCCGGCCAAATAACCGAGCACATCAGGGGACTGCGAGGAGTGGATCTGAGGGCAAACAGGCCCAGAACCCGCACAAGAGCACATGTGAGCGTTCAATTTTATGTAATAATGCCACATGGATTTTCTAACTTAGAATTTCTATTTCCGATGCACCTTGAAGTCATGAATTAACCTCAAAGTGTAAACCAATAGCAGTATAATTTTTTTTTTTAATCTTTCATCAGCTTGCAGGATGGGTGAAGGTAATTAATTTACCATCTGAACTGATTTAATATCTGGGGACAAGCCTATTAGGATAAATCCAAGATTGTGATAACATAGGCTGCTTGGAATTTTTTTGTTTTTTCTTTCTTTTTAAATTATTAATTGTGGCAAAATACACATATGATAAATCTTATCTTATGGCTTAGCATCTTAGCCATTTTTAAGTGTATAGTACACTTTTAAGGTACTGTTCAGTAGTGTTAAGTGCATTCACTTTGTGCAACCATCACAACCATCCATCTCCAGAACTTTTTTCATCTTGCAAAACTGAAACTCTGTCATCATCTGGCAGAGGGAGAGGGAGAAGCAGACTCCCCACTGAGCAGGCAGCCCAACACGGGGCTCGATCCCAGGACCCTGAGATCATGACCTGAGCTGAAGGCAGCTGCTTAACCAACCCAGGCGCCCCTATTTAAGTGCTTTGCCCACTTTTTAATCAGGTTAATTTTTGGTTGTTGCTGTTGTTGAGTGTAGGAGTTCCTTATGTATTTCAGATATTAACTCTTTAGCAGATACCTTGGCAAATATTTCCTCCCATGCCATGAGTTGTCTCTTCACTCTGTTGATTGTGTCCTTTGATGCACAGAAATTTTAAATTTTGGGGCGCCTGGGTGGCTCAGTCGGTTAAGTGTCTGCCTTCGGCTCAGGTCATGATCCCAGGGTCCTGGGATTGAGCCCCACATCTGGCTCCCTGCTCCGCGGGAAGCCTGCTTCTCCCTCTCCCATTCCCCCTGCTTGTGTTCCCTCTCTCTCTCTGTCAAATAAATAAATAAAATCTTTAAAAAAAAAAAGAAATTTTAAATTTTATGTAGTCCAGTTTATCTAATTTTTTTTTTTTTTTTTGTCTGTGGTTCTGGTGTCATGAAGCTTTTCCCCTATGTTTTCTTTTAAGGGTATAATTTCAGGTCTTATGTTTAGTTCTTCCATGCATTTTGAATGAACTTTTGTACATGGTATAAGGTAAAGGTTTAACTTCATTCTTTTGCATGTGGATATCTAGTTTTCCCAACACCATTTTTTGAAAAGACTAGCTTTCCCCCATTGAATGATGTTGGTATCCTTGTTGAAAATCATTTGACCATATGTTTGAGGGTTTATTTCTCTATTCTATTCCATTGGTCTATAGGTCTATCCTATGCCAGTTGCCACACTGTTTTAATCACTATAGCTTTGTAATACATTTTGAAACCAGAAAGTGTGAGATCTCCAATTTTGTTCTTTTTCAAAATAATTTTGGCTATTCAGGGTCCATTGAAATTCCATAGGAATTTTAGGATGGATTGTCCTATTTCTGCAAAAATCACTGTTGAGGGCTCCTGGGTGGCTTGGTCGTAAATACAATCTTTAAAAAAAAAAAAATCATTGTTGGGCTTTAGATGGATTTGGGTGGGATCAACATCTGAACAATATTAAGTCTTCCAACTCATAAACATGGATGTCCTTCTATTTATTTGGGTCTTCCTTAAGACCTTCCTTTCAGCAACATTTTATAGTTTTCAGTGTACAAGCCCTTTGTCTCCCTGGTTAAGCTTACTCCTAAGTATTTTATTATTTTTGATGCTTTGTGAATGGAATTTTTTTATTTTTTTATTTTTATTTTTTTAAAGATTTTATTTATTTATTTGACAGAGAGAGACACAGCGAGAGAGGGAACATAAGCAGGGGGGAGTGGGAGAGGGAGAAGCGGGCTTCCCGCTGAGCGGAGAGCCCGATGCGGGGCTCGATCCCAGGACTCTGGGATCATGACCTGAGCTGAAGGCAGACGCTTAACGACTGAGCCAGCCAGGTGCCCCTGGAATTTTTTTTTAAAGATTTTATTTATTTATTTGACAGAGAGAGAGAACACAAGCAGGGGGAGTGGCAGGCAGAGGCAGAGGGAGAAGCAGGCACCCCGCAGAACAGGGGGAGCCTGATATGGGACTTGATCCCAGGACCCTGGGATCATGACCTGAGCCAAAGGCAGTTGCTTAACCAACTGAGCCACCCAGGCGCCCTGGAATTGTTTTCTTAATTTCATTTTCATATTGCTCGTTGTTAGCATATGGAAACAACTGATTTTCATGTGTCGATTTTGATTCCTATACCTTTGTTAAATTCCTTTATTAGCTCTAATGGTTTTTTTTGTGGAATCTTTAGGGCTTTCTACATATAAGATCGTGTCATCTTTGAACAAAGATGGAGCTCCTGGGTGGTACAGTTGGTTAAGTGTCTGACTCTTGATTTTGGCTCAGATCATGATCTCAAGGTGGTGAAATTGAGCCACGTGTCTGGATCCACACTCAGTGAGCAGTCTGCTTGAGATTCTCTCCCTCTCCCTCTGCCCTTCCCCCTTCTCATACTCTCTCTTTAAAATAAATAAATAAATCTTTAAAAAAAAAAGATAATTTTACTTTTTCCTTTCCCATTTGGATGGCTTTTTTTTTCCCCCCCAATTTGGACGACTCTTAATTTTTCTCTTGCCTAACTGCTCTGGCTAGGACTTCCAGTACTATGTTAAATAGAAGTGGCAATAGCAGGCATTCTCATCATTTTCCTGATGTTAGAGGAAAAACTTTCAGTCTTTCATCATTAAGTACCATGATGTTAGGTATTGGTATTTTTCTTTTTTAAATAAGATTAATCAACAAACACCATTAAAGCAGGGATGTACACGGGAATCTCTAGAAGGTCCTTCCAGGATTTGCTAGTTCCCTAACAGAGAAAAACAACCATGGGCTTCTCCTTCTTCATGTAAGAAAAGGAGGGTGGCTGGGCTTACAGAGTTGTAGTAATGGACAGTAATGTGTAAAAGGAAAATAATAGTATTTCATAGGCAGATAGGCCACCAGCTGAGAACTGTTGAGTGTTTTCTGTCAGAAGAAGAGTCTTTAATATGGAGAACCATATAGTTAGCAGAAACCTTAGAACTAAATCAAGGGAAAGTTTCACACATTCTGCTATTGTTTCTATAGCTCTTAGACAAGGTAGCTATGCCTTGGCTATTGGATCTAATGAAAAACTGACATAAGCAGTAGGCATCTGATGATCCCCATGTAATTGACCAGTGCCCCTAATGCTTGTTCAGACTTTTCATGAATAAAAAGGAAAGATGCTTGTGAATCTAAAATCCTAGAAACAGATCTTTTCATAGATAGTTCATACCAGTCTTTGTGCTTAAAATTGATTATGCTTTTTTTTAAACTGAAAAGTATACAATCATTGACAGATATTTATATTAACTTATACTTTACTCATGTATAAATAACTTAGGAAGAAAGCCTCTCTTCGATTTAGTAATTACATTTTTAAAAATTATGAGTGTAGAAGACAAAAGAGCTCTCATAATAGTTTTGAATTCATTAAAGTTTGGAGAATTCCAGATAAACCTAATTATTCCCATTGTTCCTCATTTTATAAAGTAAAGAAGATCTCTGTGTTACCTAATGGCCATTTTAGAAAATCCAAAGATAGTTTAGGCATAAAAAATAGCCTAAAAATGTTATTAGTCTAAATTTGAGGCCTGAATTTAGGAAAGGCAAAATCAAGAATAGTTGTAGAGGAAACAATACATAAGAAACAAATATCTAGGGGCACCTGGGTGGCTCAGTCGTTAAGCGTCTGCCTTCAGCTCAGGTCATAATCCTGGGGTCCTGGGATCGAGCCCTGCATCAGGCTCCCTGCTCTGCGGGAAGCCTGCTTTTCCCTCTCCCACTCCACCTGTTTGTGTTCCTTCTCTTGCTGTGTCTCTCTCTGTCAAATAAATAAAATCTTAAAAAAAAAAAAAGAAACAAATATCTAAAGAAAAATATTTGTAGGCAATGTAAAAAGACACAGCAATGAGCAACAATGGTTATTAGGAACTTAAGTTTTTTTTAAAAAATAAGGACTCTTTTCAAAAATGACCAAGAGTATATTTAAAAAGTACCAAAGAGTTAAGAATCCTAAAATTTTTATGGCATCACAAAAGACCCCGAGTAGCCAAAGCAATCTTGAGGAAGAGGAACAAAGTGGAAGGTATCACAATTCCAGATTTCAAGCTATACTACAAAGCTATAGTAATCAAAAGAGTATGATACTGGCACAGAAATAGACACATAAATCAGTGGAACAAAAAAGACCTTAGAAATAAACTCACACTTATATGGTCAATTAATCTACAACAAAGGAGGCAAGAATATACAATAGGGAAAAGACAGGCTCTTCAATTAATGGTGCTGGGGGAACTGGACAACTACATGCAAAACTGAACCACTTTCTTACATCATACACAAAAATAAACTCAAAATGGATTAAACACCTAAATGTGAGACCTGAAACCACAAAATTTCTTTAAAAAACACATCGGGAGTAATCTCTTGGACATCAGCCTTAGCAACATTTTTCTAGACATGTCTCTTCAAGCAAGGAAAACAGAAGCTACAATAACCTATTGGGACTACACTAAAGTAAAAAGCTTTAGCACAGTAGAGTCAACAAAACAAAAAGGCAACCTACTAAATGCGAGAAGATATTTGTAAATGATATATCCAATAAGGGGGTCATTATCTGAAATATATAAAGAACTTATACAACACCAAAAAAACACAAACAATCTGATTTTAAAATGGGCAAAGGATCTGAATAGACATTTTTCCAAAGAAGACATACAGCTGGCCAACAGATACATGAAAAGATGCTCAACATCACTAATCATCAGGGAAATGCAAATCAAAACCACAAGGAGATAATCACACCACACCAGTCAGAATGGCTAGTATCAAAAAGACAAGAAAAAAACAAGTGTTGGCAAGGATGTGGAGAAAAGGGAACCCTGGTGCCCAGTCACTGCAAACGCAAACTGGAGCAGCCGCTGTGGAAAACAGTATGGAGGGCCCTCAAAAAATCAAAAATAGAAATATCATATGATCAGGGCGCCTGGGTGGCTCAGTTGGTTAAGCGACTGCCTTTGGCTCAGGTCATGATCCTGGAGTCCCGGGATCGAGTCCCGCATCGGGCTCCCTGCTCAGCAGGGAGTCTGCTTCTCCCTCCAACCCTCCCCCCTCTTGTGCTCTCTCTATCTCATTCTCTCTCTCAAATAAATAAATAAAATCTTTTAAAAAAAAAGAAATATCATATGATCCAGTAATTCCACTACTGAGTATTTACTCAAAGAAAATGAAACTACTAATTCGAAAAGATATATTCACCCCTGTGTTTATTGAAGCATTATTTACAGTAGCCAAGATATGGAAACAACCCAAGTGTCCATTGGATAAATGAATGAAGAAGATTTGGCAGGTATATACAATGGAACATTAGCCATAAAAAGGAAAGAAATCCTGCCATTTGTGACAACATGGGTGGACCTTGAGGGGGTTATGCTAAGTGAAATAAGTTAGAGAAAAAGACATACCATATGATTTCACTTATATGTGGAATCTTAAAAAAAAAAAGAGTCATAGAAACAGAACAGATTGGTGGTTGAAAGAGGCAGGGCCTTGGGGTGGGGGAAATGGGTGAAGGGGGTCAGGAGGTACAAACCTCCAATTATAAGATAAATAAGTTCTGGGCATATAATGTACAACATGGTGACTATTTAAAAAAGAAAAAATTTAAGGTAAATAATATATGAAAACCTTGATAATTTACTTAATTTTTAAAGTCAATACAAGGGCGCCTGGGTGGCTCAGTTGGTTAAGCGACTGCCTTCAGCTCAGGTCATGATCCTGGAGTCCCAGGATCGAGTCCCGCATCGGGCTCCCTGCTCGGCAGGGAGTCTGCTTCTCTCTCTGACCCTCCCCCCTCTCATGCTTTCTCTCTCTCAAATAAATAAATAAAATCTTTAAAAAATAAAAATAAAAATAAAATAAAATAAAATAAAGTCAATACAAAACAGGCACCTGGGTGGCACGTTAAGCTCCAACTCTTTTTATTTTTTTTAAGATTTATTTATTCTTGACAGAGAGAGGGAGCATAAGCAGGAAGGGAAGAGGGAGAGGGAGAGAAAATCCCAAGCAAAGAGCAGAGTCCCACCTGGGGCTCAATTCCACAGCCCTCAGATCACAACCCAGCTGAAACCAAGAAAGCCCAACTGACTGTACCACCCAGGTACCCCTAAGTGTCTGACTCTTGATCTCAGCTCAGGACTTGATCTCAGGGTCATGAGTTCAAGTCCTGCCTTGGGCTCCACGCTGAGTATGGAGCCTACTTTAAAAAAAAAAAAATCAACACAAAAAATAAGAAGGCTTAAATCATGAGAAAACTAATGCTGATCTAATACCAACCAAAATATTGTGTTGGTATTATTTTTACATGGCAAATTAAAATTTAAAGACATTGGATTATGCCAAAAACTCTTCGTTTATCTTAGAACTAAGGCCTTTTCTTATCTTGTACTATAATAACAAAGCCCATTACACAAATATACTTTCCAGTGCCCACAAAGGAAACATACATAGTTTAACAATTCATTTAGACATGTTTGACTGTTTAACTATACTAGATGTTCCTAGAGTGCACACATTCAAAAGAATAATTTTTGATTAGTTAATCTTTAAAGTCTTCCAAGAGAAGAAAATGAACAGCAAAAAAAAAGTGAGAGGGAGCTACTTCAGATAATTATAAAATTTTCACTCTAAAAGGCTAATCCAAGGGCACCTGGGTGGCTCAGTCGTTAAGCGTCTGCCCAGGTCATGATCCCAGGGTCCTGGGATAGAGCCCCTCATCGGGCTCCTGCTCTGCAGGAAACCTTCTTCTCCCTCTTCTACTCCCCCTGCTTATGTTCCATCTCTCGCTGTGTCTCTCTCTGTCAAATAAATAAATAAAATCTTAAAAAAAAATAAAAGGCTAATCCATGTTTCTCCTGCAAGGAGAAGGAAAACAGTTTAAACATAGAAAAACACATTGTGTTTGCTTTTTTTTTTTTTTTTTGAGGGAGAGAGAACATGAGTGGGGGAGGGGCAGAGGGAGAGGCAGAGAGAGACTCTTTTTTTATTTTTATTTATTTATTTATTTATTTTTATTTTTTTTAAAGATTTTATTTATTTATCTGACAGAGAGAGAGATCACAAGTAGGCAGAGCAGCAGGCAGAGGGAAAGAGAGAAGCAGACTCCCTGCTGAGCAGGGATCCCAACGTTGGGCTCGATCCCAGGACCCTGGGATCATGACCTGAGCCAAAGGCAGACATTTAACTGACTGAGCCACCCAGGAGTCCCGAAACAGAGAGAGAATTTTAAGCAGGCTCTACACCCAGGGCTGAACCTGATGTGGGGCTTGATCTCACCACACTGAGATCATGACCTGGGCTGAAATCTAGAGTCAGACGCTTAACCGACTGAGCCACCCAGGTGCCCCAAAAAACACATTTGATATATACATACACACACAAAGAAGAGTGATGTTCCAGCCTATTTAAAAAATAAGTTAGGAACTTGGCAATTTAATAGAGCTATACAATTAAAAAGTCAGCATTTATTAATCTCCAAAGTACAGAAATGAAATAATCACCTATGTTAAACAAAATCATCTCTCCCCCTTTCTTTTTCTTTTTTTTAAAGATTTGATTTATTTATTTATTTGTCAGAGACAGAAAGAGAGAGAGAGAGTGTGCAGGAAGAGGGGGAGGGGCAGAGGGAGGAGCAGGCTCCCCGATGAGCAAAGAGCCTGATGTGAGACTTGATCCCAGGACCCTGGGATCATGACCAGAGCTGAAGGCAGATACTTAACTGACTGAGCCACCCTGGCATTCCCCCCACCTTTTGTTTTTCCTAAAGTAGGCTCCACACGGGGTGCCTTTTAACAAACAAGACAAATAATCTCCTCATAAGGGTTTCTTCCTTCCTTTTTTTTTTTTTTGTTCGAGGTTCTTGTTAGGGGCCACTGCAATTCTAACTTGTCCCTAGTGAGATTGTGTCAGAGAGGTAAGGGTACAAGTTAGTGTTATTGTGAGAAGGAAGGAGAAATTTGGCTGTGCAACTTGTATCTGCAGAACTTGGCCAAAGGCCAATTATCATTGACAGGGGCCAGAGAAAATGTCCTGATTCTGGGCAGAAGAAATGAAACAAAGCAGTTCCCAGGGACACAAACAAAATTGAGGAAGGAGTCCTTATAGCAATTTAAAATGGCAATCTGAGGGGCGCCTGGGTGGCTCAGCTGGTTAAGCATCTGCCTTTGGCTCAGGTCATGATCCCAGCGTCCTGGAATCAAGCCTCAGCAGGGAGTCTGCTTCTAACTTCTCCCTCTCCCCCCACCCTGCATGTGCTCTCTCTTGCTATCTCTCTCTCAAATAAATAAATGAATTCATAAATAAATAAATAAAATGGCAATCTGAGGAAAAGTTTATCCAAAAGACACTGGTCTGAGGATGAATTCATAGCCTCTAAGGCTGGTTGTAGTACAGACTTATTGGACATTTATTGATGGAGTGATTTTTCTGGTTTATCTTGGTAACAAATGACACTCAAGCATGCCAACTATTTATATGACCCCTGAGTGGTTGACATCTCCAGCTTCTTAGAGGGACAATCACTAGAGTTTGAGCAATAACAGATTTGTGATGCCCTGCATACCTGTCCTTTCCCTAGAAATGTTTCCTCTTACAGACAAATGGCATTCAAAACACTAGACAAAAGGACAGATCATAGGAAAAGGTATAAAAAGCCAAAAAACAATTTTACCAAGGAAAAATAAAAATCTAATTGGATAACCATAAAACCAAAGGGGACCTTATTGTAGGGAAAACAAAATAATCCCAACACTGAAGGGTCTTAACAAAACATCAGAGCTCACATTTAGTGAGAACTTACCTCCCAGCCATGGGCAGGATGGCACCTCAAACAGTTAGAGACACAAAGGGTCTCAGATGTGCACATTATTATTAGAGTTGAGGGTCCCAGTCCAAAGTAGTGAGGGCTTCAGCTGAATCTCTGTGGATTCTCCATTTTTGACAATGTCCTGCAGCTAAAGACCAGTAGGAGCACACCTGTAGTTGAACAAGGGAAATGGCACACCATGGGGAACGCATCATGGACATCTCAGCAAGAATGTGTTAGGAAGGACTTATCATAGGATTTGGGCTTGTATTAGATGATTTTCGAGGAGGGCTTGAGAGAAGGGAGATTTGCTCTAGGTTGGATGTTGTCAGGAAGTGGGGATAATTCTTTTTGGTTATCTTAATTTTTATCTAGAAGGCAGGAGGAATGGATCAGGGATTAAAGCTGTTCTTGTTAAAGAAGCAGCAGTCACTCAAACTGTGGGGGTAGGGGTTATGTTTGGTCATTTTTGTGGTTTGGACAATGTTCTTGTTTTTGTGTTCAGACATGATTATGAAATGGTCTTTCTCTCAATCCATCAGAGAGTGTCTTTGTCTGACGTTGGTGTTCTGTGAACTTGTTGATGCTCAACAGGATAACACCACAGCCTAGCTGATAGTGCCGGGCTGGCTCCTAGCATTACCAAGGCTTCCAGAGGGAGAGTGTAAACTAGCTCCCAGCAGCCATGGGGTGCTTTTTTTGTTTTTTGGGTTTTTTTACCAGTTACACTTGAAAAATCAGAATTGGCAACCCCTTTTGGTAAAACATGAGCTCTCTGGGTCACCACAGACCCCATTGCTCCCCAATACTTTATAATGCCCCACCCCACTCATTTACACTCCTAACTGTCCCCTGGCATTGAAATCTGCACCCCTCGCTAAGCAAAATAGGAACCAAGCCCAGAGAAAGGTGACTTGCCGAGGATCACCCAGTGAACTGTTGACAGGGTGGAAATTACAACTCTGTTTAAATTTTCCTTCCAGTACACCCCCATGCTAGACATTAAGATCCTTTGTTAAATCTCTCAAGTATCAGCCTCTCAACGGAATGTAGATCCAGTCAGATAAAACACTTCTCAGCACACTTTCTTGTCAATAACGTGTCCCTATCTTATTCCTTCTTCTTTTCGGGACTGGGTGTCTCGCGATCTTAACTGGGATTCTCAGACCTTTTCTTGGCAGGCTGCAGCCACCCCTGACATTCATTCTGCTCCTCAAAACCACCAGGCGTGTTCCTGCCTGGGGTCTGTGTATGTGCCCTTCCCCCTGCCCGGAGCTCTCCTCCTTCACACCTCCATGTGGCCCGGTCTTCTCAGCTTCAGCTCTGCATCACCTCCTCCACAGACTCCCTGACGACCTTACCTACTCACACCCTGCATGCCCTAGCACTACTGTCACCTCCTCTAGGAGGCCTCCTCACTTTAGCCTCTTGTACAAGTCTCCCTTGCTGCTTTGTTCGAAGCTCTCCTCAGTCTGTCAAAAGCGCGGGGATGGGAGGCGGGAAACCTTGCCCTTCACGCCCGCGGAGCGCTGAGGGCAGAGACCAACCACCCGGCGGAGACCTCGCTTTCCACAGCAGCCCTGCGGCGGAGCGCGTCTTCCAACCAAGCTCCACGACTCGCGGGAGGAGGGCACCTCGCGCCCGCCCCCACCCCGCCGCAGGTGGCGCGCTACCTCTCAACTGGCCCAAGGCCACCGCGCATGCTCCGCACCGCCGGCGCGCGAGGTCGGGGGCGGGACCTTGGCGCGCCTGCGCAGCTGCTCGGCCCCGGCTTCCGGGCGGCGTCGGCGCGATGGGGCTGAGGGCCAGTGCGGCTGAGTAGCGGCGGCTTGTGGGCGTGCGGGCCGGGCGCTCCGGCTCGAAGGCTCGGGTCTCGGGGTCTTTGGGAGCCGCCGGAGGGCGCGGAGAGAGCCTAGGATCGCCGTCCGCCGCCACTCTCTGGCATGTCGGCTGAGGCCTCGGGCCCGGGGGCGGCCGAGGCCCCCCCGTCCCTAGAAGCCCCTAAGCCCTCGGGTCCGGAGCCTGGCTCCACCGCTTACGGTCTCAAGACACTGACCCCGAACAGCAAGTACGTGAAGCTGAACGTGGGCGGCTCGCTGCACTACACCACGCTTCGCACCCTCACGGGGCAGGACACCATGCTCAAGGCCATGTTCAGCGGCCGCGCGGAGGTGCTCACCGACGCGGGAGGTACGCCGCGCCGCCCTTACCTGTGTGGTCCCGCATCCTGCAGATCCCCGTCAGCCTTCCGTCGCCCAGTCTCCCCATACCCTCTCTCTCGTCTCTCTACCGTCCAGTCACTCATTTCACCTCCCTCCAGCCCCACGTCCCGTCTCGGCGCCCCTTTCCCATTCATGATCCCCCTCCTCTCTCAGTCCTTTACCCCCAGCAATAACCAACATTTATGGGACATCACACGCCCCCCTCCAACAGGTGCTGTGGTAAGTAATTCAACATGTCACTTCAGAATTTTTATTACCAGTCCCCTCCAGTTCTCCCACCCTTTATTCCTCAGCTCGGACGACTTGGGAACCAGCCCTGCTGTCAGCAGCACCCTTCCGGGCAACCTACATGTTCCTTCCAACTGCCCAGCCTCATGTTTGCCTCTCTACCTCAGCACTGCTAACAACCAGCCTGGAGGAGTTGTCTGTCTCTGTGTTCCTCTAACACAGGTCCCTGTACATTCTAGGGATCCATCTCTAAATGCAGACTGTAGGAAAAGGCTGTTTTGGGGTTTGCCATGGACACCAGAGAGGAGGGTGGACAGTTCTTTGGCAGGTGAACCTTACCTTCGTGGAGTGTTGCCTTCAGGGTTGGGACCCACATGCCCAGGTGGAACTGTATAAAGTTTTTGTGAAGGTGGGGGAAGGTATTCAGAGGGGGTACAACAAGGATTTTAAGAGCAGGAAAATTAAAGTTTGGGAGGTGGAGTTCAGTCTTCAAATATCCGAAGTTGAAGAATTTATTTATTTATTAATCAAGTATTTGTAAAGTGCCAGTTAGTGGAAAATGAGCCAGACAAGGTTAGTCTTATGATCTTTTTTGTGGGGGCAGGAGGAAAATAATAAGCAAATGCACATACAGAAAACACGTGTAATTGCAGATAGTAGTAAGTTCTATGAATAATATAAAGGTTAAAATGGTAGTGAACTGGAGGGTGGGGTGGATATTTTAATTAAATAGGACGGTCAGGATTAACACCAAAGGTTAGAGTTTGTTGATAAGGTAATCTGTAATCATTTTCTCACAGTGGGAACTTTTTCAGTGTAGAACAGACTTGGAAGGGAATTAATTCTCTGTGTCTACGAATGATAAAAAGGGGTCTATGGGGAACTCACCGGAGATGTTTTAAAGGGATTTTCTTGGATATGGCAGAGGTTTGAGACAGATCAGTATTCAGACTTGTAGCTTTGGAATCTGTTTTTCATAAAAATTTAGTAGCTCCAGGGCCCCCTGCAAAGCCATCCTTCCTCCTGCCTCTCTCCATTCCACCAGGTTGGGTGCTGATTGACCGGAGCGGCCGCCACTTTGGTACAATCCTCAACTACCTGCGGGATGGGTCCGTGCCGCTGCCTGAGAGTACCAGAGAACTGGGGGAGCTCCTAGGTGAAGCACGCTACTACCTGGTACAGGGCCTGATTGAGGACTGCCAGCTAGCATTGCAGGTGAGGGGCCCTGGGTCCCACCCGATGCCCATGTCTCTGGAGAGCTGCCCAAGCAGTTAGATACTGGGATGTTAAAAAATAGAGGGGAGGCATATGGGGTCCTGTCTGGAGAGGCTGCCTGTGGCCTGGCTGTGACTAGCCATGACCGCAGAAAATTTGGGGGTGCTTTCCTGTGTATCCCTGCTGCCTCAAGAAGGACCTCCCTTACCACCTCATGCCAGGACTGTTGCAGTAGTTAAATGATTGCTCTCTCCTTGCGGTTCCTCCCTGCCTAATCTGGCAATCACACTGCCACCCAAGTGATGATCCTTAAACACAATCGCAATCTATTCTCCCCCTTGCTCAGAAATCTTAAATAACTCCCTGTGCCACTAGGAAAAAAAAAATCTAAATTTAAATTATAATGACCTCTGTGTTTTGGTCCTATCCTGGGAGGCAGCATTCCACCCCCAGCCAGGTTTTGTTTTTTTTTTTTTGTTTTTAACTTTTTTTTAGCAATGAAATCTTAGAAGCAGAGCTGCTCCTAATAAAACAGGTTGGGGGTTCCACAGCCCCAGCTGCTGGGCTTCTCTTCTGTGGATCTCTTAGGGTTCTGAGGAGAAGAGCTTAGAAAGCATAGCCAGGACCTGTGGGTTAAGTGTCACCTCTACCACAGCTGACTGAGTGACCTTGATTGAGTCATTTCCTACCTCTGGCGTTCTGTCCTCCATTCCAAAAGATAGGGAAACAAGAAAAATAGGTACAGTGTAATGAGTTTTACATAAAGCCTTTTATTCTGTTCTATTTTTACAATGTTAAAAATGTCCTTTCTTTTGTGATACAATATTAATAGGAGATTATGAGAGTTTCTTTTTTGAGCCCTTTATATATTAAAAAGTGGGAACTATGAACAACTTTCTGTTGGCTTGGTGAATACTTACTGGTTCTTGAAATTCAAAAGTATAGAGTTCCTTTGGGCAGTATGCGTGTTTTTCAAACTGCATCCCATAGAAAAAAAATGTATTTTATACTCACATATATATAACTTCAGTCAGAGTTTTATAAATACACGCTGATATATTGTTTTCTTTCTTTTGAATGCTCTTTGGGACTCATTAAACTTATTTCAGGACCCATGAATGGGTCACCACTTGCAGTTGGAAAACCATTGAACTAGATGATCTTGAAAGTGGGTTCCTGCTCTGTAGTTGTACATTTATCCTGTGTTACCTCATACCCACTGTGTGTTGGGAGTGATTCTGCTATCTGCTTGTGTGTACATCTTGTACCCCTGTTCGATACATAGGCGGGAGGTTGGGGATGCATCCAAGGTCAAAGAGCCAGCCAGTAAGCCACAGAGCTCAGATTCAGCCCCAGGTTATCTGACTCCCCAGTGCAGTGCTTTTTCCTCTGCTCCAGTTGCCTCCTTTCCAGGTTTCCCTGACACCGTTCCCATCCTCACCCCACTCAGAGTTTGCTTGTTCACGTGGAGGTTTTGGTTTTTGTTTTTAAGATTCAGGTATAGAGAATTGAGTTCATCCTACTCCTCAGTGTGGGGTACTTAATCATCATGGGTCTCTACAAGTCTTTTCTCTTTGTATTTTTCCCCTTTATTCCGAGCCCCTTGCCCACTTCCCTTTTACCCATAGGTACCCCTCCAGTTCTGATGTTTTGATACATATACTTAGATTATGTTTGTACCTTTGAAAAGCTAAAAGCCTCGTTTTGTATATGTATTCGTTTTAAATTTCCATAAATGGCTTTGAGCTATGGATTGTGTGTTCTGTTTCTTAATTCAACACTTCTTTCAAGATCTATTCATGCTGCTGTTTGTACATTTAGTTCTTTGCTTCTAACTGCTGCACAAGAATCTATGGCGTGTATTCACCGTATTTTATTTATATATTCCCCTGAGGTTGGAGACCTAGATTGCCTCCACCTTCCTTCCCCTGCAAACGGTGCCGCCTGCTACCATGAGCATCCTTATATATGTGCCCTTGTGGATCCTGGGCCAGGGTTTCTCGTGTTTGTAGGTGGAAGTGGAATTGCAGGGTCATAGAACACATACAAATGGATTTCAGCAAGTATCATCAGATTACTCTCCCGAATGACTATTGCACTTTATACTCCTGATCAGCAGTACATAACGGATCCCGTTTCTGCATATCCTCAGCAACACCTGGCATCAGCCAGTGTTCTGATTTTGCTAATCTGATTGGTATAGAGTGATCTCATTTTAATTTGCATGCCTCTAATTACTAATGAGATTGAGCATCTTTTCATATGCTTACTTGCTTTTGTGGTTTCCTCTTCTGTGAATTGCCTATTCATATTCTTTACCAAATTTTCTACTGAGTTTCCTATCTTTTTCTTGTTGCTTTGCAGAAGATCCTTGCATATTTTAGTTTAGTTCCTAGGGAGAATGAAGCCCGAAGACATGTATTGTACATAATAAATCTACTTTCCTCATATGCCTCTAGAATGGTACTATTTTCCTATCATCCTTGGAAGAGTTGAGAAAATAGGTACTCAAATTATTTATTTGCTGGATTTTGAGATTCAGGTGAGGAATCCTAGTTGAGAAAGTCTGTTTCAGATAATTTCTAGTCAGTTTTAGTTGTCGCCAGTATTTTCTCTTAAAATGTCACCTGTCTGTGGCATCTTTTGTTGAATAGAAATCCTTGATTTTTTTATTATAAATAACCATTTGTTACTTTTAAAGCAGTATATGTATGTATGTAGAAATATAGAAAACACATGATCAAAAAAATAAAAGCTCCAGATACCCTTCCAGGTGTGTGTGTGTGTGTGTGTGTGTGTGTGTATTTGCCAAAATATATATGATCATGCTATATGTGCTGTTTTGTAATTTGCTTTGTTTGTTTGTTAATAATTGCTATCTTTCCGTGTCAATAAAATTTCTTCTTATCTAACATCCAGAGTATACACAAATTTCTCCATTTGTTCCAGAAACATCTTTTATGCCTGGTTCATCTAAACCAGGACCCAGTCTAGATCCTTGCGTTACATCTGGTTATTATGTTCTCTAAGTCTCTTCCAACCCCAAACCATCCCTTTTTTGCTCATGCTGACTTGTTAAAAGAGACCACCAGTTGTCCTGCACATTGACCCACTTTCCAAATTTGCCTGGTTGTTTCCTTGTGGTATCATTTGGTTTGGTACTATACCCTGTTCTGAGTTTTCTGTAAACTAGACAGTAGATTTATTTTTTTTAATTAATTTATTTTTTTTAGTATACTAATCGCTGCACCCAGCATGGGGCTCGAACTCACGACCCTGAGATCAAGAGTCGTGTGCTCTTCCAACTGAGCCAGTCAGGTGCCCCAACAGTAGATTTAAAGGCTTGATACTATAACATTTTGATTAGAATATATTTTAGGTAATTTTCTATATTTTATATTGTGTTGAGAGATCCATAATATTGCTAATATGTCCCATCATTAGTAATACTCAGAGTTAGCACCTAGATTCAGGTGATGATGGTTGGATCCCTCTATTATAGTTACACCTCCTTGTTGCCAACCATAAAGTAATCTGTGTGATGTTGTTTAGGCACTGTGTGAGTGGCAATTACTTACCAACCACACACCAATTGAGAATCCTTACCTGAATCAATAATTTCATTAGGGTTGTAGAGTAATTATA
This sequence comes from Phoca vitulina, assembly GCF_004348235.1. Taxonomy (NCBI): domain Eukaryota; kingdom Metazoa; phylum Chordata; class Mammalia; order Carnivora; family Phocidae; genus Phoca; species Phoca vitulina. The sequence continues at coordinate 10,530,550 of NW_022589748.1, read as the reverse complement.
ATTCTGTCATTCCTTCAGAGTTATTACGTGGAATTATTTGTAAAGTCACGGTTTCCGTTGTCAACTGGAGAAAATCTTGATTTTAATGTCAAGTTCCTCTTTTTTTTTTTTTTTTTTTTTGCTTGATGGTATATCCTTGCAGGGTCTTGTTTAAGAAGGTTTTTTTTTTCATTCTATCTACATCTTTTGTTAGCTTTATAGTTTTATCTTTCATATGTGGGTCTGTTAATCTAAATGGAATTCACTGTTACAAATGTGAATTATGAAGGGATTTAACAATTTTTTGTCCTCCAGAGAGTGAGCTAGTTTTTCCAATGCCATCTACTAAACAGTCTGTGGTAGCCTGTGTCCAAGATAGCCACCAGCAATTCTTGCTTCCTCCTTATCCAGGCTCTTGTGTAGTCCCCTCCCACACTGAACAGAGCTGACCTATGTAGCCAATAGGATATTGCAGAAGTGATAGTGTGTGACTTCTAAAGCTAGGTCATAAAAGACATTGCAATTTTTGCCTCTGTCTTGGATCACTCACTCTGGGGGAAACCAGCTGCCACATGAAGACACCCAGTCAGCCCAAGGGAGAGTTTACTAGTGAGGAACGGAAGCCCCCTGTCAATAGCCAGCACACACAGCCGGGCATATGGGTGAACTCTATCAGGCGGATTCTCTAGGCCCAATCAAGTCTTCAAATAACTACCGCCCAGGCCAACATCTGGACTCCCAACTTCCTGAGAGATCCTGGTCCAGACCACCCCCAACTAGCCAATCTCAAGTTCCCAACTCACGGAAACTGTGTGCGATAATAAATGTTTATTGTTTTAAGCTGCTAAATTTGTAGTAATTTGTTACCCAGCAATGGATAACAGATTTGGTATCTGGGTGGGTTCTGTGGTAACAAAAGCCTCAAACGTACTAGTGGCTTTAGAACTGGGAAGTGGGCACCAGTTGGCAGGACTTTGAGGAGAATGTTAATAAAAGCCTGAAGAGCTTTAAAGGGTCTGTTCATGGAAGCTCAATGACCTCAGAGGAGGCTGCAATGGGGAAAATGTTACTGGAAACTGGTGCAGAGGGAACCCTCATCATGTAGAGGCGGGATTTTGGCAACACTGTCTCCTGCAGTAATGTAGAAAGTAGAAAATGTACCTAATAAACTGGGTGATGTAGCTAAAGAAGTTTTCAGAAAGAATGTTGAAGGGGCCACCGGGTTTCTTGTTGCCAGTAGTAAAATAGAAGAGGAGAGGGTAAGCAAGAGGGAACACAATTAAACAAGGAGGCAGGAATTACTGGGTTTGAAAAGTCCCAACCTTTCCAGATAACACATGATGTTACAATTCACAAATGACTTTCTAGCAAAGATCAAATACAGGGCATTCTCAGTAAAACATGGTCTAAAGATGAAGCCAAGGATGTGATTGTAAAAGCCTTTGTTAAGACTTCAGAAACATCCCAGAAGATGCCTCGGAGCACTGTTGATCAAACAACGGTGCTGCCCCTCCGCCGTCTCAGCACACGCCCAAAGTAGAGAGCGTATCTCACAAAGATTTGTGGGTATGACATCTATCCAATGAACTGAACCCCAAGACTCAACGAGTATCCGCCCATTAAGTTTTTAAAAGAATTACGTTGGCAGAAACACTGCCAGCTTGGACAAAAAGTGATCAAGACGGTACAAGAGAAGAGGCCTTTGGGCCCCCAGAGCTCTACAAGCAGGAAACCACGGAGCCGCAAGCATGGACTGTCTTCATGGAAAAGGAAGGACGATTCAGGGCAGAGCCAAGAGCCGTAAAGAATCGTTTCTGGCAAGAGTAGGCATCAGAGAGCTCCCAACATTTGTCCAACTGGATTGCAGAATTTCTACAAAGCAGTGACTTTTGTATGCCACCTACCTCCCCCCAAACCTTTTGAACAAGAGTCCCCCACTGATTATCCTAATGCCTGTTCCACCACTGCATATTAGGTATATGGGAGAGAGAATTTGTCTCTTTAGTTCACAGGTCTTCAGATCAAGAAGAAATGTACTTAAGGAGCTATAGTTAAGGAACTACACCCAAGGAACTACAACTACATCCCCACCTGGACTGACTTAGGTGATGGGATTCTGTACTTCAGGCTGATGCTGTAATGGGATGAGACTTTGGGGATCTTGGGAGGGGGTGAGTGTGCTTTTCAATGGGAAGGATTTGAATCAAAGGGGCCAGAAGGTGGCCTGTGGAGCCAGCCTCCAAGGCAGTCCCCCGTGATTCTTATTCCCTAGTATTCATTCTTCCGTGTAGTTCCCTTTCACACGGAACAGGGCTGACAAAACCAGGTCATAAAAGACATTGAAGCCTACACCTTGCTCTCTTGGATTATTTGCTCTGGAGAAGCCAGCTGCCATGTTGCGAGGACACTCAAGCAACCCTATGGAGAGGTCCAGATGACAAGGATCAGATGTTTCCTGCAGAGAGCCGGCACGAACTTGCCAGCCATGTGAATAAGTATTCTCAGACACAGATCCTCCAGACCCAGGCATGCCTTCAGATTCCTGCAGCACTAGCTGACTTGGCTACAACCTCAAGACAGACCCCTATGACAGAACGACCCAGCTAAGCCACTCCTGAATTCCTAACCCACAGGAACTGAGATAATAAATATTTATTGTTGCTTTAAGCTGCTAAGCTTGGGGATAGTTTATTACACAGCAATAACCAATACACACTCCATACTTGCTCCACTGATATATGGTGTCCCCTTTATAAATATCAGTTCTCATATATACATCAGCCCATTTCCAAACTCTCTTTTGTGTTCCATTGGTTTTGTGTTCCCCAAAACCACACTGTTTTCATTAGTATGGCTTTATAGGATCTCTTAATATATGATAGCATCAGTCCTTCCTCTTGGCTCTTTTTTAAAATTGACCTAAGTAATAATAGACTTCTATTCTTCCATATTAATGTTAGAAAAAGGTCTTTTTTTTTTAAGATTTTATTTGTCAGAGACAGCACACACAAGCAGGGGGATCGGCAGGCAGGAGAAGCAGGCTCCCTGCTGAGCAGGGAGCTGATGCAGGACTTGATCCCAGGACCCTGGGATCATGACCTGAGCTGAAGGCAGACGCTTAACCGACTGAGCCACCCAGGCGTCCCTAATATTAGAAAAGGTCTTACAAGTTTCTCAAAAAAAAAAAAAAAAAACTTTTGGAATTTACGGTTGAGAAAAAGATCTGGTTGAGAGAGGTGAAAGGGGTTTTGGCATAAAGATTCTGGAAGACAGAAAAGAGGAAAGAAGCCCATGTATCTGGTTCTGCCTCAGACCTCATGCCACCCAACCAGGTTCATTTTTTCAATAGACACTGAGCATCCACTGTATACTAGGCACTCCCTAGGTGAGAAGAGACAGATCGTAAGCAAACATACAACAAAATGAGAAAATGTGAGGACCTCAGTGCTTTGAAGAATGAGCTACTAACGTGTAAAGAAGGTAGAGGACGCTGTTTTAGTCAGGGAGCTTTAGGAGATGGACCAGCACCCTCTGAGGGGTACTGTTTCGAGTTACCTGAATGGCATGAAGGGGCCAGGCACACAGCATCGAAGACCATTCCAGGCAGGGGGAGCAGCAAAGGGTTGGGTGGGCACAAGGAACAGGCTGTGGGTAGGGCTGAAGCCCAGCAAGCCGGGGAGAGTGGTAGAGATGAGATCAGAGAGGTTGGAACCTGCAGAGCTCAGTGGACCACTACGGAGTCTGGATTTTTTCCCCCCCCGAAGGCAACAAGCAGGTTTGGACGGCTTTTAAGTGGGGGAGTGAGTGACCTTTGTGCTGTTAACCACCTTCCGCTTCTTCTCCAGCAAAAAAGGGAGAACCTGTCCCCGCTGTGCCTCATCCCCACGGTGACATCTCCCCGGGAGGAGCAGCAGCTCCTGGCCAGCACCTCCAAGGTGAGGCCCCTAGCCCTGTAGGGTGGAGGCTGGGGGCCTCTCCCTGCCTGACCCGCACCCGTCTCCGTGCTCTCCCCCCTCCCCCCACAGCCCGTGGTGAAGCTCCTGCACAACCGCAGTAACAACAAGTACTCCTACACCAGGTGACCGCCGGGGGGGGGGGGGGCCGCCCGGGGGGGGGGGGGGGGGGCGGGGCTCAGGCACAGCCCTGATGGGGGCCCCCGGGGGGGGGTGGCTGTGGCCACCCAGAGGGACAGAATGCCTGCCAGGAAGCAGATTCCAGCTCTGGGTACTCTGGGTACTGTGGGCAGGTCATCGTCACCCCGGAGGTTCAGCGTGCTCACCCGCAAACTGGGCTCCAGTGGCGAGGATTAGATGAGCGTGGCTAGCATTTATTTACTAAGGGCTTTTCCGCAGCAGACGCTGCTTCCCGTGCTTTACACATACTAACGCCCATAATCGTCATGGTTGTGTGGGGTAGTACTATCTCCATGTGACAGGGAACCAAGTCACCAAGAGGTGAAGGAACTCGCCTGGTGTCACTTGGTTGCAAGAAGTGGTGCAGCAAGGATGTTAGGTGAAGCCACTGGGCCCCTCTGCTGTGCGGGTGTTTGCTCGGCAAATGCTGCTTCTCTGAGGCCAGCTGAACCGGACTCCAGACTCGGGCGTGGGGGCAGGGAGGGGCGTGTGGAGGAAGCTCCCTGATGGGCACTGGGGCCTGAGTGCAAGGTAGGGGGCCCCTGTGCTGCGGGAACAGAGGGAAGGAAGCCAGTGTGCTAAGGCCTCCTGGCCCCCTGGTCCTCAGCACTTCAGATGACAACCTCCTTAAGAACATTGAGCTGTTTGACAAACTGGCCCTGCGCTTCCACGGGCGGCTGCTTTTCCTCAAGGATGTCCTGGGGGACGAGATCTGCTGCTGGTCCTTCTACGGGCAGGGCCGCAAAATCGCCGAGGTGTGCTGCACCTCCATTGTCTATGCCACGGAGAAGAAGCAGACCAAGGTCAGAAGGGGCTCAGGGCCTGGTCAGGGAGGGCTGTGGTGGTGGGCAGCAACCAGGACCCCCGCCAGAGGCGGCGCAGCAGACCGGGCAGCGGGAAGTCCTGGGAGTCAAGAGCTGCGCTTCCAAGTTCTGGGGTCTCATGTAACCTTGGGCAAGTCACCTTCCCCCTGCGGGTCTCTGTTCCTCTGGTATGAAACGAGAGTGTTGGATTAGAGTGGGATTCTTTACCTAGCCCATTTGGGTCTCAAGGCCGTCCTGAAGTGGTGTGCAGGTTTGGGAGTGTGTATGCATTTTTCCGTATAGAAGGACCATAGTTGTTAGAATCTCAGAAGGGTCCATGACCCAAGATAGGTTCTTATAACCTCAGGGCCTTAGAACACACAGGTCTCTTAGAACACGCTGAGTTTGTAAGTCCTGAGTCATTAACCTGGCAGTCATCAGCAGATACTTCTTGAGCACCTCCTCTGCACCAAGCACGGCACCAGGCTTGGAATCCAGGCAGCCCTCTGTCGTGTCATCTGCTCCCTTCTGACCTTGATATGAAGGAAGTGCCTCAGACCCAGTGCTATTTCATACCTCCCCACCTTTGCACATGCTAGTCCCTCTTCTTGGACTTTTTCCTCATCCCCATCTGCCTAATGAACTTGTGCCCAATCTTTAAGACACAAGCCAAGCACAGCTTTCTTTGGGACACCTTCGCTCATGAGCTTTCAACCTCTCCCAACCCCAAAGTTGGTCGTACTTCCTTCCTAGTCTGCAGCGGTCAGGAGGGTGTCACAGCAGCAGCAAGGGGTTAGCTCCTTGAGGGTAGGGCTCTAGCTTTTCTTCCTATCTCTAGCACTAGACAGGCGCTTACCATGCAGTGGAAGCTAGGAAGCATTTATCGAATGCATGCAGGAATGAATGACCCAGCTTCCAAGAAGTTCCCACTGTAATTGGGAAGACAGGAAGATAAACCAGTAATGGCAATGCAGCTTGTTAAGAGTTATATTAGCTCTGTCCCTCCAGGCCACACAACACGACACCTCCTCTGTCCCTCTCCAACACTTCCTCGATTCACCCCTTTCTACTCTCTCTCCACTGTGCCTCCCTCCTGCTGATCTTCAAATACTGTACTAAGTGCACCCCTGCCCCGAGGCTCTTAGCCTTGCTGTTGCCTGTTCCCCAGACTGCCCTTTCTCTACTTACCCACCTGGCTCCTTCCCTCCCTCCTCTGACTGCTGGTTGAATGTCACCCTTTCAATGAGGCCTTCTCTGAACGCCCTCTCTAAAGTTGTAACGTTTGTGGCCATGACCCTCCACCCCCTTTTTCTGCTGTATTTTTTCCTGTAACATTTATCACCATCTGAGAGTTTATATTTGATTACACGTATGTCTGGGTCCTCCGCCCTTGAACGTAAACTTCCTGCAGACAGGAACTTCGTTTAGTTCACTGCTATATTCCCAGTGCCTAGAACGACACCCGGGACGGGGCCGTCACTCAGTATTTGTCAAATGCAAGAACATACCAAGAGACTTGGCAGCAAAGGAGAGAAAACAAGTAACTCTGCCTGACTTCAGAGCTGGACCTTGAGGGATAAGTATGACTTTGCTGAGTAAAGAATTTGCCAAGGGGATGGATAGTCCAGGCCAAAGAACCTGTGACTGCAAAGGCTAGGGGGTGCGCCCGTGCAGGAGCAGCTGGGCCGGGGGGCTGTCTGTGTAACTGCATCAGAGGGTAGGAGCTGGGGCTTGCTGGCCTTTTGCAGGTGGAATTCCCAGAGGCCCGGATCTTTGAGGAGACCTTGAACATCCTGATCTACGAGACTCCCCGGGGCCCAGACCCAGCCCTCCTGGAGGCCACAGGGGGTGCAGCCGGAGGTGGTGGGGCAGGCCGAGGGGAGGATGAGGAGAACCGAGAGCACCGTGTCCGCAGGATCCATGTCCGGCGCCACATCACCCACGACGAGCGTCCTCATGGCCAGCAGATTGTCTTCAAGGACTGACCTTTGACCTTTCTGTGTTCCTCCTGCCACTGGAACGCAGTTCCTCTCTCTTTCCCTCCCCTTCCCAGACCTTTGCCCCGGCTTTGCTGGCCAAGTCGTGGGTCCTCCTCCTGTCCCTTCATTGCATGGTACAGTTCACTGTGGCCCTTTTCCATTCATTCCCACCTCACTGCTAACAACATGGTATGTTCCAGCCCCTTCCATCAGTCAGAACCCTTCAGAAGGCCTGTTCCCTCATCCCATCCTTGTCTTGCTATCTTCCTCACCAGCTGGTTTAGAATGATTTAGAATTCCCCTTTTCTCTTTCTCTCTCTCTTTTTTTAGCACATCATACATGCCAAAGTGTCAAGCCAGCCCTTACGGACACCCACCATGTTCTGAGCCGCCTCCCCACCATTGTGCAGGGTAGTTTCCCTCCCTCCTCCTTCCCCCACCAGTCCCCCCCACCCCTTTGACTTTGTACTAGGCTGGCCTGGGCTTGCACCAGCTCAGCCATCTTCTCAATCTATTACATATTATTTATTTTAATTTTCTATTAAATTATTGGAATAAAGTTGAGCTGAGGGTCTGGTGCTGGCTCCGGGGGAGAGGGTCAAGGAGATGGCTTGTGTTAAGGAGGTACTTGGCTAGTTGGATAGGAGAGGACAGGAGCCCCCGCCCCAAGCCTTTTACTGGGCTGGTAGCTGGATGAAGGAGTTAGGAGAGGACTTAAAATCTGTATTTCAGTGTAGGCTGGCCAGTTCCCACCCTCAGCCCCACCCCACCCCCTGCAGCGGAGAGTAGGTCCTGGCTACCACTCAAGCCATCCCTGGGTAGTGCAGCACCTCTCCAGCCCAGGTGTCTGAAGGGAGCCCCTTCCTTCAAGGGTCTGGTGCGAAGACAAAGTCAAGGGCCTGGCGCTCGGCCCCGGCCACGTTGGGGTGCCAAAGGTCCACGATGAAGACCACCCGAGGCCCGTCTTCGGGAGAGCCTAGGGCAAATGGGGATGGAGACAAGAGAGTGGCTGACATTAACTACTTATCTGCCAGAGTACTCACCACATACTCATAACAGCCAGCACTTGGCAATTAAGTGCCAGGCTCTGTTCAAACCCCTTTTATGTGTTAACTCTTACTCATCAAAACAAACTGCAAGTCAGTACCATGATTATTCCTATTTTTATACAAAGTAACTGAGGCACAAAGAGGTTAAATAACTTGCCCAACGTCAGACAGCTAGTAAGTGCCAGAGGTAGGACAGGAACCCGGGTGGTCCAGGCCCAGGGGCTTGTTAACCACTTTGCTGTGCACCTCCATGACCTCCTTTAATCCCTGCAGTCACCTGCTAAAGAAGGTGGTCGCCCTACTTCACAGGTGTTGGGGGAAGTTATATGACTTGTTCAAGGTCATGCAGCTGGAAAGTGGTAGTGCTAGGACAGGGAGCCAGTTGGGCCTGATTCCACAGCCTCTAGTCTATTCCCCTCCACTCAGTCTCTCTTTCCTCCTACCAGAACTGGAGCCCATTACCATTATGAGCCACTGTGTTCAGGAAGGAGTCGTCCACCAGTAGACAGTGTCCCTCAGCCCAGCACTGGGGCTCGCCCCCGACCACGAGCTCGCAGCCGGGAGGAATCTTCAGGCCTGTGGAAAGAGATCCAGGCATCCAACACCCCTGCCTCCATCAAAGGGGCCCACCCTATTCAGTCAAAAAGCAGCTTGAAGGTCTTCAAACGCCCCATGTACTGTCCCTCCTTGCTCTCTGGAAGGTGTCCCAGATGTAATTACAATACAGTAGCAGATGAGAGAAGTGCTGGGAGATAGGGGAAAGGCAGTGCAAAGCACAGTCTACTGTTCCAGAGAAAAGGGAAGGCTTCCTGGAGGAAGCGGCATCTCTTCTTGGGCTTCTGCCAATTTAGTTCAAGAACCTAGTTACTGTGTGCTCGGCCCTCATTAGTATAAAACTAATGGATCCATTTTGGCCCAAGGACCACAACACAGTAAAGTGCTTTGAGAAACCTGAGCAGCCAACTCAAATGATGGGGAATAGGAGGACCCCCCCAGAGGAGGTGTGGCACTTGAAAGTGGGAGTCCTGAAGATTGAGTAGGAGTTTTCCAGGAGGTGATAGGTGATAAGGAGGAAAGACATTCTAGGCTGAGGCTCGAGTGTGGCATCTGCCAGGATCAACCAGAAGGCTCTCCTGATCTGATGTGTGGTGGGAGGGAAGGGGAGGAAGGGAACAGGTGGGAGATAAGGTGAGAAAGAATCTGGACTTGATCCTGAGCCCAGTGTGCTTTGAAGTGAAGGACACATCAAACTGGTGGCACAGGAAATGATTTTAGGCAACACAAGGTTTTAAATAACCCTGCATTAAATAACAAAGTTGTTTCCTTTTCCATTTTCTCTCAGTCTTTAAAACATGAAGAAGGGAATCTCAGTTTGGTGCCACCATAACTTTAACACCCCCCTAACACCACTCCCTTCTAAAGGAAGAGAGGGTAGGCTTCAGTCTCAGACTAGAGTATTTAACTAGAATTTTTAAAGCTTTTTTTTTTAAGTTTAAATTTGTTTTTCTGGGTACTTTCTATTTAGTGCAAGTAATACTGATTATCATTGTTCTATAAAGATTCCTTTTAAATAAATAAGTGAAACAAAATGTAAGGGGAATCAGTATCAAGAAACATAGTCCAGGTGGTAAATGACCATGGCAAAGCTTATGAAGATGGTTGGCAGGTAATCGAAGCTTAGGAAATGCTGTGGGCAGCAGGGAGTCATGGAAGACTTCCGAGAAGACAGGCATGATCAGAAGCACAGTGTAGAAAGCTCTGGTGGCAGAGAAGACAGTCTGGAGGAGGAATCATGGAGGCAAGGAGGTTGTCTGTAGGCAGCATCTACTTACCCAGATGGCATCTGACCCGGGCATTGGTGGGCCCACAGCGACCCTCAAGCCGGGCCCCAGGCAGGAGGACAGAAAAGCCAGCATTGCCGAAGGTGTTGGCACTCATAAAGCTCCGCAGCCCCCTCAGTGCCCGATAGGCCCCCGGACACCGGCGGCAGTTGCTGGGTTGGCACCGGCCTGCTTGGTACAGCAGGAGCTGGTAGCACCCAGGGGCCAGGGGTGGGGACCAGCCCCGAGGCAGAGGAGTAGTCCCTGAGAAGTCCCAGCTCACAGCCCCGAAGTCCCGCAAAATGGCAGGGAAGCTGCTCTCCAGGAGCTCCACGTCATGCCGCTGGGCATCCCGTGGCACGAAGGGGGCTGAGGGCAGGTCTGGCAAAAAAAGCAGGCCTGGGCGCTGAATGCCCAGGACCCCCGGCCCGCCCCCAGGGCCTGGGCCACCTTGAGCTGCCCGCCTCACCCTACCCATGCCCGCCCAGGAGTAGCGCCTGGCGTAGGCCCGCAGGCGACGGCTCACTAGGCCTTCTGCCCTGGGTCCTTCCCTAGGCTCCCCAGAGCTCCCTGGGCTTGGCCTACCAGTCTCAGAGCATCCCCTAGGCCCCCCACTGACACTCCCAGCCTGACTCCCAGCCCCGAGAGCCTGCATGTCTTGGGAGCCCAGGCGGTAACAGTACCAGAGGAAAAGGGAAGTGAGGGCTCCAAGGAGCAGGGTGAGGGCTGAGGAGGCCAAGGGCGATGGCCACGCAGGCATGATGGGCAGGGAGGCCCTGACCAGGAGGCCTGGGGCATCTTCGAGACCCCAGTTCCCCTGTCCTCCCAGTTCTCCACCGGTTCCCTCTGTGGCTGCTCCCGGGTTACCCCCTGGGCTGTTTCCCCTCCACATTTCCCCCTCTTGGTTCTCTCTCCTGAGGTCTTCTCTTCACCTTCTATCTCCCTCTTTCTCACCTCCTTCAAGTACCTCCCAACCCTCCTTTCTCTTTCTTTCCTTCTATCTCTCTCCCTTTCTACCTCTTCTTTCTCCTTCAACTCTCTCCTCTTCCTTTCCCCTCACCCCCTCTCCTTTCTCCTTCCGGCAGTTTCTCTCCCTCAGCCTCTCCTTTCCCCACCCTCTCTGTCCTTCCCTCTCCTTTCTTCTCTCCTCCCTCTCCTCCCCGCCTCTCTTAGCTCTCCCTCCCTTCCTTCTAGCTTCCCCCGACAGCAGTTCCTACCCCACCTGGACCCGGGAGCCCGCAACCAGTTGTCCTCCGCAGCGGCTTCTCTCTCTCCTTCCAACCCCTCGTCCCCTTCTGCCCTCGCTTCTCACTCGACCCGACCCGCGGGTCTTTCTTTCTTTCTCTCTCTCTCTCTCTCTCCCCCTCCCTTTCTCCTACTCGTTCCTTCCTTGGCTCCCACTCACCCTGACGTCACCCCTCCCCACAGTCATCTCAGCTTAGCTATCCCCGCCCCCACCCAGTGGCAGTCGCATCTCAGCCGGGGTGGGGGGGGTCGTCTCCGGATTCGCCTCCCCTCCCCGCCCCGACGGGGCGCCACGTGGGGCGCAGGGGGCACTGTGCCAACCTCCAGGCGCCCCGCAATGCGAAAAGAAGGGGCGGGGGCTGAGGGAGGGGCGTGGCAAGACGAGGGGCGGGGCGAGCGCGTAGACTGATGGGCAGGGCCGGCGCTCGCGGACTGAGGACAGGGACACTGCGGCCCGCCCGTAGGTCTGCTGATCCCTTGACCAGTCGGCCTGTGACTCCCCTGCCCGCTCCGCCTCCACTAGAGCCAGCCCCCCCACCCCACCCCCGGGAGCCTAATTGACAGTGAGGGCGGCTTCAGCCAATCGCCCGCGGCGTCTGGGGCCGGGCCCGCTCCGGCGGGGCCGGGAAGAGCTGTCCGCTAGCTGGTGGTGCTGAAAAGGGCGCCCAGAGGCGCTGTGAGGGAGGCCAGGAGAAAAAAAAAAAAAAATCAAAGTTGAAGCTGCCTGGCAGCTGGCCGGGGTCATGTATGTAAGAGAAGGGGTCTCTCCTCCCCAGATCTTGGCCTGTCGCCCCTTCGACTTCTCATAAACGTGGAAATTTGCCATTCTCCTGGAGGAGGGGAAAGCCCATTTCACAGGAGCTGTAAAAGGGAAAGGGAAGTCCCGTGGGGAGGGGGGAGGTGTCTGGATGTGGGCAGGGGGCATATTGGGGAGCTGAGCAAGCGTGAACCCAGCTGTGTCGCCCCTCGGCACCCTGGGAAGAGGAGATTCAGATTCCAGATGTGCTGGAAAGACTGGGGGAAGGGGTTGTAATTACAGCTAGGACCAGAGTTTCCTTTGCCTCCCCTAGGGGCCGCGGGAGTGAGGATTACGGTCTGGCTCATGTGGTCCCTCCTTCCTCCATCTGCACTTCCTCCTTCTTCCTCCCCCCCCCGTCGCCCCCAAATAAATCCCAGGCCCCTCCCTTCGCCCGTCCCCAGGATCTGACGTGGGCTCGACACCTTTCTCAGCTTCTCCCTCCCGCAGCTCCAGTGCCCGAGCTTCGGCTCTCCAGGTTCCGCAACCCCTTCCCCTCCCCACCAAGCCCCGCTAGAGCACAGTAGGGACCCTCCCGATCCTCGACCCCACCCCAGACCTCCAGAAGCTATCTTGCCTCTCCCCACTCCCCCAGCTTGGGATCCAGCTAGCTCGGTGGACCCAGGCGCCCGAGCGAGAGGGTAACCCAGGCGACCCAGCCCCTTCGGCTTTCTCGGTCCCACCCCCTGCAGCCGGAGCCGCGCCCCCTCTCCCACAGACCCGATAGCAGAGGACAGAGGAGATTGGGCAAGGAGGGGCGGGATCCAGGCGACCCCCAGCTCAATTCTGCCCCTCCATCCCAAGGGGCAGAGAAATTGTCTTCCTTGCTAACTGCTAGCAAGGGGGTGGGGGAGAAAATTAAAGGGAAAGATAAAAGGAGACAGAGGAAAGGTGACAGCTAGATTATTTAGGAGAGGCGCAGAGGAGAGAAATCGGTGTGAGTCGCCATGGGGACTCCCAGGGCCCAGCACCCGCCGCCTCCCCAGCTGCTGTTCCTAATTCTGCTGAGCTGTCCCTGGATTCAGGGTAAGGACATGGGAGCGTGGGGGTAGGCCCGGGGAAGGTCCCCAGCTGGGTCCTCTACCATCCTTTCTCTGAACATCCTGGGCTTTCCAAGCTTCTGGGGGAGGGGAGGGGTACAGCTGACAGGGAAGCGGCAAGCCGGGGCTTTCTGGCTTGTACCTGGAGCCCTAAACCCCAATACTGAGAAGGTGGGGAAATGAATGAGGGGAGCTTTTACCAGCGTTTCAGGGGTTAAATCCAGGAAGAAGGGCTGGGGAAGTTGGGGGGATGTCTGCGGAGGCGGCAGAAGCATGCAGGGTACCTGGGTGGGAGAGATGCCAGGCGCTGCACACGCAAATGTTCTTGGACGTATGGACAAAGACAGATGAACAGAGGCAGTGCTCAGAGCCCACATATTCAGTCCTCTATTCTGACCCCTCGCCAGACTCCAGGGAAGCGGGCAGAGACTGCAGAGAATGAGAGAGAGAGAGAAAGAGAGAGAGAGAGAGAGAGAGCGCCACACCGCAGAGATAGAAACCCAGAGAGAAAGCTGGGCATTGCGGAAGCGAGGGCTGGGAGGTGCTGCCAGACCCTCCGCAGAGCTCCAGGGTTGGGGGAAGAGCACCATCGAGGGGAAAAAGAAGGTAGCACCGTGGCCCCTCTCCACTCCGCTGGTGCTGTCCAGGGTTCATAAGAGCCAAGAGGCTCACCGAAGGCCCACACAGCCTGGGAGGGGGGTGGGGTGGAGAGAAAGGTGTAGGAGTGCGAGGGGCAGCTGGAAGCCCCTCCTCCAATCTTGGCTCTCAGCCCAGTCTGGGACCCTCTGAGCTTCTGCAGGCCCAGCTGACTGAGGAGAGAGGAAGAGCTCTGGAAAAGATCTTTCTGGGGAAGGAAGGAGCGTGGGGCAGTGGAAGGGCTCACACAACTTCATCTCCTAGGTCTGCCCCTGAAGGAAGAAGAGGCGCTGCCAGAGCCTGGAAGGGAGGCCCCCACAGCAGCCTCTGAGGCTTTGGCCGAGCTGCTCCATGGGGCCCTTCTGAGGAGGGGTCCAGAGATGGGCTACCTGCCGGGTGAGGCCCCCAGAGTGGCAGGAGTGACATAGAGAAAGAGGGAGGGACATTAACTCGGGGAGATGGGGACCCAAGCCAGGGACATTCAGAGAGGGATGGTTAGAGAGAGTCAAAACGGCATAGACAGAGAACCAGGGCAATTGAGACCAAATGATCAAGAGCCAGAGCCAGACAGAAAAACAGACCATCAGAGAAAGACAGATGGAAACTCAGAGAACCAGAGTCTGAGGAATAAAGGGGAGAGAGAGACAGAAAGAGAGAGAAATGCAGAGAGTAGCAGATTTAGAATCATAAAATCAGAGAGCCACAAGAAGACTAAACAGAGAAGAAGAGTTCCAGAGAGAGCAAAAGAGAGAAAGAGAAGGGAGAAAGTGGTGCGCAGGAAAGGGAGCCGGGTCTGAACGGGGAAGCATGGGGAGGCTCAAGAAGACTGTCCGAGAGAGCCAAGCAGAAGGGCCTGGGTAGAGAGGTGGAGAGGGAGGGGTGGGGAGGCCAGGCTGTGGAAGCCTTGGGAGGGGGTGCAGAGTTCGGGTGCGGGAGAGGTGGGGGGCCTGCACCTTGTGGGGGAGGTCTTTTGGGTTCAGTGGGGGAGCCCCCAGTTTCCCTCAGCCCTGCTCCCCACCCATGGCCCACCAGTTTGCTCCTTCTGCGCCCTGACTTCCCTTGCACTGTCCCAGGATCTGATCCAGACCCCACACTAGCCACCCCTCCAGCCGGCCAGACTCTTGCAGCGCCCTCCCTGCCACGGGCCACTGAGCCAGGGACAGGGCCTCTGACAACAGCTGTAACCCCTAAAGGGGGCAGGGGGGCCGGCCCCACCGCACCAGAGCTGCTGACCCCGCCCCCGGGAACTACGGCCCCGCCCCTTCCTGGCCCCGCCTCCCCAGGCCCGCCCCTCGGGCCTGAGGGAGGAGAGGAGGAGACCACGACCACGATCATCACCACGACAACTGTTACCACCACGGTGACCAGCCCAGGTGAGGCGTTTGAAAGGGGATGGGGACAGTGTGCAGGAGCATGAATGTGGGAGAGGAGGGTGGCATGCAAGGGGAGAGGCTGCTGGAAACGTGTGGAAGAAGGGGTCTGGGTCCCGATGGGAGAGGGGCCTCTGCTCAATAATAATAAAGCCTGGCATGTGTTTCTCCTTGCTGTGTACCAGCACCGTGCTCTGTGTTTTCTCTCTATTACAGTGGACACGGGTGGGGGAGGGAGCAGCGGATAAAGATGGTGAGGGGTGCTGGGGACAAGACAGGTGAGGGCTCCTGGAGTTGCTTGGCTGGGAGGGCAAGAACACAGGGATTCACTCGACTCCAGCCACTTGTATCTCTTTAGTTCTGTGTAATAACAACATCTCGGAGGGCGAAGGGCACGTGGAGTCTCCAGATTTGGGGAGTGCCGCCAGCCGCACGGCGGGGCTCCTGGACTGCACATACAGCATCCACGTCTACCCCGGCTACGGCATCGAGATCCAGGTAACTGGACTTTGAAGCCCCCAAGCCCTTTCCTCTGGGCCCAGGTGTGTGCACAGCTTTGGCCTGGCAACCAGAGAAACTTTTCTGACTCAAATGGGCCTGTTTTCTGAGGATCTCAAAGACTCTCCTGGAGGTCTATAATCTGGCCAATGTCACGGTGGTATCTGGGCTGCCACATTCAGGGGAAAGGAAAACAGACGGTGGGGGACTTAAGGGTCACCCACCCTGACTGACTTGTCCTGGGGGGTGGGGGGTCTGGGTCTGGCTTCTTTAGGTGCAGACGCTGAACCTATCTCGGGAGGAAGAACTCCTGGTGCTGGCTGGTGGGGGGTCCCCAGGCCTGGCCCCCCGACTCCTTGCTAACTCCTCCATGCTGGGAGAAGGACAGGTCCTTCGGAGTCCAACCAACCGGCTGCTCCTGCACTTCCAGAGCCCACGGGTCCCCAGGGGCGGTGGCTTCCGGATCCACTATCAGGGTGAGGAGTCTGGGGTGCTGGTGGAAGGGCAGGGGCCACACTGGGCACAAGAGACATCTCTGGGAAGCTTCTAAACACAAGGAGATGTCAGGGGCTTTTCCTCCGGACTAGGACCCTGGGGGGCAGAGCCCTCAGAGGAGACCTATACACACTTATTTCACACACTCACAGACCTGTGTCTGGGTGTGCACCCATCCGAGTGGCAGTTCATCCATTCACTCAACAAATGTTTATTGAGCACCCATTTCATACTGGCCCTGTGTTGTCCGTAGGGAGAGGAATGAACAAGTCAGATGTAAATCTTCAAGGAACTCAGAATCTAGGTAAAGAGATGGACAGGTCATCAGGATGATTATAATTCAGTGAGATAAGGGCCTATATCCCTATGAGGAAGGAAACACAGGCAGAGGGAACAAATTTCAAAGGGACCTAAATTTCTCCTAAGGAATATAAGGACACCTTCTTGGAGGAGGTAACGAGGCTGGGACCCAAAAGATGAGCTACTAGGGAAGGGTGGGAGGGGAAGAAAGAGGAAGGCAGGTGTCCAGATGAATGAAAAAGCATGACCCCCCTGAGGAGTTGAAGTAATTTAGCATGGAAGATAGAATTGTCCTAGCCGTGTGACCTGGGGTGAGTTGCTTAACCTTTCTGTGCCTCACTGTCTCATCTGAAAAATGGGGATCATAATACTTGGCTCATGGTGTTATCAGGAAGCCCAAATTAACTAATAATACATATCAAGGGCTTAAAATAGTGTCTGGTACACAGTGAGAGTGCAGAAATGTCAGTCACTGCTACAGAAAAGCCCAGAAAGTGGTGGGAGAGAAGCAGGCTACAAGAGAGCAGACCAGGAGGCAGGTTGGATTCAGATCACGAAGGGCCTCATCAGCTTCAGTAAGGAGTACAGACTACTTTATCCTGCAAGGGACATGGAGACATTTCGATATGTTTTAAGCAAGATAGTGACAGCCTCAGATTTGTGACCTAGAAAGATCTTGCTGACTTCGGGGGGTGTGGGAGGGGACTGAATCCATGCACGACTGCATTCATGAGCACCACCCACAGACAACCTACACGCAGGTGTACATCCGTACTCACCTGTGTGTACGGGAACCTTCCCACAGTGCAAGCGTATGTTCTAGCATGTGTGTGTGTGTGAGGCCAGGGGCCCGGCCCACTGTCCCTTTCCAGACACTGCTGCCATCTCCAAAGTCCCTTCCTGTGCTGCTCAGAAACAGAGAGGGAACTGTGTTTTGGGCCAATGTCCCCTTCACATCACCTCATGGCCTTGCCTGCCCCTTGTGTGCTCTGCTGACCTCAGATCCCTGTGGGCCTTATCCAGGACACACACAACCCGTATCCCTGCCTCACACCCTCTCCAGTTTCTCCTGAGGCCTCTGTTTGGGCCCCAGGGACTCATAGGTGCAAGCTGGAGAGACCTATTCACAGAGGGGCCAGTGAGTTGGGGGCCACATAATTGGTGGTCAGGTCAGCAGGGAGCAAGGGCATGCCTGAGGGCTTAGAGCCAAGGGCTGGACTTCCAATGGTACAAAATGGCTCCCTGCTGGCTCCCTTACGCAGCCACTTCCCTAGGGCACTGAAAATAGGACTCTTTAGACAAAGTGGAACATTTGGGGAAGCAGGGCTATTGCATAAATTGGCCTTCATTACCTGCCACAGTCTTCCCTGCCTTGCGGCTTCTCTGGGCACCTCTGGGACCGAGGCCCTGTTTAAGCCCTCCCCAGTCTGCACTAGCTGGGGCCTCTGGTCCAGAGTGGCCTCATTAGCTTCTCTGAAAGGTCAAAGGCTCTGTCACCACTCGCCCCAAGCCCAGCAAACGTTCCCGTTTACAAAACCCTGGTACCAACTGTTGTTTGGTGCGCTTCTCGCGGCACCCCTGAGGGTGGCCACTGGCCACTCCACCCTGAGAGGAACAAAGGCTTACAGGGATCGCTCAGACACCCGCAAGCACACCGCAGAGTCGGAAGGCACATCCTCAGCCCCGACTCCCAGTCGTTCGTCAATCGAGACTGAGGGACAAGTGCTTAATATTTTCTGAGCACTTTATGTGTGAGGTGCTTTGGGTGTCTCTTTCCTTTAACTGGAAAGCCGGTTGTCAATGATGGGACTTATTACTGCTATTTACAGGTGACAGCCCCCCCCCGAGGTGGCATCACCTGCTCAAGGTGACACAGCGAATAAGTCGCGGAGCTAGAACTGGAAGTCGGGTGTGCCGGTCTCCCAATCCAGTTTGTATGGTTGCATACCACCTCTGGGCTGCATCGATGGATCGCTTAGGCTAGGCTTTTGGGAGACAAAATAAATAAGGCCTGGTTCAGTCTCACCATGGCAATAGGCAGCAGTTCATGTGATGATAAAATTATGCATGCACAGGTGTGGAGGCAAGAAAGAGACTAACTCTATGGGAGAGGGGAGGGGTCAGGAAGACTTCCTGGAAGAGGTGGTACTTAAGTTACTCCTTGAAAGATGAGAAAGAGTGGGAAAAGGGCCTTGCAGGTAGGGGAAATGAAGTCACAAAACTACACTGTGTAGGCTATATGGGTTGCGGGTGCTAAGAACTGAAGCTGGAGGTGTTGGGCTGGACGTAGCAGTGGGAAGGGGCTTGAATGTCAATCCAAAGCATTGGGCTTGATTCCGTTGGTCGTGGAGAGCCATCAAGAGACTAATACTCATTTAAACCACTGTGTTCTAGAAGCTTTTGGGGTCTATCTCAGTAGAGACTGTGGACGCTCACAGGACAAGGCCTGGGTCTTTTTCACCTCTCTGCGCTAGCACCCAGCCAAGGAAATGCTTGTTGAATTTTGAAGTAGGGAGACCAGGTCTCTGACAGAATCACTTAGGGCTGGAGAGTCAGCAAAAACAAAGGCCCAGGCAAGCTGGTACCTCCCAAGCATGGCTACCCAGAAACAGACACACAGAACTGTGTCAGGACCAAATTTAGAGTCCATTGTCTACTGCCAAGTCACTTCCTTCTTTCCTTCCTTCCTCCCTCCCTCTCTTCCTTCCTTCCTTTTTTAAAAAGTTTACTTATTTAAGTAATTTCTACACCCAACGTGGGGCTTGAACACATGACCCCAAGATCAAGAGTCCCATGCTCGTCCGACTAAGCCCAGGCGCTCCCCCCGAGTCACTTTCTATTTATTTGTTTTATCTCTTGTGATTCCACAAGAGTTTCAGGAGGCTTTCAAAAAAGAGTGCAGCAAAATTAAATCAAATAAGAAAATGGGTACCAGGAAGTGCTTATTAAAGATGAAAAAAATAGAATGTGGATGGACAAGCCATCGTTGCTAGGGACAAGCCTTAATCTGGTTCTGAGCTTCTTAGCAGCCAGCACAAAAAGAGAGATCACTCAGTTCTCACTGCAAGAGAGAAGAGAAACCAGTTCCTTAAGGAAAGCAAAGCCCTTCCTAGCACTTCGCCTTCATTGAGGGGAGATTCATTGAAGGGGCACTGAGTATTAAGGTCTGCAATGACAAGATAGTCAAAGCTCCTAAAGAAGTTTCATGTGGCTCCTCTGGATGAAAGCTGAGGGTCTATTCCCACCATGCACCTCAGTGAAAGAGCCTGTGTGTGCATAGGGGAGAAAATACTATGAGGCACTTAATAACCAATTGCTACATCTGGAAAATGGATCACAGCCTTACTCTGGCTACCTCAAAAGCACTGCATGAACTCATTTTAGAAGCTGGACAAGCTCTGCAAATACTATATGTTATTATTAGAGCTGGATGGGTTCACAGTGGTCAACTGATTTGCCCGAGGTCACCACAGCAAGTGAGTGCTAAAGCCAGAATTTCTTTGGGTCTCAGATACTTCATCTATAAAATGGAGGCCAAAGTGGGTGGATTACAAAGACTAGGGGAGAGAAGGCATGTTGAGATTGCCTCTTCGTGAGACCAAGTGCCCATATGAGAACTCCAGTATGGAGCCGTCTGTGCCACCAGGGGACCTGGGAAGAGGGAAGG
Organism: Phoca vitulina; assembly: GCF_004348235.1. Classification (NCBI taxonomy): domain Eukaryota; kingdom Metazoa; phylum Chordata; class Mammalia; order Carnivora; family Phocidae; genus Phoca; species Phoca vitulina. The sequence goes on along the minus strand of NW_022589748.1, from coordinate 10,510,740 downwards.
AAGTGCTAGGGGGTTGGTGAGAGAGGTTGGCATGGGAAAAAAAGTCCTCCTTCTCCCTGCCCTGCCTGATCCAGCCTACCTCCTGAGCTGCGGCTTCCCTCCCCGGCCGGCCCATGGGGATGTAAGCGTGACTGACCTGCACCCTGGGGGCACTGCCACCTTCCACTGCGATTCAGGCTACCAGCTGCAGGGTGAGGAGACCCTTATCTGCTTCAACGGCACCCGGCCAGTCTGGAGCGGTGAACCCCCCAGCTGCATGGGTGAGTCTCCTGCATGATAGGTGGGGCTTCTGTCCTGGAAGCCCCATTAGGAGGGTACTATCTTGGCGGTCTCTATCTTTGGGGAACATCCACCTTGAGGGGGTTTCTGTCTGGAAGAGTCCCTATCCTGGTGTCTCCATCTGGAGCTCTTTACACAGAAGGTCTCTACCCTTGGAGAATCTCCATCCTTGGCGGGCGTGGGGGTCTCTATCTGGGGATGTCCTACCTACAGTGTTTCCATTTGGGGAGTCACCATTCTGGAGGTCTCTTCTTTCAGAGACTCCTCATCCTCGAGGAAACCATTCTGGAGGTCCATATTTAGAGGATCTCTATCCTGGAGAATCTTCATCCTGGGGATCCCATCTTGATTTACATTTGAGGGCTTCAATTTTGGGGATCCCTCATAACTCCCCATGCCAGGGAGTGTTCATATTAGCAGGATTTCCATCCTAGGGGGTGTCCATTCTGGGGTTTTTCTATTCTAGGGCTGGTTCCCTCCTGGGTGATGGCCTTGGAAAAGGTCCCATCCTCTGGGGTGAGCCTATAAGGCAGAGACCACTCTGAAGCCAGGTCCCAACCAAAGGTGTGGATGTAACAGCTCTGAAGACATGAGGACAAGTCACTTTAACATGCCTCCCCTCTACCCACAGCATCCTGTGGTGGCACCATCCACAATGCTACACTGGGCCGCATCGTGTCCCCTGAGCCTGGGGGAGCAGCAGGGCCCAACCTCACCTGCCGTTGGGTCATTGAAGCAGCTGAGGGACGCCGGCTTCACCTGCACTTCGAGAGGGTCTCACTGGATGAGGACAATGACCGGTGAGGGTCTGGGCCTTGGGTCAGAGGTCCCCACCTCCGGGAAATAGGAAGGCTGCAGTGGGGAGTCAGACAGATCCAGGGTGGATCCCAGTTAAAATGGGTGTCAAACACAGATTAGTCCTTCCCCTTTCTTAGGCGGTATAGCTGTGCAAACTTAGACGAATCATTGACTCTGTGTGCCTCAATTTCCTCTTCAGTAGAATGGAGATCATAGGACCTCCTTCTGACGGTTTCTGTGAGGATAAATGCGTTAAGATACGTGAAGTGCTTAGAAGGGTGCCGGGCACACAGTGAGCCTGGTAAATGTGTTTGTCTTCGTCATCATCATTGGTACCATCTCTTGCCTAACAAACCGATACCTCAGTGCTACCACTAGTGATGCTGGGCAGGTGACTCTTTCTGGGCCTGTTTCCTCATCTATAAAATCAGGGATAATAAATCATACTGACTCGAGGGCTCTTGTGAAAAGTAAATGAGATGAAATGTGTGGAAGGCTTAGCGTACATGCTACGTAGTCAAGGCTTGAAAATAATAGCTGTGAAAGTGAGTTAGGAGAGCTGGCAAGAGGCGAGGCAGCTTCTGAGGGGAAAGTGAGCTCCTGGCCACCCTTCTGTCCATCCCAGGCTGATGGTGCGCTCAGGCGGGAGTCCCCTCTCCCCAGTCATCTATGACTCGGACATGGATGACGTCCCAGAGCGGGGTCTCATCAGTGATGCCCAGTCCCTCTATGTGGAGCTGCTTTCAGAGACACCTGCCAATCCCCTGCTGCTAAGCCTCCGATTTGAAGGTAAGTGCCCTCCCCTGAGGGACCCCAACTCCTGCACTTTCCCGTCTTGCTGATGGCCAAGTATGGTCACAAGCACATACCCTGTCCCTGCTCATCTCTGTGTTTGGATCTCTGGAAACTAACTTCCTCCCATCCCAAAACTACAAGGATCCCCTTGTGTGGACCCCTTCTAATTCCTGGGGTGGCTTTTCCCGTTTAAGTTTCACGGAGGGCTGGATCCAGGTACACAGCCAAGGGACCAGGCACCTTCATGTCTCAGTGCTTTCCTCTGTGTTGGCTTCACTGTCAGTCAGGCTGTCAGTCTGTGGTGCACCTAGCAGTTGCAGGCTGATGTACCACCAACGTAGTAAGTCCATCAGAAAGAGAGAGGGTACCACTTTGCTAAGAGCTTCAGCAAAAATGCCAGGAAGGGCTCTCATTTCTCTGGCTTAGGTCATGTGTCTACACCTGAGCCAATCATTGAAGCTAGGGGCAGGTGGTGTTATGATTGGCAGATCCACATCACATGACCATCCATAGTTGGCCCCAGCTGGACCTCATAGACTGGAAATGGGCGAGGCATGTGTCCCAAAATGAAAGTAGGAGTGCTATGAGCAGAAGAAGGGGGACTAGATGCTGGACGGGTAGAAACAAGGAGGTCAGTGATCATGGGAGAAGAGGCATTTGAGCTGGGCCTTACTGTATAGAGAGAATTTTATTATTTTATTTATTTTTTAGAAAGTGAGAGAGAGGGGGTGGGGAGAGGCAGAAGGAGACAGAGAATCCCAAGCAGACTCCATGCCCAGTGTGGAGCCCAATGTGGGGCTCAATCTCACAACCCTGAGACCATGACCTGAGCAGAAATCAAGAGCCGGACCCTTAACTGCCTGAGCCACCCAGGTGTCCCTAGGATAGAGAGAATTCTGAAAGAGGGAGATTAGGGATGAGCATTTCAGGTGAATGGAACAGTGAGAGCAACAGTAGAGAAAGGCCTGGTATTGTTTGGGAAATAGAGAATTTCAGTGCGTCTGGAGCAGAGGATTTGTGCAAGCAGTAGCAGGAGAGAGACAAAGAAAGTGAAATGCTCAGAGAGGGGAGGGGCTTGTTCCTGGTGTGAATCAAGGGAGAAATGGAATTGGCGCTGGGCCCTGATGGATGCATAGGATTTGGACATGACACCTCATCAAGTTTAAGTAACAGTGAACTAGAACAGATCTGAAAAATAAATTGCCTGTTAGATTTGAAAATGCGAAAACAATTCCCAGGTTTGAGGTCTGCCTCCCTAGTTGTGGGCCCTTGTTGCTCCATGAGCTTCAGACTCCTCTGATCGTTTTGCAGCTAAGACATGATCACGTGGGCAAAAACTAAAATGATCTCCAAATGTTCATTTTTGCTGAGTTAGTCCAAAGTCAAAATTGAGTAGCTTCTGCATTCACTGCACTTTTGGATTCTAGCTACAGCATGGATAATCAAGGGTGGGGAGAATCTGTGGGTTTTTTTTTTAAGATTTATTTATGGGGCACCTGGGTGGCTCAGTCAGTTAAGCGGCCAACTCTTGGTTTCAGCTCAGGTCATGATCTCAGGGTCGTGAGATCAGGACCCAAGTCGGGCTCTGCGCTCAGCGGGGTGTCTGCTCGAGATTCTCTCTCTCCCTCTCCCTCTGCCCCTCCCCACCCCTGCACTCTCTCTCTCTAAGATTTATTTATTTACTTTAGGGAGAGAGAGAGAGACACAGAGAGCATGAGCGGCGGGAGGGGCAGAGGGAGAGAAAGAATACACAAGCAGACTCTCCGATGAGTGCAGAGCCCAATGTGGAACTCCATTTGATCCCACGACCCTGAGGTCATGACCTGAGCCGAAACCAAGGGTCGGACACTTAACCCACTGAGGCACTCAGGCGCCCTTCTAACTGTTATTTTTGAGGAGAGAACACACCTGCATGAGCCAGTTCTCCAAAGGCACCCTTTCCCCTCCCTCCTCTGCAGTTTCCAAAACCAAGTGGCTCTGGCTGGGAATCAAGCAATCTGGGTTTGAGACCTGATTCTGTGTGACATTGGCCAAGCGATTTTTTTGTCTGTGGACCTCAGTTTCCTCATCCGTAGAATGGGGGCTGGGATTTGGCTAGCCTAGGGGTTTCCCTCTAGAGGCCAGGAAGGTAACATATATGTGTGAGTGAGAGGGGTTAAGATTTTCGGGAGACTGGAGGGTGAAAGCTAAGCCCAAAGGCATTCCATTTTAAACAGCCCACCAAGTGGCCAAACCACACTTGAATTCAGCCCAAGTCCCCCCAGTCTGAGATCCCCTGAGGCCTATCCTCCTGCTTACTTCCTGGGACTGACCCCCTCTCTAGCCTTTGAAGAAGATCGCTGCTTCGCTCCCTTCCTGGCACACGGCAATGTCACCACCACGGACCCTGAGTACCGCCCAGGGGCACTGGCCACTTTCTCGTGCCTCCCAGGATATGCCCTGGAGCCCCCTGGCCCCCCAAATGCCATCGAATGTGTGGATCCCACAGAACCCCACTGGAACGACACAGAGCCGGCCTGCAAGGGTGAGCCCTCCACGTCCCTAGGAGCTCCTTTGGTCTGCAGACTACCCCCGAGCTGGGCATCTTAGGAAGGCCGTTCAGGAAGGAGACTTGCATATCCAAACCCAGTAAACCCAGGCCTTGGGTAAATCCTTGTCCTTTTCAGAGATAGTTTTCTTAGCTGAATAAATTGGTGGGTTTGTTACAGAATTTAGGGGTCACAACCCAAATGTCTTGAAGAGCTCTAGCTGGAGCTAAGTCATGGGTTGGGGGGTAATGCATAGGCTGGAGAGTGGGCGGGGTTAGGTGAGAGCAGGGCCAGGGATTGGGCACAGGTAATAGATAACAGGGAGCCTGTGAGGCGGTCTGGTGCACCCAGCTGGGAGTGGTGAGGCCCTTGGTGAAATGAAGACTGAGTTCTGATTCTGCCCGCCCTGTCCCCCAGCCATGTGTGGAGGGGAGCTGTCAGAGGCGGCTGGTGTGGTCCTCTCTCCCGACTGGCCCCAGAGCTATAGCCCCGGCCAGGACTGCGTGTGGGGCCTGCACGTCCAGGAAGAGAAGCGCATCTTGCTCCAAGTTGAGATGTACGTCAGGTGCTGCGGCGGGGAGTGACGGGTGTGGGCTCAGTGAAGTGTGGTATGACAACACCCTAGCCTGCTCTGTGAGCCTGGCTGGCTACGCAAGATGAAAGAGGCCACTAAGGGTTCAGGATGGGGGTGTGGGTTGTCAGGAAGACCTAGGTACAAATCGCCTTTGATTTGTCCAGGAGACTCTGGACAAGGACATGGGTAATGCAGCCTTCTGCAGGGGCTGTAGTGTGAAAAGAGGGCTCTGGCCTGGTGTCTCTCACTCTTTGGCTATTTCTGAGGCTGCCCCTGGAGGGGTTTCCAGGAACCCAGGCCCAAACTGCGGCCTAGTCACCAGGCCTAGTCACCATCACGCGAGGTGGCGGTGGGTGTGGGGAGAAGCCAGTGAGCTGATTTGGTATGAGATGGCCATGTGACCGGATGGAACCAGAAGTGGGCAGGGCCCCAAGGCGGATACTCCGGCAGGGCGGGGAGTTGGGCCGGTGGGAAAAGAGCATGGCCTGTGACTGGTCAGAGCTGCACTTGAGCCAGACTGTGCGTCACCTGGCGATGGGGGAGGGGCCAGAGAGTGCGAGGAGTTCCTAAGGAGTTGGGCTGGGAATCGGGAAACAGGAAGTGGGAAGAGCCACAGAACGAGTGGAACCCGGAGGGGCTAGCACAGAGAAGCCCATAACTGCTCAAAGGGCGGCCAGACCTGAGATGGGGGAATGTGGACAGGGTGGAAAGCAGGTAGGGTTACTAATGAACTGAGTTAGGGATTGGGCAGAACGGGATAGGAGGGGCCAATTGTAACCCAGCCCGCACATCTGGTTCCACTCCCTGCAGCCTGAATGTGCGTGAAGGGGACATGCTGACACTGTTCGACGGGGACGGTCCCAGCGCCCGAGTCCTGGCCCAGCTGCGGGGACCTCAACCGCGCCGCCGCCTCCTCTCCTCTGGGCCTGACCTCACGCTACAGTTCCAGGCACCGCCAGGGCCCCCAAACCCGGGCCTGGGGCAGGGTTTCGTGTTGCATTTCAAAGGTACCGAGGCCTAGGGTCCTGAAATGCGCGGGGGTCCGGCAGGCCAGAGATCCCGGGAGGGGCGCGGCCCCCGAGGCTGGAAGGGCTCCCGGAGCCGGCCTCCAAACTCGCTGTCTCCCCCCTGCAGAGGTCCCGAGGAACGACACGTGCCCGGAGCTGCCACCTCCGGAGTGGGGCTGGAGGACGGCCTCCCACGGGGACCTGATCCGGGGCACGGTGCTTACTTACCAGTGCGAGCCTGGCTACGAGCTGCTCGGCTCCGACATCCTCACCTGCCAGTGGGACCTGTCCTGGAGCGCGGCGCCGCCCGCCTGCCAAAAGAGTGAGCCCGGGCCCCGCCCAGGTCTCTCATGGCCCCGCCCCTGCCCGTCGGGGTTTGGCCGCTCCGCTTGGGCCCCGCCCATCCCCTCTGCGGCCAGCTTCTGTCCCCTTTTGCCCCCGCCCCTGTCCCGGCCGAGTTTCTCAACCCTTCGCTGTGGATTCTGCCCGGATCTTACTCAGGCCCCGTCCCTTAACCCTTTGGGTTCCACTCCTCTGATCCTCGGTGTCCCGAAACTGTCCCCTCTGGACCCCACTCTCATCTCCGGGCTGCGCCCCTCTCCCGTGCACTGTTCCGAGCTCTGACCCGGTTTCCTCTGGGTCCCGCCTCACCTTCTCGTGGTCCCGCCTCCACCGCCTCCTGGCCCCGCCTCTGTCGCGTCAGAGTCCCGCCCTTCCCCGGGCCCGCCCCCGTCAACTCTCTGCTCCGCTCTTCCCCTTCTAGACCCCGCTCCAGTCTCAGTCCCCCACCCTTGATGTTACGGGGAGTCACTTTGCTGGGGCCTAGGCTGGTCAGAGAACTTGGTTTATTTTAATGCAGTCATTGAAGCCCCATGCTGGGTTGCGGTTATGCAGAGGGGCTGGGGTCCTCCTGACCCTGGCAGAGCTCGCAGTCCAGAAGGGGGACACTTAAACAGCTCAGGGTATTATAGAGCGTAACTGCAGGGTGATTCGGGGCAAAGTGCTTAACATCTCTGAGCCGTGGCTGCCTCATCGGTGAAACAGGAATAAGGGCTGTGAAGAGTTTTCACACAGTACCTCTGCGCGTGAACAATTTAGTAGCTGCTATAAATAATACAGAAGGGCTGTGGGAAGGGCGGCGGTTCATTGTTCCAGGGAGAGGACAGGAGATTTCACAGAGGAGGTGATATTTGAAGGAGCTAGGAGTGTTTATCTCTTAGAATAGCAGAAAGCGGTGGCGTCTTGTCATTTTCTCCAAATTTTGGGAAGCCTGCCACAGGATATGGGATTGTAGGTCTTCCACCTGGCCCTGGGGGGCAATGGTGGGACCGATGAGGTTAAGTTCAGGAAAGCAGATTTGGGCTGGACACAAGGAAGACTTTCCGGTTGACACAGCTCCCCATCTCTAGAAGGATTGACAGGATGTCCAGTCTGAAACCCAGACAGGACAGGGGAAGGGATGGAGGCAGGGCCCAGAGGGGACAGGGCCTGCCCAAGGCAGCATATTGAGCCTGAAGTTGAGCTGAGACCCAAGTCTCTGAGTCTCAGCCCAGTGCTCTGGGGCTGTGACGGGGCTGAGGGACCATGGGCCAGTTATTTGACCGCCCTGAGCCCCGCTAGATGAGTCACGGTGACGTCTCGGGATCATCAGGGTATAGGATACTGTTTGTAAAGCATTTAGCAGAGGTCCATATACAAGAAATGGCTCTGATTGTTACTTGCTCAACAAGGTTGTAAATAAGCACCTGCAGGGCAGGCTGTGCGAGTGAGTGGAGGGTGCTGGGAATGACTGGATGAGTCGAGCAGGAGGGCTGGGCCCCTCTAAAGAGCACAGCTGCTGTCCCGCCTAAGATCCACCGTGCGGGGCCGGCGGCGCTGGGATGTAGTTCATATGCTCTGGTACGGGGGCGAAATATTTCCCATTCCATCCTCGGATGGGGGCCTGGCTTGCCCCCACCGCTCTTTTCCAGAAGAAGCCTGAAATCTAAAGTGCACCGAATTTTGCATTTTTCCAACTTCTGATCTCTTCATTTGGAGGAAATGGTGGGAGATGGGGGTTTGCTTAGGGGGAAGATGGCCCATGGCTCAGGCGGCTCCCGGCCCTCAGCTTCCGGGAGATCTTTTAAGGCCTGAGCTCCCCCTGAACTTGCCCTCCTGCTGACAGTCATGACTTGCGCCGACCCTGGTGAGATCACCAACGGGCACCGTACCACCTCAGACGCTGGCTTCCCTGTCGGCTCCCACGTCCAGTACCGCTGTCTGCCCGGGTACAGCCTGGAGGGGGCGGCCGTGCTCACCTGCTACAGCCGGGACACGGGCACACCCAAGTGGAGCGACCGGGTCCCCAAGTGTGCCTGTGAGTCTGCGGACACCCTGGGAAGGGTGGCTGGGTGGCCTGCTCGGCAGCGAGCCGGCAGGTGACTGCCGTATGTCCTGCAGTGAAGTATGAGCCGTGCCTGAACCCAGGGGTGCCAGAGAACGGCTATCAGACGTTGTACAAGCATCACTACCAGGCCGGCGAGTCTCTGCGCTTCTTCTGCTACGAGGGCTTTGAGCTCATCGGCGAGGTCACCATCACCTGTGTGCCCGGCCACCCCTCCCAGTGGACCAGCCAGCCCCCGCTCTGCAAAGGTGCCCGGGCAGACAGGGCAGGAGGGGGCACGGCAGGGTCTGGGGAGTGACGGGACTGGGAAAGTCAGGTAGTAGCAAATTTGAGAGCGACGGTAACCCTGCTGAGCTCCCCATTCACCTCCTGTGGGCTCTGATCCTCACAAGTACACCCAGGGGTCCTGGGGAATTTCAAGGTCATGGAATTGTCCTAAGGGATGTAGCAGAGGGGGCCTTGGCTTGGAAGTCTCTTGCCCTCTGGATAGGTCTCAGGTTCCCCATTTTTGACAAATTCTACAGACCCGATTCGTTCAGACCGCCCACGAACCCTGAACTTTTCGGGGTCTGGAGAAGGAGGAAGAAGGCCCTGCCCTGACTACTCCTCCCCCCGCCCCCACCAAAGGAAGGATAAAGTTTAGGTTGAGCAGAGGGCAGAGAGAACCAGGCTGTCCAGCCCAGCCCCACTGGGCTCCCGGCCTCTACCCAGCCTCCTTCCCTCCCTGGCTCAGACCCCGTCCCCTCCCCCTCCTCTCCCTGCAGTGGCCTATGAGGAGCTCCTGGACAACCGAAAACTGGAAGGTCAGTGAGGGCACAGGTGGAGACCCAGGCCTGGCCGAGTCGGGAGGGCAAGGCAGAGGCCGGGGGCAGGAGGCCAGGCCCCGGAGGGGTGAGGCCCAGGGTTCGAGGCCCAGGGCAGGAGGCTGGGAGAGGCCAGGGCTGGGCCCAGCCCCAGCTCACTGGCCTCTCCTCTCCCCAGTGACCCAGACCACAGACCCGTCGCGGCAGCTGGAGGGTGGGAACCTCGCCTTGGCCATCCTGCTGCCCCTAGGCCTGGTCATCGTTCTCGGCAGTGGCGTTTACATATACTACACCAAGTAAGTACCCTACTCGGGGAGCTGCTCGCCAGGGCAGACGTCCTGCCTGCCTGGCACAGATGCTTGGGTGAGGGGGGGGTTGGGGGCTCACCTCTCGATAAGCCCCTCTATCTCCTCCCTCTCCCAGACTACAGGGAAAATCCCTCTTCGGCTTCTCGGGCTCCCATTCCTACAGCCCCATCACTGTGGAGTCAGACTTCAGCAACCCACTGTATGAAGCTGGGGTGAGCTCTTCCCCTCCCCCTGGAGAGCCACATCTCTCAGCTCCCCCAGGGCTCCAGGTCTTTCTCTCAAAGTCTCTGTAATACCCGTCTTGGGGATTTCAAACTCAGCTGCAACACAGCAAGTCGGGCGTGCCTGGTCGGGAGTGGAGGCGTGGTGGGGACTGTGGCTAAGGGGCCAACTTGTGCCCCATCTAGTCTGTAGTGGAAACTTAGGCCCAGTTGCCAGGTCTTCCAGTTGTTCAAGACAACCCAAAAACTTAGATTTGTGTGTGATTTTAATATACCGTAAGATGAACCAAATATCCCCGGGCCAGATTCAGCCCCATTCCCACCCCATGGTTCCCAAACCTCATGATCCATGTTATTTTAAAAACCCAGGGTCTTTCCCCTCCCTGGTGGATGCCTCCTTCCATTTTGTTCCCTCCTCCATCCCCATCCCACTCCAGCAACTGACCCCATCTCTCTGTCTCCAGGATACACGGGAGTATGAAGTTTCCATCTGAACCCCAAGACTAAGGCTGCAGGACCCAGGACGCCCTTCCCCTCTCCACTCTGGGCAGGGAGGAGTACAGGACCTCGTCTCTGGCTCCTTTCCTCCCTGCTGTGTAAATAGTCTCCTGGTCCCACGAGGGGGCTTTGACGGCCCCGGGGACCCTACAGTAAATAAACCAGCATCCTGCCGCCCAAGGCTCCTCTTCTCAGTTGCCAAACAAGGGGCCTGCCCCTTCCCTCCCGCCCTACTGGCTTTTGGACCCTGGGAGGGGAACTCAGCCCTCCTGCAACTCCTGGGGCCCCTCCGGCCCAGGGCACGCCCCCCCCCCCAAGGACTGCCTGAGAGTTCTGCTATTCCCTTGGCCTTGAAGGCTCTTCCCAGATGTTCTGGCCCCGGGCCTCACCCCTGGGCTCTGGAGGGTCAGAAGAAGAGGGATGAAGGGGGAAAGCAGGGCCAAGGCCCCCTACCCGCTTCATGCCATCTCCCAACCCACAATCTCCCCACCTTCGCTTCTGGATTTTTGGTTTTGAGCAATAAACAGAAAACCACCATTTGTAACTGGGCTGGTGGGGTGTGGGAAGTTGGGTCACGGGTGGGCTGGAGAGAAGCCTGGGGAAAAGGGAACAATTTGGGAAATCGATGGAGCTCCAAGACGGGGCACAGGGCAATGTCAAGGGGGCTGGCCTGGGGTCAAAACGCCTGGCTTTCGGCTCAGCCTGTGTGGATGATGAGCCCCCTGTGGGCCTCAGGTGTCTCTACCCCCGTGCTTGATGCGTCTAGGCTCTTTCAGCCTGAAGATAGCAGCTGCCAGTAGCTGCCTTCCCTGTGTGGCCGGAGCCTCCCTCCCTCACTGCTCGGTAGGACGCAAACAGCTCTCCGTTTCATGACCGGTTCACCTAACACGCACGCTCCTTTTGAGAATGTTTGTATCTATCCAAGTGTACCATTTTCCCCCCCAGTCTTTTTGGCACTTTAAGTATATCTGCTGTTACATGTCTACTAAGTAATGGTCAAATTTGTAGCATTTCATAAAGAATGAGCTTGTTTTGTACCCTGTGGGGGTCCTTTTCCAGCGTATCCGCTTTTGAACATTATAAGGAATTTATAGCCCATTTGTCTAAAGAGTCTCCAAATTAAGTGAATTTCACTTAATTCAAATTTTATATTTAAATATAATTAAGCATTTTTAGGACACTCAAAAGGACACTGAAATACTCAGAGGCGGCTGAATTTTAGAACACGATGCAAACTGATCCTTATAATAGCCTGCATTTCTGGGCCTTTCTTCTGTGCTGGGCATGGTGCTAAGCACTTTATATGCGTTCTGTTTTCAACCTCTACAAGGAGCCCGTGAGACAGGGATAATTATTCCCATTTCTCAGATAAGAAAACTGAGGCTCAGAGATGTGAACAGACTTCCTCAGGAGGCTCGAATAAGCGACCAGATTCAGATTTAAATGCAAACTCCACCAAGGTGGCTGCATTCCCTTCTGGCGAGCAATGGGGGTGACATGTTCCCCAGGCATGAGGCCCCGGAGCCTGGAAGTGGCTCCTCAGAAGCAAGGGTGGACCCTCTCAGATGCCGAAGGCCTAGACATTAAGGTGCTGGAGTGTGGCTAGGAGGCTGGGTTCAGATCCGTGAGCTCATCTCCACCAAAAGGCTGACAGAAAACAGGTTGTTAACTGCCCAAATTAAAGCCATTCCAGTAACATGGTATATGCCATTTCACCCATATGCCCACATATCTGGCAAGGAAAAAAAAGAAGAAGAAGAAAAGAAAGAAAGAAGAGGAAGAAGAAGAAGAAGAGGAAGAAGAAAGGAAAAGGAGAAGAAAAAGAAGAAGAGGAAGAAAGAAAGAAAAGAAAGAAGAAAGAAAGAAAGAAAGAAAGAAAAAGAGAAAGAAAGAAAGAAAGAAAGGAAAAAAAGGAAAGAAAAAAGGAAAGAAAAAAGGAAAGAAAAAAGAAAGGGCCAACCTCTCACATCTCCACCCCAGAGAAGCCACTCCAGAGCCCAGCCTGGGTTGGGAAGAGGGAAGGACCTCTCTCTTTTTATTAAAGCCTTTGATTTCTGGTGATGTCTTTGCCAGCTGAGGGTAGAAAGGTGTGAGATGGTTCCAGAACACCTGGGAGGCTTTGAGTGTGCTGCTGCTTATGACCAGGAGTCCCCAGCAAACCGAAGCGTTAGTGACTTGTGAATGAGGAGGTCTGACGCATGTTCTAGAAGGACACAATGGGAGAGAGCGTGAGAGGTCAAGAGCAGCACCAAAGAAGGGTGCGGTCATCCTCCAGATGTCAAGCTGCTAAGCCCAGCTCCCTAGAAAAGAAAAAGAGCCTTCTGATTCTTTGGACCCAACGCTCCTATGTTCTCCTTCTATCCCTCACCTCTCCATCCAACCCCTATCCCCCACTCATCTCTCTATCCACCCACCATTCCCCATTTTTCCCCACCCATGCACCCACCATCCATCCATGCACGTATTTATCCACCCACACATGTACTCATCATTCTACCCATGCACACATTCTATTCATCCATCTGCCTGTCCATTTATGCCTCATTCACCTGTCCACCCACTCAGCCCTCTTCCACCTAATAACTCAGCCCCCATTTAAACTTCTCAAAAGCAAGGGAGTCTACCTTGCTTACTTCTATCCTCCAGCCCCTACAGCAGTGCTGGTACATACACAGTGCCTAATAAATGTTCAGTGGATTTGTCCATCCATTTATCCATTCATCCATTGGCCTACCCTCTGCATCGGCTCATCCGCTCACCCATTCCCCGACTCAATATTTTGCCCACCTACAATGACCTATAATTCGAGGAGCAGTTCAAAGATCTGTAGGCTTCCATATTCTTGAGGATGAGGAAGGGAAAGTCTCTTGGGACCATGGGGTGCTGCCCAGGGGATGAGAGGGTATTGGCTCAGGATGAAATTCTCAGTCAAGTGCCATTTGGGAAGGAACAGGAAACACTGTACGGGCAGGTAGGGCCCTTACAGAGCATCTTGTCCAAGGCCCCCATTTGACATATGGGGAGAAAGGAAGCAACCTGCACAAGGCTAACTATCAGGTTGAGAGCAGATTAGCTGTTAAGGCCCAGGGCTCTCCTGCTACTTCAAGTTGCTTCTAACACCAAAGCCCAATTGGGAAAGTTCAAATGTCCCAAAGGCACTAGAAGGCCAGCTCCCTGAGGTTAAGAATTGTGCCACTGGTCTTGGTCATGAACATTGGAAGTAGCAGCCCCAGAAAACTGACCATCCATAAGACCTGGTAGACCCGGCACATACTGGACACTCAATAAACATCTGCGGTCAGCTCCTTCTCTGCCTTCCTCATGACCCCCTCTCTTCTCCTCCACCAACTCCTCACATGGAGAGATTCTTCTGGACTCCAGCCTCAGCGCCCTCTTCCTGCTTACTCTGCAAAACCCCCACACAGCCTTCAACTGCCGACTCCCTCCTAAATCCAATTTCTATCACCAGCCCAGACATCCCTGGTGAGTTTTGAAGCCCTATTTCCAACTATCTACATGGTATTTCCACCTGGTCTTCCCAGAGGCACCTCAAACTCAGCCTGCCCAAAGGTGGGAGCATGGCTGCCATGCTCCAGGAAGACTGAGGAGGCTGGCATGGCTGAGAACAGAGGGAGACAAGGCGAGCAGTTCTAAGCAATGAGGTCAGAGAGACAGTGGGGTAGGGGGAGGTGAGAGGCCCTGTAAGCCACTGAAGGACTTTGGCTTTTCCTCTGAAACGGGGAACTATCGTTATCATGGAGTTCAGAGCAGAAGCATGACATCATCAGACTTAAGTTACAGAAGTCAGAAATGTGGGGGCGGGTCATCTGATTTCCTTTTTTTTTTTTTTTTTTTCCCCCTACCATTTCTACTCAATGACCAAACTCAGTTTTCCTGGTCTTTATTTCTCATATCTGCCCCTCCTCTCATCTCTACTATTACTATGACAATTCAGGACCCGATCCTCACCAGCTTAGTCTCTTGGCATAACTGCTAACTGGCCTCCACCTCTCATCTCCCCTTTCCAGCTCACTCCCCCCACTGACCACCGGAGTGACTATCTAAAATTACAACCTCCCTTGCTCAAATCTCTTCAGGGGCTCCTGATCTTAAGGCACACACGCATGAGGTCTCTGAGTAGACCCTGACTACCACGCCTCCGTACTCCAGCAGCTAAACTGCCCTCTGATCCCACTTTCTCTCCCACCCTAAGAACACAGACACACTCCCATTCACTCTGCTGAAACTCACCTCATGTCTTTGCTCATACAAGCCCTACCACTTGGAATACCCTGACCAACCCATTTTTTTTCCTGGAAGATTCTTTCTTTAGATGTCACCTCCACCAGGAAGCTCCATGATTCCTTTCCTTCCTAGCCCAAGGCTGGGATAAGCGCTCTTCTCATTGTTTCCAATTCTATTATAGGCACTGATCCATATCATGCTGTAATTGACCATCTACTTGACTGGCACCATGCTAAACTGTGAACTCTTCCAGGGCAGAGACTGTATCCTTCATTTCTGGGTCCTGAGCTCCTAAAACCGGGACTGGCATATCCTGTGAACTTTAAATGTTTGGTTAATACTGAACGGTCTTGTCATTCGTGGAATCAGTATACACCTTGTCATGAGCGGATGGCAGGAGGTGGGCCTTGGCGCGGGTACGGATTCTGTCAGAACTAGAGAAGGCAGAGGGAAAGGGGAGGGCTGAGAATTCGGAATTCGAGGATCAGAGCAGAAGAGAATCAGACTACGCGGTTTTAGAATTCCCCTACCCTGCTAGGATGTTGTTAAACCCTCGCTCTCTCCCCTCCAGGGTCCTCATCCTTCTCCCAGGACAAAGGGCCTCTCCCTTGAAGCTTCACTCACCAGGTATCGGTGCCTCGGGTCTTGAAGAACACTGGAAGTAGAGGCCCGAGTCAGAGAAATTATTGCCCCCATAGCCAGAAAGAGATGTGGCTAGGGCGAAAGGTGCTGAGGTGTTCCTGGCCAGCAGTGAGGAGTGGGTACTGGGTGAGTTGGAGGGTGGGAGTCCAAGGGCTGGCTGTGAGTTCAGGGAGGTGGGCCCAGATTGCTGGAAAGGTCAGCTGTGGTTGGGAGGGGTTAGGGACTGGAACTCAGGGTATGGTAGGGTCTCCGGACACAGTGGTCCTGAAGCGGGGGGGTCACCGTGTTTGGATATCTGAGTCCCTCGATCCTGGGTCTGTTTTTCCTTGGTGGGCACAGAGTTCATGTGGCAGCCAGCAATAAACAAGGCCTCATTGGTGAGTTCTGTGCTGATCCGGGTCAGGAATTCCTCAGATCTGGATAATGAAACCTTCTAGAAAAGGGGAAATCAGAGGGGCTCAGCCTGGGAGTTCCCACATGGGAGTCCTGAGTCTGGGGGCTCCCAGGCTGGGAGCTCTGGGTCTAAGGTCTGAGTCTGGTATTGGAGGGCTGATTCTTGAGATTTGGCAGAGAAGGCACCGGAAATGGGGGGCAGTCTTTGAGAACCTCAGGGCCAAGTGCTGGGGGCTATGGGCTCAGGGTTGAGACTAGAGTCTCAAGGCTGGAGGTGTTAGTGCCCTTGACCTAGGAGCTCTCCATCCACTTCGGCTCACTCCCATGCTCACCAGACCTCCACCCGAGGGGGTTGCAGCTTGGGACATCCTGCTGCCCTTCTTCTCCTCATTCCTGGTAGGTGTGGATGCCATCCCCCCTGGAAACAGGTCACACCTGTGTTAGGCTGAGAAACCAGCCCACTTTCCCCAAACCCATCCCACCACCATTCTTCAAGGGCCAGATTTAAGTAAGGCCTTTAGATGAACCATCCTGCTGTCCGGTTCTCTCCTGAAAAAACAAATCTTTGCCTGGGGGAGGGAGTGGGGTGGCCCAGGAGCACTCTCCTTCCTCCCACCTGAGGCCCCTCCCAAGACAAGGCACCAGCCGGCTTACTGCCCCCGACCTGGCAGATGAGTTGAAATCTTGGGCAGGAGGGAAACAGGGAGGGCTAAGGAGCCGCTGTTTAGGTCTCAGGGGACGGGGGGGTAGGAGCTGGGGAGGAAGGCTGGAAAGAGGGGGACCCGGGGTGGTGCAGCTACCCGTTGTTATAAAAACCTTGCTGTCTGTGGACGTTCTGCAGCCCCGTTGCCAGGATATTAGGGATTCTACAACCAAAGGCGGGGGCCGGGTGTGTGTGTGGGGGGGGGGCATTTTCCCAGCACGTCCCATTCGCTCCTCTGGTCTCCGTTCCACCTCCTTTTGGATCCCTCCTTGGGGATGGTGACCCCAGCGCCAGAAGTCTGAGAAACGGGAAGATCACATAGGGTGGTGCCTGGGGCCGAATCCTCCTACCACTAGGGGCGCGCAAGCAGCAACCCCACCCTCGGCCGCCCTCCAGCCTCTCTAGCCGTTCTCTCGCGGCCTAGAGCCGGCGAGAGCAAATGAGGTCGGAGATAGGGGGCGGGGCCGGAAAAAAAAAACTGTGGGCTGCACTAAATAACCTTGCTTCTCGGGGACGCATAGACCCGGGGCGGAATGTTTTCCCCTTGTCCTGTCTCCAGGAAGCTATACCCTCCGGAGAAAGGAAAGGAGAGTCAGTCATCGAGGCCTCCTTCTCTTTTGACCTCTCCTTCTGGGTTCCCCCGCTGCTCGGCGCCGAGGCTTCTCTGCCCCCCTCCTCCCTCTGTGCTTTGGTACGCGCCGATGGAAAGGGGCGGAGGGAGGAAAAGGAAGCGGGCAGGTCTTAAAGGGGCCGCAGCCATTCTTAAGCTTTTTTTTTTTTTTTTCCTCCAGTTTTGCACCCCCGGGCGCGGCTGGGGCGACAGGGGCGGCCGCTGGAGGCGGGAGGGGCTGCCCCCAGGGAGGGCGGGCTGTGCGCGCCCCTGCGCCCGACGCACCTCGGGGCCGGCCCATGCTCCGGCGGGCTGCGAGCTCTAACACCTGGGGCCGGGCGCGGACGGCGGGGGCCTGCGCGCTGTGGGCGCGGCCGATCCGCGGGGCCCGAGGGTGAGGCCGCGCGGCGGGGCTGGGACTCGGTTACCACCTCCAGATCGGGCCCGGGGCGGCAAGGGGGCCGCCGCGATGCCAGGTGAAAATATCTTCCTGTTTGTGCCTAACCTCATCGGTGAGTGCTGCCCGGGGCTCCCGGCCGAGCGGGAGGGCGAGGGGGCTTGGGCAGGGTCCCTGATCCCCCTCTGTCTGCCCCCGTCCATCCCAAGGTTATGCCCGGATTGTCTTCGCCATCGTTTCTTTCTACTTCATGCCTTGCTGCCCCCTCACGGCCTCCTCCTTCTACTTGCTCAGCGGACTTCTGGACGCTTTCGATGGACACGCTGCTCGAGCCCTTAATCAAGGTGACAGACACCTCCTTCCAGCCAGCCTTGAGGCCCAACCACCCTCTGTCCCCTTTTCCTGCCTCCTCAGGACCTGGGGGCGGGCGGGAACTCAGGAACCTGAGGGCCCCGGCCCTCCTATCTCTGTAGAAAGCAGAACAGAATGGCACACTTCCGTAGCAGAAGGGATTTAAGCTTGCTGTTGAGAAGAACTTACAGGGTGTGGGGTAGCAAGACTGGACATGGCAGGGCTGGAGGTCTCCCTGAAGAAAAACCCATTCAACAGGTGTTTCCTGGGGGGCTACTGTGTGGGGGGCTACTGTGTGCCAGGCACAAGGAACAGGGGTTCCAGAAGCCATGTTTAGAGGGAGAATGGAGAGGGAAGAAGGATGGTTTCTGCAGGGCCAATTAATTTTTTATTCTGTTCTCCAAACCCACCTGCAAGACCTCCCCCAAAACTTGAAGTCTGCTTGTCTGGAGCCCTGGACCCTTGGTTCTGGGATCGATGAGCCGCAGAGCCAGCTCTCTCATTCCCCGCTCCGGCCCCCATGCCTCCTTGTTTCCTCTCTCAGTGACCCCTACCCGTGGACCTCACACCCCACAGATAGCAACAGCCTATTTTCCTCCCCAGGCAGTGGACGGTGGACATTTTCAGTCTTCTTCGAGATTCTGCGTCAGAATGACACGCCAAACATGGTTCCTGTCACAGACCCACTGCCCCCGATGGCCCCTTCCCACCTAACAGCCCCCGTTTTTCAGGGACCCGGTTTGGGGCCATGCTGGACATGCTGACGGACCGCTGCTCCACCATGTGTCTGCTGGTCAACCTGGCCCTGCTCTACCCACGGGCCACCCTTCTCTTCCAGCTCAGCATGAGCCTGGATGTGGCCAGTCACTGGCTGCACCTCCACAGGTCTGCAGTTCGGGGGGCGCTGGCCGGCTGAAGACGCTACAGTGGGGAGGGGTGAGGCTCTACGGAGGGCGTCTGGAAAGCCTTCAGGCTTCCTGGGAGGTCGCCCTCTTAGCTCTGCTTGGTTGAAGGACCCCGGGCAAAGCCTCTGTTCGCGGGTGGATTAAGCAATCCCTAAAAGTCCTGTTGGATAGTCCGACAATTCCAAATAGATAACGGCTGGGGGCTTTGGAATGTCGTGTTTGAGTCCTGACTCTGCTGGGTAATTACCAGCCAGGTAGTTGTGTGACTTTGGGCAAGACCTCAGTTCTTAGCTGAGCCCCATCTCGTGCCCCGTCTCCTCTGTTCAGCAGAGGCAATCCCAGCACCTGCCTGGGAGGATTCGATGGACCTTAGTGGTAAGGAGTGCTCATGGATTCCCCCTGCTTTCTCCCCAAGTTCTGTGGTCCGAGGCAGCGAAAGTCACAAGATGATTGACCTGTCTGGAAATCCGGTGCTTCGCATCTACTACACCTCCAGAGTGAGCATTTCCCGCCCCCCCCCTTATTCCCTCACCTTATGCCAAGCCCTGGGCTGAGCCCTGGTCCTAGGTTAGGAGAAGGCATGAGCACAAGGAGGGACACACCAGCCCAGGGGAGACTCCGGGGCAGAGAGGCCTGGAAGCTGAGGCCTGAAGGAGGGTAGGATCGGTGGGGAGGCTCCGTGTGACTTAGGAGGGCAGCAGAAGGGAGGGAGGGAGGGAGGGAGAGAGAAGCCAGATTGGCCTGCGGAGCCTTAGGCCATGTGGGCTTTATTCCGGGAGCACAGAGAGCGTCTGAAAGGATTTTTAAAGAGAGAAGTAATATGCTGAGATTTCTCTTTCACCCTCACCTCACCCCTGCACTCCTGCTTCCCGGTACAGTACGGTGTGGTTCCTCCCTGCTGCCCATCCGCAGAGGGTTCTGGCCCCTGTCCTTCAGCTGGGGGGAGGGGCGGCACTGCTTAAGCAACCCTTTTGCCCTTTGTGCAGCCTGCCCTGTTTACCCTGTGTGCTGGAAATGAGCTCTTCTACTGCCTTCTCTACCTGTTCCATTTCTCCGAGGGACCTTTAGGTAGGAGGCGAGGGGCTGGCGGGAGGGTGGGAGGACGTCCTGGCCCGCCCGCAGCGATGGTGGCCCGGAGGCTGCAGACTCCTGGGCCTCCTCGCCCTCACCTGCATCCCATTGTCTCTATCGCCCGTGCTCCCTTCCACAGTTGGCTCTGTGGGTCTTTTCCGAGTGGGCCTCTGGATCACCGCCCCTATCGCGGTGCTCAAGTCTCTCATCAGTGTCGTCCACCTGGTCACAGCCGCCCGCAACATGGCTGCCCTGGATGCGGCAGACCGAGCCAGGAAGAAGTGACCCCGGAGCCTCCAGCCCCTGGCCGCCCACCTGCCCTGGGGAGTCTCGCTGGGCCGCGCGGCTCCCCTCTCCCTCCTGCGAGGGCCCAGGCTCCCGTCTTCCTAATGTGTTGTCTCGCCTGCTGGGAAGGGGGGTCGCCCTCCTGGGTGATGCCGTGTTCTCCGAAATCCTGAGGACCAGTCCCACCCCTGGGATTCCCAAGGACCTGGACTTCAAATCAAGAAGGATCCTCGGGAGGCCCCGGCCATACGAGCAGTGCTCCTGGGACACCAAGAGGCCTGAGGACCCGGCATTGTCGCACCTGCTGGCTCAGCCCAGGGATCTGGCTTGGCCTGGGACTTTAGGGACACTTGAGTGAGGGAGATGGGGTAGGGGCCAGGTTTCTCAAAAGGCGGGGAGTCAGAGCTGTGCCCCTGGCCCCAGGAAGCCTGGGGTACCCCGGCCAGGAGAGAAGGGGACGTGTAGATCCTTTCCCATCCCAGTCTCCTGTGTCCAGTCCTGGCCCTGAAAACCTCCATAATAGGGGGTGTGGTGAGGCGGGGAGAGGGCTTCACTCTCCAGGACTTGGTTTCCTTTGAGATACTCTTGGACCAGGGCCTGGTTGAGGGGACCTGGGGGGAAAAGGAAGATCCATCTGGATGCTTTTCTCCTAGTTGTTCCCTGACCGGCTCTGCCCTGTCATTCCACCGTGACCTCAGAGAGAGGGCCTCCCTGCCACCCAAGCTCATGCCCTGTCTTTGCCCACCTTCTTTACGACATTGTCACTGGCTGTCTCCATTTTTTTGTATACCTCACATTTTCTACCCTCACCAGAATGTAAACTCCCTGAGGGCACAGACACTTCTTGTTCCTTGTGTATCCCCACAATGAAGATGAACCTTCACCTGGCATATCATAGCCGCTTAATAAAATTCACGAACAGATGAGTTGGTTTCTCAGAGTGTGGTCCTTAGATCACCTGTGCATTATTATTTTTTTAAAGATTTTATTTGTCAGAACGAGAGAGCACAAGCAGGGGGAGCGGCAGGCAGAGGGAGAAGCACGCTCCCCGCTGAGCAGGGAGCCCGGCGCAGGGCTCGATCCCAGGACCCTGGGATCATGACCCGAGCTGAAGGCAGATGCTTAACCAACTGAGCCACCCAGGCGTCCCGCCTGTGGATTATTTCTTAAAAATGCAGCTGCTTGGACCGTGTGCCAGACCTTGAGAGCTAGCATCCCTAGGGATGGGCCCAGTTGCTATTTTAATAAACAACAGGTGATTGATTCTTCCCCATAATGTTGAGAATCACTGTTCTGTCTTAAGCAGTTTTGGGGCACTCACTGTGTCGTAGACCTTGTTCTGGGCATCTGTCCCTAACAGTTACCCTGCCATCTGAGCTTTCTCTGCTGTCTGGCACCAGCTTGCTTTTTAAGACTATATTCAGTTTCCCATATGCCAGATCCTGTGCTGGGCGTTCTTTGCAGACGTTACTCATTTCGTCCTTCTAATAGCTTAGCCAAGAGGCCCTTGTGTCCCAGAGAGCTGAAATGTAGCAGCTGGGTATTGAGCCTCAGCTCCCGTGCTAGGCCCAGGGCACTGGGTCAGTCCTCTTGGAGGTCGCAGGCCAGCCATGGGGGAGATGATAATGCAGTTTGGGCCAAGCTTGTTGGGGGGGAGGGGAGGGATGGGAGAAAAAAAGTGCTGGAGCACTTGGGTGTGGCTGAAGCAGGTGGGTGTCTAGAAAGCTGCTAGGGATTGGGGCGGGAAGGGTTAATGTGCAAGAGAGGATTGAGTCCCAGCGGGGAGAATGGGGAGGCCAGAGATCACCCAGAGCAGTTGTGAGGAAATGGAAACGGATCGATGTGCCTGGGACACTGAGTGCTGTGGGTTGGGCGCTGGAGAGCCAAGGCCGAAGCCAGCCAGGGCCGCCTGAGGAGTCCAGTAGGGCATTTGGACTTATCCTGAGGGCCACATGGAGCCACTGAAGGATCTTTCAAGATAATAGGTAAAATATTCCTATGGCAAAAATACGGAATCATATGCGTAAGAAAAGGGTGACGAGGTCTGCCACCTTCAGCTCTCCTTTCTCCCCAGAGGTGACCACGGCTACTCATTGCTTTTATGTCTGTCTAGATAAACTCTTCACGCCTGCGCACTCGGATTTCCATATTTTAAAGCTCATTCTGTATGTAGTGCTCTGCTCTCACGGGCGACCACAGTTCCAAGTGCTTTTTGTGTGCATTCCTTCCCTCCTTTCACCCCCACCCAGGCTAGCCTTCTATTATGCCCATCCTCCCCCGGAGGAGGCCCCAAAGCCTCACCCTTAACATTGGCCGTCCCCGGGGGCGTCTGCTCAGTGGTGGCACAGAATTGCACTAGGTATTAACCAGGTCCTGCCCCGTGAACAATGCTGGTTAACCGCCCGCACCCGCTCTTGGAGGGCACTTGTGGGACATAGTGGAAGGTTTGCAGCAGGGCGGTGGCTGGGGCAGAGGTACTCCAGGAAGCTAGTGGGTCAGAGCCCAGCTGCCCCTCCAAGTTCTTCGGGTGCCCCGCTGCCCTTCACCCTTTGTGAACCCTGCTCTCCCCTGCAGCCAGATGGGTCCTCGGAGCCCTCGCTCAAGCCCCACGGCCCTGCCTCCTTGGCTCTTCGGCCCTAACCATTTCTAGTGACACCAGGAGTCTCTAACTTACGTAAACCCAGCAAGCCCATGATCTAAACAAGGGGGAGACGTGGGCAAGAGAGTGTGTCTTCCACTCGAGTAGAATACATGCCTGAGGCTGGAGGACCCTGCCCTGGTAGGGACCAGAGGTTCCCCCTGCCTTGGGTCCCGAGCCCAGCGGCTGGACTGAGCCCAGGAGCGAGCAGAGTGGCCTGGAGGAGAGCAATGGGGAGAGTCTAGGCTGAATTTGATCCAAGGAACATAGAGGAGCCACATGTTACCATGGTCTGCGTGTTTGCGTGCTCGCGAAATTCCTATGTTGAAACCTGATGTCCGATGTGACAGCATTTGGAGACGGGGGCCTTTAGGTCGTGAGCCTTCCAGAATGGGATTAGTGCCTTCACGAAAGAGGCTCCAGAGAGCTCTCTTGCCCCTTCCACCAGGTGGGGACGAAGCCAAAGGTGCGGGCTCTGAACTGGAAGAGGGTTGTCACCAGCACAAGGCCATGTAGGTGCCTCGATCTTGGACTCCAGAACTGTGACGTGACTGTTTTTATGAGCCCCCCGGCCTGTGGTGTCTCGCTATGGCAGCCTGAATGGACTAAGACAAAGGTGCTGCCAGAGCTTTGGGGATCTCATCTGTACGCTTTCAGACTAAATGAATCACCACCATGCAAGACATTCCGTTGGCTCGCTCCACTCAGTGGGCCCTGGCTCCGGGAGGGCACAGCCGGGGCCCCATGAATCCGCCGTTCCCTCGGGTGAACCTAACTGCTGGAACAAACCTCAAGGCCTACAGCGGCTCAACCACGATAGTAGTTTATTTCTAACTCATGTGAAGTCCTAATCAGGAGCTCCTGACTGGGAAGTAGCTCTCCTGAGGCAGAGACTCAGGGACTCGGGCTCTTCACATCTCACGGTTCCACCATTTTCCACACAGGACTCCCCAGAGCGCCCTGCTCCCTTGCAAGGTGCAAGCAGAGGAGGGGGGGCCTGGAGGATTGCCCGAGGTTGGTGTCCATGGGAAGGTGGGCAACTGACACCTACTACTCCCGTCCACCTTCCATGGGCTGCAACTCATCAATGTGGCCACTTGTTCCCGCAAGGGAGGTTGGGAAAGAGAGATTAGCTGTGGGCGGAGGAGGAAGAGGAAACAGGTTGAGTAAAGAGCATGTTACCTGCTGAGTAGGATTTCACTGATTTTTTTTTTTTTTTTTTTAAAGATTTTATTTATTTGACAGAGAGAGACACAGCGAGAGAGGAAACACAAGCAGGGGGAGTGGGAGAGGGAGAAGCAGGCTTCCCGCGGAGCAGGGAGCCCGATGCGGGGCTCGATCCCAGGACCCTGAGATCATGACCTGAGCTGAAGGCAGACGCTTAACGACTGAGCCACCCAGGCGCCCCTGGATTTCACTGATTTTCTTATGCAAGGGGTTCTTAAAGCAGGTACCTTGTCTGGCATTCATCCAAAGAAAAGCCAATTACTCCCGTGCTGGAGAAAAACGGGCTGTGTTGAACTTCACCAGGGATCACGCTGTTCTGTATTTCACGGGCAACTTAAGGGACCTTCAAGGGTAAATTTAGTACCAAGGGACTGGCTTAGAACCTGGCTCCGGGGTGAGTTGGAGCCCCACTCGGTGGCCAGGAAAGCCTGCTTCCTATCACTGAGGGATATCTGGTCTCCCTCATCCTAGTCAGTCCCGGGCCTGTCCTCATGCGTTCGCTTTATCATTTTATTTTTTTAAAGATTTTATTTATTTGACAGAGAGAGCACACAAGCAGGGGAAGGGGGAGAGGGAGAAGGAGAAGCAGACTCCCCACTGAGCAGGAAGCCCAGCGCGGGGGCTCGATCCCAGGATCCTGGGATCATGACCTGAGCCGAAGGCAGACCTTAACCCACTGAGCCACTCAGGTGCCTCACATGCGTGCAATTTAAAGAACAGCTTCCCAGGGGCATCTGGGCGGCCCATGGGTTAAGCGTCTGCCTTTGGCTCAGGTCATGATTTCAGGGTCCTGGGATGGAGCGCTGTGTAGCAGGGAGCTTGCTTCTCCCTCTCCCCCTTCCCTTCCCTCCCACTCCCTGCTCACGCTGTCGCTCTCAAAATCTTTTAAAAAATAAAGAACAGCTTCCCCTATGACCTTACTAGATTCCATAACCTCGTGGGGGTACACGTAGTGGTCAGGGTGGGCTAGATTATGCTATGGTAACACCCCCCTCCCCAGATCCCAGTGCAGATTCTCGCTCCTGCTACGGGGCTAACTGTGGTTCTGCTTCCTGCCCTTTCTCTCTCTGGGATGCCTCTATTTGGAACATTGTCCATCACCATGGAAAAGGGAAAAGAGGACAGTGATGTCCCTTCCCCTTGCATTTCACTGGCTAGAACAAGTCATATGGCCGCGCCAGACAGCCACTAGAGAGCCATGGGGAGCCATCAGGTCCTCAGCTGGAAAGGAGTCCAGAGCTGAGGGGTGAGGTCAGGCATGGAGAAGCGCACTGGAAGTCTGTGGGCTAGAGATGCCCTAAAGCCGCGGGACTGGCCAAGATGGTCACCGAGAAAGGACAGGGTTCCGGGCGACCTGTGGTGTAGACGGAGCAGAGGAAGTGGAGGGGGCCAGGGAAACGGAGGCTTGGGCCCTGAGGGGGGGAGGAGGCGGCGTGGGTGCCTAGTGGCGGGACAGGCTGCACAAGGAGCACCGAGCGCGGGCTCTAACACCAGGGACGTCCCTGGAGACGCCGATAAGAGCAGTTTCCAGGCAGGAAGGGTGGAGACAGCAGCTAACTGGAGTGGCTTGAGAAGATAAGGAGAGGTGAGGAATGGAAACGAAGAAACGTGGCCGCAAAGGAAAGAGAGGAGAGGGGGGAGGCGGGGGGGGGGGGGGGGGGGGGGCTGAGGGAGAGCCCGCGTGCTGGTTCCGTGGCCGGAGCGTAGGGGCTGCTCACCTGCCCGGGACAGGGAGCTGGAGAGGGGGAAGTTGATGGTGCGGCCCAGAAAGGTGATCCACGGAGGAGGAGTGGACTTGGGGGAGATCGCCGGCATCTAGAGCCCAAGGGGAGGAGCGGGGCCCAGGCGGAAGGGGAGGCAGGACGGAGCCTGGGTGCTGGTAGTTTGCTAGATGGGCTGCTGGGAAGCAGGGGGGCCTCCTGCCCAGTGTGCTTCTATTTTCTCTCAGAGGTGAGAGCAAGTGGGTGGAGAAGTGGGAGGCTGGGAGGAGGGGTGTGCGTGGTTGTTCTGAGCGAGAGCTCACACGAGCAGGAGGAGCAGAGTCAGAGGCCCTAGGTCTCCCTTGAGATTTGTTGCCATGAGTTTAAAATGGAATCAAGTCAGCATGTGGGTTGTACCTCCCCTGGGCGGACGAGAGGGCGGTAGTTGGTTTAAGAAGGGAGGGGGCTATGCACCCCCGGGGAAGGGGAGAGGTGGAGTTGAGGAGGAGGTTTCTGGTGAGTGAATCACCTGGAACACAGGGCAAGACTGAACTGAAAGGGTGGGTGTCAATGTTGAGAGGGTGGTTGGGGTCAAGGTCACTGAAGCCTTGAGTTGGAGGAATGGTTTGGGAAGGGGAGGCAGCAGGGGCCCAGGTTTCAGAGGTGGGATGGTTATTAGGACAAGGTCGAAGGACAGCCACGGGAAGGAACGTACCCACCCAGGACAACCTTGCTTGCTGTCCGCTATCCCCAGAGCCCTTGGCCATGAGCATCTGGTACCCGCACACGTTAATTACCTCTCAAGGGAAGATGCAGGTCAGGCAGGCGGAAGCAGGGCTGGCCAGGCTGACTCCCCTGCCTGTTCGTTCAACCCGGAGCCGTCAGCCCCCGGCCCCCAGCGCGGCCCTGAGCGGAGCCGAGCGTCTGGCCACACGAAGACAGCGCAACTCAGAGCGAGACCAGGCTGCTGGGGTCAGCCTCGGGGCAGGAAGAGCAGGAAGACCCCAGCACGGAGCTTCCACGCAGCCTCCTCTTGTGGAGGAGCGTTTGATCCTGCCCGGATGCTGCCCCAAGAAAGGCCTCTGCCCTGGTTGTGGGGACGCCTCCCTCCGGCGGCTCCTGCAGAGCCCATGCCGCCAGCCCAGGGACGCGCCGCAGTCCCCGCGGAAGGACAAGTGCCCGGGCCGGCCGGGTGGGCAGTGTGACCAGCAGGTGGCGCCACAGGCAGCCTCCCAAGTGCTGGGGGGCAGGGAACAGGGGAGGACGATGCAGGGGTGGGGGTGGGGGGGGGGGGGAGGACGCTGGAGGACGTGGCAGCGAGGAGAGACGCTGCCTGGGCAGGAACTATGGGGGGGGGGGGGGCAGCTAGGCAGGCGCCGTTCTCTGCCCTGGGTGTCCTCTCCCGGCCTGGGGTCCGAGAGGGCTGACCGCCAAAAGACAGTCTGGCCATTAAGACTGTGGGGTCACATTCCTAGCAGCGTGACTTCAGGGAGGGCTTCTCCCTGCCTCAGTTTCCTCCCCAGCCGACAGAGGACAGTCTCTAGTAGCTGCCTTGAGATTTCAGGGGTATCCCTTAAGCCCCCCGGTGACGCAGACGCCCGGCTGCTTCAGTGCCCAGAAGTGTTTTATTCATGAGTGCAGCAGCGAGCTAAGGTACGACACGGTTGCCCCCAGGGGCCTGAGGGGCGGCAGCCGGCTGGAGAAGCAAGCTGTCCCGGGGGCCCGGCAGGCCGGTCGCCTTCTGGGCCGGGTGCAGGCCCTCCGAGCCAAGCCCCAGCAGACCTAAGGCTGTGTTGAAGAGGTTGATGGGAGTGGAGCCGTCCGTGATGAGGGTCGATTTCAGGCCCAGGCTCTGGAGCAGTTTTACCTGGAGGAGCAAGAGGGGAGCGAGAAGGTGGCGTCAGGCCCTTGTCCCTTTCTCTCGGCTCCCCGGCCACCATCCGCATGGATCTGCCACTGCTGCTGCCACCCAAGCCGTCCTCACCGGGGGAGTCAGGGGTAACAAGCCCGGAGCACGAGGGGAGCCTGGAGGCCCGGCTGCCCCTGTCCTGCCTCCAGCTGCTCACCGTGCCACCCTGGGTTGTGGCCATCCGGGCCTTTCTGTGCCTAAGCACACTGAGTTTTGTTCTCTGTGTCTGTGCCCTTGGACCCTCTCCCAGGAAGCTCCTCTCAACTCCGCATCGACCTCAAGTAGCCCCTCCTCAGAGCAGCTCTCCCTAAGCCACCCGGCATCACCCTAAGCCACTTCCTTCAAAGCACTGGCCAGACTGGTGGCCCAGCTGCTTACCGTCCGCCCCGGGGGCTCAGCTCCCTGCTGAAGCTAGTGCAGTGCCCGACAGAGGACACCGGACACGGGATACAGGACAGTCCCATCTCCACCTCCCCTCGCCCCTCTGCCCCCAACATCGCTCCAGATACATCTGCTGCCCCCAGTGCTGCCTTCTTGGTTCCAAGTATGGCCCCGAGACACACACACTCCCCTGCTCCCTCCCCACTCTCACCTGCATCTCTGGCCCCGCCACGGCAAGGTCCCTGATGGTGCTGGGGCCCAGGGCTTCTGTCATCTGCTTGAACTTCTTCACCTCCACCTCAGCCAGCTGCTGGGCCTTGCTCACCTCCAGCTCCAGCTGGGCCCGGGCATACACCAGTTCTAGCTCTCGCACTTTCTGTACCCGCTGGAGCTCAGCCTCCTGGAAGAGGGGAAAACGCAGCATTCTTTCCCTTGTGTGGCCCCTGGGAACTGCCCAGCAAGTCCCCCTAGCCAGCAGGCCTGAGGGAACAGAGGCCCAAGGCCTGGAATTGCACACTGCTAGTCAATTGGCTGTGGATCCTGGCAGGGCTACCTTTTAAGCTAGTGACCTGGGGGAGTCCTTAATCTAAGCCTTGGTTTCCTCAGCTGTCATACGGAGATAATAGTTACCCCCTTATTGGGATTTCAAACATTAAATAAGACCATGTGCATAAGACAATACAACAGCACAGAGCCGGGCAACATTTGCACGAATATCACACACAGGATGGAGGTCATAATACCTGCCTGGGGGGGGTGTGGTAGAAGATTATTAAGTGAATAGATACAGGGCAAAGGACTTTATAAACCACAAAGTATTTAAGTAGGGCTTTACAGGGGCGCTTGGGTGGCTCAGTTGGTTAAGCATCTGACTCTTGATTTCAGCTCAGATCATGCTATCCGGGTTGTGAGATCCAGCCCTGTGTGGGGCTCCCAGCTGGGCATGGAGCCTGCTTAAGGGTCTCTCTCTCCGTGAAGGGAACCAGAGGGTAGTATGCTAAGTGAAATAAGTCAATCAGAGAAAGACAATTATCACATGATCTCACTGATATGCGGGATTTAAGAAACAAGGCAGAGGATCACAGGGGAAGAGAGGAAAAGATGAAAACAAAACCAGAGAGGGAGACAAACCAAAAGACACTCTTAATCTTGGGGAACAAACTGAGGGTTGCTGGAGGGGATGAGGGTGGAGGGATGGGGTAACTGGGCGATGGACATTGAGGAGGGTATGTGTTGTGGTGAGCTCTGGGTATTATATAAGACTGATGAATCACAGACCTATACCCCTGAAATAATACATTATATGTTAATTAATTGAATTTAAATAAAATTTTTTTTAAATGTGGAGAAAAAAAGATTCATTCTCTCCCTCTGCCCCTCTCCCCCTCCCCCCACTCCCACTTTCTCCAAATAATTAATTAGGGCTTTACATTCAGATGCCTGGCATCCTACTCATCCTCAGGGACTGCAGTGATGGGGCCTCTTCCAGACCCCAAGGCCCCGCGCTCCCACAGGCATCACCCCTCGACTCACCGTCTCAATGGCCAAGGCCTCTGCTTTCAGCTTGGCTTGCAGCACGGAGCCTTCTCCCTCGATGCGCAGGGCCTCTGCGCGGGACTCGGCCTCCGCCTTGGCAGTCCCCGTGCTCTCCACGGCGGTGCTGCGGGGGGTAGGGGGAGAGTCAGGGGACAGCCAGGAGAAAGCCTTTCTCCCCCTGCCCCCCAGCCCCCCGGCTAACGCTGCAGCACGTGTCACGTGCGCCCCACCCCCTCCACCCGCAGTTTTTCCGAGGCCTGGCGCTCTTTTCCTCTGGTTCTCAACCCACCTCAGAGCCTCCAGCTCCAAGAGCTCCCTGCGAGCTTTCTCAGCTTCGGACTGGTCCAAGATCTTCTGCCTCTCAAGCCGGCCACGGGCTTCTTGCTCAAGTCTCTGAGCCTCGTGCCTGGATGGGACAGGGGACAGGGAAGATGCTGGTGTGGGGCCAGATCTCCAACAGGAACTCCAAGGGCAGGGCCCACCCATCTGCTGGGCGCCCGCGGGCGGCACTCAACCCGCAAACGGAAGAAGGGTGTGCGCGCTGCAAGCCTGACGCGACTCTCGGCGCGGGCGGGGGACGCGGCCGTGACCGAGCCCCCTGCTTTCACACAACTGGCCTTCCAGTCAGGACAATCAAATGAACGCGGTTGATTTCCGACAGTGACGAGCTCCCCGAGAATGGGTGAAGGGACAGCGTGGCTGAGCAGAGAGGGCTCGGTTTCAATTGGGGCAGGAAGAAAGGGGCTCTCCAAGGAGCTTCAGGCTGAGGCCAGAGGAGGAGAATGCTCTAGGGGAAGAGCATTCTGGGCAGAGGGAAGGGCCAGGGCAGACGGCCCTACGGTGGGAACCCAGCTGTGCCAACGAGGGGCAGAAAGGAGCTGGTGGGATCGGAGCACGTGAGCCTGGCGAGAGGCTGGAAGGTGAGGTGGGGGAGGCAGGGCTGGACCCCTGGGTGCCTGGAAGGCCCCAGAAGCGAGTTTGGGTTCTAGCACAAGCAAGGCGAGATGCCACAGGCGCAGGATGGCACGTGGTCGTCCTTTAAGTGGGCCACACTATCTGCTAAGGGAGAGAGCAGGCCGGCCGTGGGGGGATGCCAGGTCACCCAGGTCCCGGCAGTGGGCTGAGGGAGGGACCGTGGAGAGGTCTGACCCACGGTGGGCATCATGGGCAGCATGCCCCCCCCCCCACCCCGCCCCGGCCTCACTTACTTAGCAGCTGCCTCCTGGGAGTTGGTGGTGATCTCGATGGCCAGCTGGACACTGCGCTGGAGGGCATCCCGGGTCCTCTGGTCCACGGGCTCCACTGACTGCACGTCCACGCTGCTGACCACCAGTCCGTTTTGGGGGAAGATGGCCCGGTCCCGGGGCTGGGGCAGGGCCCTGCTGTCCAGCCCCTTGGTTTCCAGGGTCTCAAAGCCAAAGACAGCCATGCGAATGATGCGGGCGGAGTTCTTGTGGAAGTCATCGAAGGTGACGGAGGCCACGGCCCCCCGCACCCGGGACGCGATAGCCTTGCAGGCGTCACCCACGAAGTCCGGCACCGAGAAGAGCCTAGCTGTCTCTTCAGGGTCCTTCCGGTCACTCACATCGAAGTGCCTGCGAGCAGAGAGGCCCAGAACAGGAAGCCATTTTCCTCCAGGACACAGCAACTCCGTTGTCTCGGAAAAGGACTCAGACGCCCACCCTCCGTGACTGGCCGGGGTCTCAAAAGAGAGTGAGAATTAGTCCCCGCCGTGCACCCAGGTGAGGTCCTATTTACTTCTCTCAGCCACCCGAGGAGGTGGGGATGAGCGTTATCCCCTGTCACAGACGAGGAAATAGAGGCCCAGGGAGGTGAAGGGACAGGCCCAAAGTCACATGATATGTGGCAGGCAGCGTGGCTCCGTGGCCTCTGCTCTTAGCTGTCGTGCGCCCAAAGTGTCCGCGCCCATCTGCCTCTGTCATGGTCCTGGTCACTGGGCCAAAAGGTGGCTGAGGTGGAGCCTAGCGTCCGTTCCAGCTCTAACCACGTGCAGGGACTGCTATAACCCTCACCGTGCCCTTTCAACAGCCCCGGGAGCCCTGGGAGGTGGACGGTTGCTGTTCTCATTTCACAGATTGGGAAACTGAGGAAAGCACCGAGTCGCTTGCCCAGGTCCACAGCTAGCAAACGGCAGGGCTGGGACCGAGGCAGCGAGCCCCGGGGCGTGGGCCGGTGACATGTGGCCACACGTGCCCACTCTGACGGGGCGGGTCCGGCCGACATCTGTAGAAGCTTGCCCTTACGTGGTTGGCTGGACACATGCTGAGTTTAGCTGGGGGTTTCCTCCAACCATGTCCACCAAATCCTGCTCCCAGCAGGGGAGTCTGCATCTTCCTGTCACTGCCCCCCCCCTTGGGCATCAGACTGGCTTTCCTCCTTGGCCATGGCATTCAGGCATCCTGCCCCCACGACGAGCCCAGCACGGCGGCAGGCAGCGTCCGTCCTCGCGGTCCCTCCCCACCCCTCACCAGTTGTAGGCGAGCTGCAGCTGCAGCCTGGCATGGTCCGCGGTTTCGATGGTGATGACATCTGTGAAGAAGTCAGGCCCGAGCAGTAGGCAGAGCGCACGGCGAGCGTGAGGACGCTTGGGCCTCCCGGCCGAGAGGGACAACACGGTGAACTGCTCTTCAGGACCCAGTGACACCAGCTCGGGCCCAAAGACCACACTGCAGAGGGAGCCGGGAGTCAGACGCATGGAGAGCCCCTCACCTCCCCTAGTCACCTGTCCCACCTCAACCCCCACTGGCCCGTCCCAGCTCAGCGCCCCCCAGAGCCGGCCTCTCGCCCCCCCGCCTCACCCCCGACAGTCACCTGTCCCACCCCGGGACCCCCTCCCCCCCGACAGTCACCTGTCCCACCCCCTCCCCCCCGACAGTCACCTGTCCCACCCCGGGACCCCCTCCCCCCGACAGTCACCTGTCCCACCTCGGGACCCCCCCTGACAGTCACCTGTCCCACCTCGCCCCCCCCCAACACCGGCCACTCACCGAGCTTTCTTCTCCCGGTAGTCATACACCTGCACGGCTGCGTTGTGAGGGACCCGGTACCTGACCACACGGGTCTTGTTCCGGACAGTGGTGGGCTGAGGGGTCTTGGATGTCTCCTTCTCGCCCCTGTCTGCCAGAGGGTCCTGCCCCTTGTTCAGCAACTCCTCCACCCCCGGAGGCAGCTCTTTCTCCCACAGGACTTCGTCCTGGGTCAGCATGTAGGTGCTTCCAATCACAGCACGTACCTTGAGAGAGGATGAGGGGGGATGTCACCTGGGAAGGTAAAAGGGAGAAGGACCCAGCCAGCCATCCCGAAACAGAGCTGGTCCCGGGGGGGCGGTGGGGACAGTAGAGCGCTGTCGCTGGGCTCGGTCTCTGGAACGGGGCTGCACTCAGATGCACCGTCTGCT
This sequence comes from Phoca vitulina, assembly GCF_004348235.1. Lineage (NCBI taxonomy): Eukaryota > Metazoa > Chordata > Mammalia > Carnivora > Phocidae > Phoca > Phoca vitulina. The sequence continues at coordinate 10,478,135 of NW_022589748.1, read as the reverse complement.
GGCTTGGTCATCTGGGGCAAACAGCCGTGCATTAGGTCCACGTCCGCAGAACGGACCCGCCGCCAGCTACCTCCCAGGGTTGAGGAATGAAGGACCTCTCCCGTGTCTAGTGCTGAGAACCTGGCATATGGTTAATTAAGGGTTCGATCTTATTTATTCTGGAATTTTCCTTCTTGGGGCAACTTGGAGGGCATCCTAGGGACAGAGGCAGTCGATCCTAGGAAATAGGTAATATCCACTAACGTTTCCTAGGATTCCAAGCCCTACTTCTAGGTTGGATTCTCACAGAAAGAGGTCAGAGATGTGGTCCTAGGTCAAACCAAGGTCAAGGCTTCAGATGAGGGGGCAAAGAGGAAGGATTCCACCAGGCTAAGCGCATGGGAGAGGAGGTTGATTCTTGCTGTTCCTAGGCCACTCCCCAGTCAGACCTTTATCCTGGGGTCAGAGGCCCCCATCCTAAAACCTGGCTCATCTTTGCCCTTGGGGGGTTTCTCAATTTTAAAGTGAGCTACTTAATGGGGTGCCTGGGTGGCTCAGTCGGTTAAGCATCTGACTCTTGATTTTGGCTCAGGTCATGATCTCAGGTCGTGAGATCGAGCCCTATGATGGGCTCTGCCCTGGGGGTGGAGCCTGCTTAAGATTCTCTCTCCCCTTCTCCCTCCACCACTCCCTGTTCTAAAAAGAAAGACAAAAGGAAGGCAAATACTCCACAGAATGCCCTCATACCAGCAGCCGGCCAGCTCAGACGCCACCATCAAGGCTGTTGAAGTCCCCTCCCCTGTCTCCACCATGCACCTCTCCCCGTCAGCCCCACGCAAGCCACCACACAGCCACACCGCGGTGATGGTGCCCGTCCCTCAGCCATTACCCTTCCAGTCTTGACATCCTGCACGTAGATGCCCTCGTTCTCATCCAGAGGGATGGCCTGGCGCTCCTCCACCACCTCCACCTTGGCAGAGGGCACGTACTCCAGGGGTCCGCGGATGAGCCAGCGGTCCCCAGCCTGGCGGGAGACCTTCTCTCCTTCTTCTCCCTCCTCCAGGGGCTGCAGGGCCCTCAGCAGCAGTCCCTGATGCTCTGACAGCACGTACACATCCTGGATGCCTCGTTCCAGTCGCTCTCCAGGCTGCAGGAAAAAGGACTTCTCGCCCTGGTGGAGAGACATGGGGTTAGGAGCGGTCGCCACCCAGGGTCGTGCCCCTGATGGCATCTCCCATGGCCACAGGCTTGTGTTGAGAACAGGAGCCCACATTCCCACTGTAATGCAGTGAGGCGTCGTCTGGACCAGGAGGCTCTCTACAAATGCCTACAGACCTCATCTGGTCGAGCCTGCCCTTGATGAAGTCTGTACACGGTCATGACCGGGACCCTCACGGGCTCAACGACTAAGAAGGAACCTTCTGTTGTTCTGTTTCTCCCAGGCCTTGTTTTCTTGGGATGGTGTAGTCTGGGCATTGGCAGACTCCGTCGTTGGGCCAAATCTGGCTTTTTTTAACTAGATGTTTGAGATATAATCTATATGCCATAAAATTTGTTCACTTAAAGTATACAATTCAAATCACTGACCTCTACCTCTGAAACCAGTAATACATTATGTATTAATTGAATTTAAATTTTAAAAAAGGGAAAAAAATAAAGTATACGATTCAGGGCTATCTGGGTGGCTCAGTCGGTTAAGCGTCTGCCTTAGGCTCCGGGATCAAGTCCCACATCGGGCTCCCTGCTCAGAGGGGAGTCTGCTTGTCCCTCTCCCTCTGCCCCTCCCCCCCACCGCTCATGCTTTCTCTCTCTCAATTGCACGTGCACTCTCTCTCTCTCTCTCTCAAATAAATAAAATCTTTAAAAAAAGAAGTTAAAAATTAAAGTATGGAAGCCTGGGTGGCTCAGTCAGTTAAGCATCTGCCTTCGGCTCAGGTCATGATCCCGGGGTCCTGGGATCGAGTTCCACATCGGGCTCCTTGCTCAGCTGGGAGCCTGCTTCTCCCTCTGCCTGCTGCTCCCCCTGCTTGTGCTCTCTCTCTCTGACAAATAAATAAAATCTTTAAAAAAAAATAAAGTATACATTTCAGAGGTGCCAGGCTGGTTCAGTCAGTGGAGCATGCAACTCTCGATCTTGGGGTTGAGTTCGAGCCCCATGTTGGGTGTAGAGGTTACTTAAAAATAAAATCTTAAAAATAAGTAAATAAATAAGGTATATAGGTCAGTTGTTTTGGGATATCCACAGAGTTGTCCAGTCATCACTATGATCCAACCTCAGGGCATTTTCCTTACCCTGAAAAACCCTGTACTCAACAGCAGCTAATGTCCGTCCATCCCTACTCGCTGTAACCACTAATCTATATCCTATCGCTATGGATTTACCCATCTGGGACATTTTATATAAATGGAATTATGCAATATGTGGTCCTTTATGCGTGGCCTCTTTCGCTTAGCACAATATTTGTTCTGCTTGTCTGCCTGTCCCTACTTACTAACACGCAGCAGGTGTTAGTACATGCTGATCATTAGTACACGAGCATCAGTGCGCGTTCGTTTCTTTTTATAGCTGAAGGATACTCCATTGTGTGGATAGGCCATGATTTGTCAGCCATTCATCCGCTGATAGATGGAAGCAAAATGTTACAGGAACACAGAGGCACTCGTTCACGTACAAGCTGTCTAGGCTTTCGCTCCAACGGCACGGTTGAATGGTTTTAAGAGAAACACACCGCTCACGAAGCCGGAAATATCTACCGTCTGGTCCTCCACAGCAAAGTGTGCCAATCCCCGGCAGGCCAGTGCATCGTTAAGAGAAGGGTGAGACAGGGGTGGGAAGAAGCGTAAACCAAGAGGTTTGTTTTGTGCAGGATGAGGACAAAGGTTCCAGGACGGCAGGCACGGACGGGGCCCGGGAGGTGCTCCCAGAAGAGACCGTGTGTAAACTGAGGTTGGGGGCCTCAGGGAGATCAACAGGACAGTGTCACCAAAGATAGAACTATGTGTGCAGGGGCGCCTGGGTGGCTCAGGCGTTAAGCGTCTGCCTTCGGCTCAGGTCATGGTCTCAGGGTCCTGGGATCGAGCCCCGCATCGGGCTCCCTGCTCAGCGGGAAGCCTGCTTCTCCCTCTCCCACTCCCCCGCTTGTGTTCCCTCTCTCACTGTGTCTCTCTCTGTCAAGTAAATAAAAAAAAAAAAAAAGAACTAGGTGTACAAAGGCCCAGAGGGAACCAGAACAAGCTTGAGGCTTCTAAATGTGTACCTGGGGTGAGAGGAGGGAAGGGAGTGGTCCCAGGGCCTCACGCCCCTCCAGGGCATTCAGCCTCCCCCGAGAGCTGGAGGTATTTACCTTGACCACACGCTTTTGCCCCAGCTGGTTCTTGCCATCCGGTCCGACCGGGTCGAGAATCACACAGTAGTTGTGGGGGCCCAAGGTGGTGATGGGCACGATCCCTAGCACCTCCTCACAGACATCTGGCACGTGGGCCTCCGTGTCCTGCACGGTCACCAGCCACTCCTCCCCGGTGCGGCGGCTCACGCCTCTCAAGTCTCGAAAGTTCTGCTGAGCCCGGAGGTGCAGGGCCGTCTGCGGGACAAGATGTCCGGGCATTTGAGGAAACTGACTTCCAATTTCCTCAGGGGAGCTGGGAGCCCCACTGGCCACTGAGTGCTCCCGGGCCGGGACATCAGTCTCTACCAGCCCAGGAGGACTTTTGAACACTCTCAGAGGACCCAGGAGACTCCTCAGGGAGCTGACCCCCACAGTTTTCTGTTAGTGGCCCCAGAAATATTGCTTCTCCTCTACTTTCATGGTCTCTGCCACTAGGAGTGAGGCCTCCTCCAGGGTCCCTCCACCCCCGAGAGCACAGACCTTTTCTGTGAGGATCACAGCATCCACCAAATCCAGAACCTCCTCAAACACTGCCGGGAGATATGCGCCCACGGTGCGGACCAGCCATTCTTCTCCTGGGCCAAGGGTGGAGAGGGGAGGGTCAAAGGGCACCCAGCCTGCTCCCAGCTGCCCCTTCCCGCAGCCTAGACCACAGGGCACCCGCCGAGCTCTGCGGGCGAGATGCCAGACCCATCAGGCTCCAAGGCCTGACAGGAGTGCATATATTAATTTTTTTCTGAGGCCAGCGGAAAACCAACCCCTACCCAGGACAGTAAGGAAAGCCGTCCAAGGGCCCAAGGTGCTGCCACGCCTACTCTGAGCTCCAAAGACCAACTTTTTCCCTTCCCCTGAAACTGGCAGAACTGCCTCTAAGAGAGTTGGAGATACGGTCTACTTTCTTGGAGAAGCACGAGTGCCTGGCTACAGCCTGGCCCTTGCTCGTCCTAACCCCCGGCAAGTAACCTCACTTCCGTGCCTCCGTGAGGTCGTATGGAGAACGGGAATCGTAGGACTCCACAGTTGTTCGGGGACTCTGAGTTCCCATCTGTAAAGCATTTTGAACCGCACCTGGCACAGACTGATAAAATCACATGGGCCAAATACGATTGCTAGTTGTATACGACCACCTGCGTTGTTGATCTAGAAACAGACACGACTGCTGCCCGCCCCCCTCCCCCGCCCCCGGTAAAGCCATGTCAGCATGTTCATGATCACAGGGTCAGGGTAAAGCTGGCATGAAGCTGGGGTGGGGAAAGCAGCCGTGGGCGGCCCCCAAAAGCTTCTAAGAGATACCAGGGAGGCACTTCCTCTTAGGCTGCTAATGGCCATCCCCACCCCTGCAGGCAAGGCATGGCCCGCCCACCCCCATCAGCACCCCTCATCGACCCCACCTGTCACCCTCTCCTTGCCCTCCCGGTCCCAGCACTCCTTGCGGGCCCTCAGCCGCAGGGCCTGGTTCTGCTTGATGACTGTGGCCTGAATGATCTCCAAGACCTCCACCTCCTTCCGGGGGATATAGGTGCCTGGGAAGGGAAGGGGAGGCAGAGGTTGAAGGCCGGCAGGTGTCAAAGCTGTAACGGAAAGGCAGGGAGTCTTGGACCTGGACTCCGGCCAATGCAAGGAACTTACCAGGCCCTTCAAATAGCCACTCATCTCCTGCCACCACCTTGTCTCCATTCTTATCCTCAAAATCCAGCAACGCCTTAAGATGGAGGGCAGTGTTGGGCAGAACCACCTGCAGGGGGGTGATGTCCTAACAGGGGAAGAAGGGAGGTCGTGGGACACTGAGTACTGTGATCCCAGGAGTCAAACCCGATACCTTGGAGGTCAGAGGCCACAGCATCAACCTTCCCATGTCCCCAGATAAGCCCCCAAGCGGAATGGACAAGGTAGGGGTGGTCCCAAAGCCGTCTGGTCTGAAGAACGAAGACCGTTGAGAAAGCAAGTGGACGCACTGCCAATGAGCCAAGGACTCACAGTGCTCTGGAGGAAGGGCTTAGAAGTGGTTCTGAGCTACAAATCTGCGCGGGGAAACGCCTCAAGGCCTCGTGTGCACCAGGGCCCTCTACGAAGTGTAAGAAGCGGGAAGTCTGAACAGCTCTAACAGGCACGCTCTGGGCACGTGGCCTGGTTGTCAGGGTTGCTTCATGGTCACAAGACAGCCGTTGGACTGCAGCCATCACGTCTCCCTTCATCGGGAAGGGGCGCCTGGCAACAAGTACCCAAACCTTTCAGAAGTCTGTAGAAATGTTTCTATGAGTAGGACTTCACTTGGTCTTTGGTCTGAGGGAGGCAGGAAAGCAAGCAAAGAGAGCCTCACAGAGGCTAAGAGACGTGCCCAAGGTCCCACAACTAGTAAGAACGGGATCAGGTCTCGAACCACAGTCTTGGTGAAGCCTGCCTGCCACTCTTAGTGGTCCGGGGCGGAATAGGGTCAGGTAACTCCACTCCCCCCGCTGACCACACACGGGGTTGGAGGCAGAGCTGGAGGCTCACTGGGCAGGCAAGCCCTTCCTTGTGCGCCTTCAACGTACACAGCAGCCGGCCGGCTGTGGCAGGGGCAGGCTTGCCGCAGCTTCGTGGATTGCAAGTTCCGGCAGGTGACAGGACAGATACAGACCCTTCTCTGCAAGCAGACCGTGGACAGTGTCGGGCGGGGGCGGGGGGTGGGGGAGGCAGAGAGGCTGCAAAAGCTCAAAGGAAGTTAGGAAAGGCCCCCCGGAAGTGGCATTTGAGCTGGGGCTCAGAAGAAGAGCTGGCTTCTGATACAGAGGTGCGGGAGGAGGAGGAAATGGTGCGCGTTCTGGAAGGAACATGTGGGCCAGCGGGTTTGTCACCTCCCACATCTACTCTAGCGTCACTTCCTACCTGTTCCATCGAAAGCAACCTCTGCCTTTTTCTATCGCGGCCATTTCCCTCGCCTCAGCCGCCAATATCTCTCACCTGAACGATGGAAAGATCTTCCTAATTGGTCTCCACCTGCCACTTCTGTCTCCTTCCAGTTTGTCCCCTGCATCACTGCAGGCTTCCAGCTCGGGTGACTGGGCACCCAGCAATATCATGTACAATTGGGAATGTGGGAGAAGAACAGATCTGGGGGGGAAGGGAAAGTAGCAGGTTTGCACGTCCAGGAGGCGGTGGCTGTGGGACACCCAGGAGAGGGCCTTCTACAGGCAGCTAGGGGCTCGGCAGCTCCCAGTGACGGTACTGGGCTGGGTGGTTCCAACCTCGACAGAGCGCTTAAGGCCACGAGAGCATGGAAGTGCATGTAGGAGGTTCAGGACAGAATCTGAAGGCAGAGGGGACGGGGGAAGAGGGTGAGACACCTAAGAAGATGGAAAGAGACATCCACAGAGTGAAACAGGAAGACAAGTTTTAGCAGGGGCGAGGTGGGAGAAAAAAAGACAAGTTTTAATAAGAGGGCAAGTCGACAGTGGTTGTGGCTAAGAAGGCCCACGAGACACAGAATGTCCACAGGGGCTGCAGTTAGGAGGCCTTGGGGCTTTGCCGAAGCGAGCTCAGTGGAGGTGGGGGTGGGGGCCAGATGCAGGGGCTTATGAGGAAATGGGACAGAGGACATCAAGTATAAGGGGTTATCAAAGAGTACGTAAGAAAGGAAAGAAAAAGCAGTACATAGCTAGAAATCGAATTTACAGGGCCACTCATAAAGGTTCATACTTTTAGATTTAGGGTGCATATCCTGGGATCCAACAATTCTTAAGAGTTTCTACTTTTGGGGCACCTGGGTGGCTCAGTCGTTAAGCATCTGCCTTTAGCTCAGGTCATGATCCTGGGGTCCTGGGATCGAGCCCCGCATCGGGCTCCTTGCTCAGCGGAGAGCCTGCTTTTCCCTCTCCCTCTGCCTTCCCCACTGCTTGTGCTCTGTCAAATAGATAAAAAGTTTCTTTTTTTTTTATTTTAAGTAGGCTCCATGCCCACTGAAGGGCTTGAACTCCTGACCTTGAGATCAAAGTCAAGTCATATTGGCTGAGCCAGCCAGGCCCCCCAATATTTTCTACTCTTGAAATGCAGCAAAACTTAGCATGCACCAGGACACACAGACAAGTACATTTGTGGCAAAACTGTTTTCCCTTATAAATTGGAAACACCTTAAAAGATACTCAAGAGGAGAATGGCTGAGCTTGCACACATCATAGGGAATTATGACAAATAAGACTTATGCACCAGCGTGCAGAAGTTCATTCAAACTACACTGGCAGGGGCGCCTGGGTGGCTCAGTCAGTTAAGCATCTGGCTTTGGCTCAGGTCAGGATCTCAGGGTCCTGGGATGGAGCCCAGCTCTTGTAAGAGCTGTAGTGATCAGAACAGTATGGTACCGGCACCAAAATAGATATGTAGATCAATGACACAGAATAGAGAGCCCAGAAATAAAGCCATAATTATATGGTCAATTAATCTTCGACAAAGGAGGCAAGAACATGCAATGGGAAAAAGTCTTCAACAGATGGTGTTGGGAAAACTGGACAGCTACATGCAAAAGAATGAAACTGCGCCACTTTCTTACACAAAAATTAACTCAAAAATGGATTAAGGAACTAAATGTGAGACCTGAAACCATAACAACCCTAGAAGAGAGCACAGACAGTATTATCTCTCACATTGGCTGTAGCAACATTTTTCTAGATAGGTCTCCTAAGACAAGAGAAAAAAGCAAAACTAACCTATTGGGACTACATCAAAATAAAAAGCCTCTGCACAGCGAAGAAAACAACCAACACAACTAAAACACAACCTACAGAAGGGGAGAAGATGTTTGCAAATGACATATCCAACATCCAAAATACATAAAGAGTTTATACAACTCAACACCAAAAAGTAATCCAATTAAAAATGGGCAGAAGACATGAACAGACATTTCTCCAAAGACATCCAGATGGCCAAAAGACACATGAAAAGATGCTCAACATCCCTCAACATCAGGGAAATACAAATCAAAACGACAATGAGATATCACTTCACACCTGTCAGAATGGCTAAAATCAAAAACACAAGAAACAATAAGTGTTGGCGAAGAGGTGGAGAAAAAGGAACTCTCGTGCACTGTTGGTGGGAATGCAAACTGGTGCAGCCACTCTGGAGAACAGTATGGAGGGTCCTCAAAAAATTGAAAATAGAACTGCCCTACGATCCAGTAATCACACTACTGGGTATTTACCCAAAGAATATGAAAACACTCATTCAAAAGGATATGTGCACCCCAATGTTTATTGCAGCAGTATTTATAACAGCCAAATTATGGAGGCAGCCCAAGTGTCCATCAATAAAGGAATGGATAAAGAAGGTGGGGTACATATATACAATGGAATATTACTCAGCCATAAAAAAGAATGAAATCTTGCCATTTGCAATGATGTGGATGGATCTAGAGAGTATAATGCTAAGCAAAATAAGTCAGAAAGACAAATACCCTATGACACTTATATGTGGAATTTAAGAAACTGATAGAGGAAAAAAAAAAAGACAAACCAAGAAAGAGACTCTTAACTATAGAGAACAAACTGATGGTCACCAGAGTGGAGGTGTGGGGGGGGAATTAGGTAAAGGGGATTGACCGTGCACTTACTGTGATGAGCACTGAGTCATGCATAGAGTTGTTGAGTCACTATATAATGTAATACTGTATGTTAATTACATTGGAATTAAAATTTAAATAAAAAGAGAGATACAGAATGATGAGCCAGGTTCCCGGGCCCAATAGATGGAGGCTCCAGCAGGTAGAGAGGAGAAAAGCACAGATATCAAGTAAGGGAAGGGGACACAGACCCAGGGCCTACCAGATGGCCTTGACTTCTAAGTATACAACAAATTTGTTCCAGTGAGGATAGAAAATAGGAAGAGGGTGCCTGGGTGGCTCAGTTGGTTAAGTGTCTGCCTTCAGCTCAGGTTATGATCCTGGAGTCCTGGGCTCGAGCCGCCACCTTGTCCTAGTAGGGCTCCCTGCTTAGCGGGGAGTCTGCTTCTCCCTCTCCTCCTCCCCTGCTCATGGATGCTCGCTCTCAAATAAATAAATAAAATCTTAAAAAAATAGGAAGAGAGCGGAAAATTATAAATATTTAGAGGCATGCAGAGAGAAGTAGAGAGAAAGTGGTTAGGAAGGAAGAGAACCACTGAACAGGGCTTGGGTTGGAATGAACCGCTTAACCCATCAGCTACTTGTAATCCTGTCGTCTTGGTGGATCTGTCCCCAAGGCCAGGAAACCCCTCCTGAGTTTGAGAACAGAAAGGATAGGTGGGGGTCACACCGAGCCAGGACCGGGCTTTGCCACGGGTCCTGCACACAAGAGACCGTTAAAATGACAAGCTCCAGTTGGAGTAGGAAAGAGACCAGGAAGAGAAGAATCTGAGGGACGGGACAGAAGACAGAAGGAAAAGCCCTGAGGGGCCATGAGGACCCAGGAGGCCCAGGAAAGGGAGGCTGAAGGTGAGGAGGTTGGGGTTGAATTTCCAAGGTGGGCTAGGTGGGAGTATAACCAAGTCCTCAGTGGACAGGGCACTGGGAGGGGCTGAAGCAGAATGGAAGAGGCAAGGGTCAGAGTTGAGGTCAAGAAAGCCAAGTCATTGACAGGGTCATTGCAAGGACATTAGTGAGGCTCCCAGGAGTCAAAAGGGGAGGAGGGAGGACAGCGCCAGGGGTCACCTCAGTGAAGACCTGGAAAGAAGCCATGTGGGCAGAGAGGGGCAACAGTAGAATGGTGGGTGGAAAGGGAATGTCTCCATGGCATTGGGCTCTGAGGAGGGAGAGGCCCTGCCCTTCGGCCTGGAGGATGTGGGGTGTGAGAGAATGAGCAGCGGTGGGCTGGGGATCCCAGGGAGCTTGAGACACTAGTGCTGATGACCACCCCCCCCCACGCACACACTGCTCCCCACCCAGAGGGGGACTGAGCTGAGCTGATCTGAGGGAGGACCTGGGTATGGAGATTTTTTAGCTTTTGACAGTTTCAGACTTACACAGAAGTTGCAAGAATAGTACAAAGAATTCCCGGAGGCTCCTCACTCAGATTCCTCAAGGGTTAACATTCTAATTACTCGTCAGCACTTTCTATCTCACACACACACACACACACACACACTTCTCTCCCCAAGTGGCTGCCACTAAGTGGGCAGGACGGTCTCAGAGCTCCCTGGGCGGTGCCTCGAGGCTTCCGGGAACAAGAAGCACTGGTTAGTGGAGGCGCCCAGAGTAAACCAGTATAAACTGGTGAGGAGGTAAAGGCAGAAGAGTTAAGGACATAAAGGCAGATGCCCACTTGCCCGGGCCCAGGGCCTGAGGGCAACGCGGACAAGGGCCCGGCCAGCAGCGCAGGCCTTGATCCCTTCCCGAGGGGCAGTCACCGGTGTCAGAGCCCGGGCCTCGTCTCGTCCACCACCGTGGGCACTGCCCACCAGTGTCTGGCACCGTCTGAGCGAACGGAATGCTCACTCTTGGCAAAGTCATTTAGCACCAGACCGGTCAGGAGCTTCTAGCAGGCTCTGGAAGGTCAGGTGGGGAGACGGCTGACAGCTCTCAAAGGAGGGGCAGGTCTGCTGTGGGCATGTGAGGAGGAAGAGGGGGTGGTGAGAGGCAGGTGGAGGAAGCAAGAACTCTGTCCTTGGTGAGATCCAGCAGATGTCGCCCCCGCCCCCTCCCACAACCCCACTTGGTTTCCCTCCGGAAGGCAGTGCAGAGCCCAGGGGACAAGGACGAACGGTCATGGAGGAAGCAAGCCAAGTACCTTTTCCAGCACCTCCCCCGGGTACAGCGGGAAGGGGTCCTGGGTCAGCCGGATCTCTAGGTCAGCGTGGCGGAGCCGGACTTGCCCTGTGACATCGAACAGCACGGAGCCCTGGGGGTCCCGGGACACGGGGTTGGCCACCGTGCAGTAATGGCGTGGAGGGATAGTCACCATGCGCGAGGGGGCAAACAGGACCCTGTTGGAAGGTGAGAAGCAGTGTGAGGACCCAGGGGGCCGCTGTTCCCACTTCTGAGGGGGACGGTGAACAGGAGAGAAAGCTCCCCATCACCCACGCCAGGGCCAGCTCCGCCTGGGGCAGGAAGGAGATGGACGATCGAGCCAGCCAGACGAACAGGCACCCCACGGCCCAGTCCCAGCACCCACCTCTCATTGTCCTGCCGGATGTAAGTCTTTGGCCCGACCTCCACGCGGGACACGTTGCTGTTCTGGTCCAGCACGTGGATGTAGTGATACGGGGGGATGCGGATGATGGACTCTTCGGTTGCCATGGTGACTCCTGAGGCCAAGGCAGCAGGCTGACAGACAGGTGGGGAGCGGATACAACAAGATGAGCACAGGGGGCCTGGCAAAGGCAGGCACGAGCCTGAGGCCCGACTGGGGATGAGGGAAGGGGCCCTTCCTCCTCCACTTCACGTCATTTCGCCCTGTACCGTCCCGCGCCGGCCTCTGCCTTTCTCCTCCCCACTCAGGGCAACGCAGCCCATCCAGACCCTCCCGAGAACTGGCTCCGAGGACGCAGGCTCCTTTATTTGAGGGGATCCTGAGGCCCCAGCTGTACTGAAATGTTAGCCCACAGCCCAAGAACATTTGCACAATCTTTGCACCTCCCCCTGCATGCACGCACACACGCGCGCACACACACACGCACGCTTTAAGTGATCTGGGATGAACTGTTCAGACATGGGCCACCTCTCAAGGGAGGGATCCCCTGCAGAACTGGGACTCCAAAGAATCAGCTGGATTAGAAACACCAAATCATTCTAGTCCTTTCCTCCCCAGTTCTCTCTGGTCTCTTGCCACTTTTGGTTTCCCGCAGTTGTGAGTCGGGGTGGTAGGTGGGAAGGGAAAGGGAATAAATGAGTACATATCCCACCCACCCCCATCCTACCTGCTTCTGAATCCTGGGTGGTTCTGATCCATGCTTGGCCTGTTCAAGGAGGTCACACCTAAACCCCATCCCTGCCTCCAGCATGCCTTGGACTTTGGACAACCTATCCCTTGGAGTCACACAAGGGGAACCAAGTTTGCTAGGGGACTCAAAGCCTTGTCCTCTGAGACTTCGGTCAGACATTTTTGAAGCCACCACCAGAAAGGAGGGACACCTCCCCTACTCAACCATTCATCCAACCTCCAACCTGAGTGAGAAAAGGGGAAGCGGGGAGGGAGTGGCTTGCCACAGGAGAAATAGGCGGAAGTCACAAAATTACAGAACCGAGGCAAGGCCCAAGAGTTTTACTTCATTTACACAATCTGTAAAATTTCTTTTTTTGTTTAGTAATTATGAGTTTTCAGACTCCTGATTGCTGCTTCTCTTGAAGAATGAGGAGCCACACCCTCTGCTCCCGCCTAGCAGAACTGGATAGAGCCAAGTCTCAGCTGCTCCCCTTGGATGGGACACAGGCCTCCCTGCTTACCACAGTCCGCACCTGTTGTCCCTGCTGTCCTACACCTGGGCCGCTGCACTCACATCACCTGCTTCAAACCTTCCACCTCAGCATCATCCAAGAGAACTCTAATGATGGACATCTTCTAAACCTGTGCTCTTTGGGCTGGCCACGTGTAGCTACTGAATACTTGAAATGTGACTAGTGTAACTGAGGAATATTACATTTTGATGAAGGTAGCCAAATAAAGCTGGTTGACCCCCAGATTACAAAGTGTAGCTCAAAGTGGTGGAGTCCCAGATAGGGACTCTGAATCATTCAGAGCCACCCAGCAAATTAGTGGTACCATTGGGATGAGAATCCCGATGGAATGGCTGGTCCCGTCCTTCTCCCGGGGCAGCATGGGACAGTGGTCAGGGGCCCGGAGTCAGCCAGACTGCCCATGCTTACCATTCTGATTTCCCGCCTTAATGTCTTACCTCATTTTGAAAGAGTGCAGTTTTGACCTCTTTTCCCGGTCCGCTTTTGGACATCAAAGGAATGTTCTGCTCTCTCTTGCAACTTTGTATGGGATTTGACCTTGATACTTTTCTGTGGCTCCTTTTTATGTGAGGTTAATTTCCCTTAATTTGTAGGAGTAGCTTTTCTAACGTCAGAGCTCCCCCTTCTGTTGTGTTCAGGTAATGTTCCGTTCTCGTCCCCACTCTAACCTGGACCTTCCTGTTCCTTCCTGTCTACCTCCCAAGCCCTCCCAGCCGTGCTTCCAAAGTTGCTCCCCGATGAAGCCCCTGAAGAGCCCCCGGGATCCTTTACTGGATGGGTAACCTCAGACAAGTCCGTTGCCCTCCCTATACCCGTTTCCCAGGCCTATAAACTGAGAACGGAGAGGGCATCTACCCAAGTTATGAGGACTGAGGTCATCATAAAGTGGTTGGAACAAAGCCCGGCTCTCCGGAAGCACTATGTGGCTTACTGCTGAGGCAGGAAGAGGCTGAAGCTCAGCTCCCTTGATCAGGGGGATGTGGCCTAGCACCAGAGGCTCCCTATGCCACCTGGCCTTAACTACCGCCCCCCTTGTTGACTGGTCAGAAAGGTGGCAGGTCTCCTGTCACCCCAGCTGTGGGGCTAAAAGAATAGCAAAGAAGGGGCATCTGACAGCCAAGTGAAGCCTTTTCAAGCTACTCCTCTGCCAAGTTCTCTGCAGGGTGGAAGCCTGGCCAGGAAGCCAGATGGGGGAGAGGAAGGGCTAGGGCTATAAACGGAGGGGTGGACAGGGCTCCATGAGGCCCCCCAGGGAAGATCTGAACTCTAGAAGGCCATGCAGGGCTGGGAAGCAGGCCCGAGGAACAGCGTCCAATGACTCCTTTTTGGACAATGCCCCACTCCCTACGGCTGAGGCCTCTCCACCATCTGTCACCCCAGCTGGGTCCAGTCAGCGGGGCTGAGAGCCTCGCCCAGCCCAGCAAGTCAGCTGAGTCTGCCTTCCAGCTGATCTGCCTGGGCTTCTGCCTTGTTCCAAAGCCAAGGCCTTGTTTCAGTACCAGGGCACTGTCTTAACCCACCATGCCCTACGGCTGTGCCTTCCACCTAGACCACCTGCTCTTCACCCAAGAACAGACTTTGCTCTTTTCCTTTTGTCACCTGCAGAAGGGAGACTTGAGATGAGGCCTCTCCTGGGAACCAGGGAAACCACCCGACTCAGGTAACATGTTTATGACAAGTCCCAGATTTAGACTTTTGTGGTTTACCAGATGACGTGTACAGTCAGAACATTTTCTTCCCAATATATCAGCACCCTCCAAAAACAACGGTCAAGGATTGTGTTGACCTTTGGAAGTTCCTGCCCAGCACCTGGGTTTGGCCCCCATACTCCAAATCCACCCAGGCCTCCCTTCGGTGCCTGCTTCCAGGATCTGCCCCCTTGTCTGCTTTCCTGGCACATGCCCAGCTTTGCCTGATCACACTTCCCTCAAGGGTCATGAGACACCTGCAAGAGCCAGTCAACTCTTGCCCAAAGTCTTGGACACTGTACCACACCCACGAAGAAAAGAGGAAAGTAATGGGTGGCAGGGCAGAGAACGAAACAAGCTATAGGCAGAAGTAGGGTCCATCCTCGAGTTAAGAGGCGGTTCCTAACACCACAGCAAAACTTCATGAGTTTCTTTGGTCACTACCGGTCAGATTATCTTCAGGGTCAACCTCATGCGAGCGCCTGGAACAGTGACTCCAAAAGCAGGTGCCCCAGGGACCAGCTTTCTTATTTCTTACTGTGTGCTGGTCTGAGGAGAGCGCTGTCGGCCTCATCTGAAGCTTGTTAGTGAGGGGGCTTCTTGGGCCTCACTCAAGGGCTTTTGAATTGGCCAGCATTTTAACTAGAGCCCTAGCGATTTGGGTGCACATTAGAGTACTAGCAGCTCTGGCCTCAAGCATCCACTCTCAGTCCTGGCTGTACTTGAGAATCACCTGGAGGTCTTTGAAAACCACTGATCTCTGGGGATTCTGACATCAGGGGTGTGAGGTGGGGTGAAGCATTGCCTCCCCCCCTGCCCCCCTGCCAGTAGGCTCTATGCCCAGCATGGGGCCCAACACAGGGCTTGAACTCATGACCCTAAGATCACGACCTAAGCGGAGATCATGAGTCGGATGCTAGGGGCGCCTGGGTGGCTCTGTCGGTTAAGCAGCCGACTCTTGATTTCAGCTCCGGTCACGATCTCAGGGTCATGAGATGGGGCAATGCGTCGGGCTCAGTGCTCAGTGTGGAGTCTGCTTGGGGTTCTCTCTCCCCAGACTCTGCCCCTACTCCTTTCCCTCCCCCGCCATGCCCACAGGCTCTCTCGCTCTAAAATAAACTATCTTTTTAAAAAAGAGTGGGATGCTCGACAGACTGAGCCACCCAGGCGCCCGGAGCATTGCTATATTTAAAAAGCTCTCCCACTGACTAATACCCAGCAAGGATGAGCTCTGTCATGATCTTGGGCCACTTGCTAGCTCTGAGCCGGAGTCTCCTAGACTTAGAAGTGGAAAGAAGAGTGACTATTTCCTGGGCTTGAAGAGATTAGCCGCCACAGGATGTCTCTAGTGCAGGGGAGCTCAAAGGGTGGCTGGGAGGAGGGAGAATAAAGAGGAGCTCAGATGAGACTGCTCCTCAGGGGCAGGGCATTTGGTTATTCTCCTCCTGCCCCCTCGCCAACACAAGCCCCCTGCCCCGAGCAGGCTGGAAGGTGCAGGGAGGCCTGTGACTCAGCCTGCCACCATCACCTCTATCAAGCTCAGGTTTAGGACAATGTACATGATGCTCAGCATAAACAGGGGCTCATCTTTGCAGTTTCCCTGATTGTAAACATTCTACACTTTGTTTGGAGAATGCAAGAGTCCCATTACTCAGGGACTGCACAGAAGCTGTTTATACACTGGCTTAGTTTAGGGAAATTATTTCCAGCTTTAGGGGACTAGAATGGACATTTTTGAGACTTTGTCTCAGCAATCACGTTTAAGAGCAAAGCTTTAGGAACTTTTCTTCCTATGAAAGAGGAAGCAGCTCCTTCCTTCGCTGAGCTCCAGTCCAACTACCTTGTGGGAGGAGGAGCAGCTTGGTGGCTTCAATGGGGACAGAACAGTTCTGGCAGCTTGGAATGCTGCTTGTCCTATCTTCATCCTACCTCCTGGATGCTGCCAATTAATGCTCATCATTGAAGGCGAAGATTGCCTAGTTGAGAAGTGACCCAGGAACCAGGCTTCAGAACCCCTGATCGAGATCAACGTTTTCTAAACTCGCTCCATCATAGGACCCAGCTGGGAGTGTTGCTCCTGTGCACGCTGATTCCAAGGCCTTGCCCAGACCCGCTGCGCCAGTTTCTGGGGGAGAGACTCCAGAACGTGTATCTTTGGCAAGAGCCCCCAAATAACAGCTCCCACTTATTAAGGACATAAACTGTGCCAGGTGTTGTGTTAAGTGCCCTTAATTGATTCATCTAATCCTAGAAGTTAAGGAACTTCACTCAGGATCACACAACGATCAAAGGACAGGGTCAGAAATCCGCCCATTACCCTGTCTGCAGAGCTCCCAAACCAGGAAGTAGCCTGGCTTCTCAGGCAGGAAGGTAAGATTCTAAACACAGAACAAGGACTTCTGACCCGGGTGGGGCTGAGTATTCTCTAGGAGATAGGCATTTCACAGGTGAGCACTTTCTGCAAGGGGAGGGGTTTTTTTGGGGGGGGGGGCAGCCTCCATCCCACGAGGAGGCCTGAGTTACCCTGGAACCCTCAGGCGGTCCCTGGGCCATCCACTCTATCAGCTCCGGCCCCACCCGGAAAGCTTCACCCCGGGTCAGGCGGGTGCCCTGTGTGCCAAGGGCGGAAACAGGCAGGAGCTCCCAGGGAGCACTCCGGCTGGCACTCCGTGTAACAGCCGGCTTTCTCCTCACAACCCAGTGTCCACTCAGGGCACAGGGACATCTGCCTCAACCACCATCCCCCACCCCTCCAGATTTCATTCCCGAGGGCCAGCCCTAATATCTTCACAATCACAGGCTGTCAGGGCCCAAAGGAGTTTTGCATTTCTTCCTTTCACCCTCCCAAAGAGAAAAAGAACCTCGCTCACCAGCCTCCACGCCTTCTAGAAGTCAAGCCTACCTTAAGATTGCTATGCTAACCACTTCCCACATGGTCCGCAAGGGCCACGGTTAGCATAGCCTTAAGTGAGGCAATAATAAAGCCTCGACATTTGGCAGAGATGAAGGATCTGGGGGTGGGCAGGAATCATACTCTAAAAGCTCAAGAGGACAGGCCAGAGCCAGGAGCCCTGGGGGAGGAAGCAGCAGAGGCCGGCTGCAGGGACCCAGGATGGAGTCTGAATGGACCCAAGTTTCCTCTGTCCTCACTTCTGATGTGGGAGCCTGAAGTCGAGAGGCCTGAGATTTTGGGGGGTCGGGAAGTGTTGGCAAGGTAACAAGTTGACCTACCTTTACTTCAAAACGCAGGGGGAAAAAAAATCCAACAAGGAAAGTAAAACCTCCCAAGGGTAAACCTCCACCCACCTTCTTCCTCCTCAGGCCCCGAGAGGTCTTACCTGCCCCAGCAGAAGCAAGCAGCGCTAGAAGGCCGGACGGGGCTCAGAGAGCCTGGAGGGACACAAGGCCCCACCAGGGGTTTGGGGGCGTTGGAACCAGTACGAAGTACCTGGAAGAGTGCCCGCCGTCTGAGACCCCTCGGATGGGAAACTCCGTGGCCAGGCCCCAGGGATCACTTCCCGGCAGGGCAGGCTCAGGGGTGGGGCTTGGCCATTTAAAGGGCCCTCGCAGCTGGTTCTCGGTGTTTCTCCTCTGGGCGGCTTCTCCGGCAGCTGAACGCACTGCAGCTCCTTTAGCCCTCAGGAAGCTCCCGCCTCAGAGCCGGGCGGGCAGCGCGGGAATGAGCCTGGGAAGGGTCAGAGGGCCTGGGACGGGGGAGGGCAGGTGCAGACTGAGCTCGCCTCTGCCCCATGTGGCTTTCATTTCAATTTCCCCATCTGGGTGTCTGCGATCAATCCCGTAGATCCCGCCGCTCTGCAACCGTCTGGGCTGCTGCAGCCCACCCTCTAAGAGACAATAACTTGGCATTTTTTTTATTTTAGATTCAGAGAATTCAGCCCAGGTCTCCAAAGAGATGTTCAACAGAAAGCATACATAGGCACACACACGTTCTCCTTCTGGCAAGGGGCAGTGTTGGGAGCTTGGGAGTCTCTCTGCTCTTGCCCAGTGTCCCAGCGCCCTGGGCTCGGGAAGGGGGGCCCAGAAGGTGTATGCTCTGCACCCTAACGGCAGCAGCAGTGCTCAGTATTTCCGCTGCCGGGGGAAGAGAGTGCTCCCTGAGGACCGGAGCGGGGGGCTGGTGGGGCTGGGGTCCTCTGAGTCCAGGCTGAAGAGGTCCCTGCCAGTACGAAGGATCTGCTCCTCCAGCTTCTTGTGTCGCTTCATGTCGGAGAGAACCTTGTCGAGGCGGGCCTCCCGTTTCTGGCTCCGGGCGGAGCTTCCTGGAGAAAAGGAAGGTAAGAAATGTGGATGGGGGTGAGGCGCTGTGCACCAGACTTGCCTAGATGTTACTAATTACTTGGGGAGCTCATTCAACATACAGATTTCCAGGCCTCTGTCATGGAGGCCCTGAGGTTTGGGGTTGGGCCTCAGATGGGGTAAGCAGTGAACGTCTGAACTATGAGAAGGGGCCAGTAATGTGAAGACCAGGGTAAAGATACCCAGGCAAGGGAAGAGCAAGTGCAAAGGCCCTGGGGCAGGAACAGGGAGGTCTGTTCAAAGAAGAGTATAGAGAGCTGGGAGGTGGTGGGGAAATGGAAAGATGTAGTCAAAGAAACGACTTAGAGGCCATGATGAGCGGTTTGGATCTCTTAGTTTAAACAGAAATAAATGTCTTTGGAAACCTTGGGGGCCCAGGCAGTCAGGGGGAAGTTGTGGTGTTTGGATTCTCTCTTGACATGCTCTTTTCCCCAACGATGGAATCCTTTGGAGGATTTTAAACACAGTAGTGACATGATTTGTATTTTGAAAGGATCATTCTGGTTGCTGAGAATGGAAGCAGGGAGACCAGTTAGGAGCCACCACAAATATCCAGGCAAAAGAGATGATGGCTTGGGGTGCCTGGGTGGCTCAGTCGGTTGGGTTTCCAACTCTTGATTTCGGCTCCAGTCGTGATCTCGGGGTCGTGAGATTGAGCCTTGAGTTGGGCTCTGCGCTGCGCATGGAGCCTGCTTAAGATCCTCTCTCTCCCTCTGCCTCCCCTGTCCCCTGCACCCCCTCCCCGCCCATCCTGTGCCCAGGCCTGCCATCTCTAAAAAAAAAAAAAAAAAAAGAAAGAGCAATGATGGCTTCGATGAGGGTGTGGTGTTGAAGGTGAGAGTAGCAGAGGAGCTTGGAAATGTGGAGATGGAGCTAACAGGACTTGCTGCTAGCTTGAATGTTGGGGTAAAAGAGAAATCAAGAATGGCTCCAGGGTAAATTCCAGGAAGGCACACGGGGTGTGAAATCAGGTCAGATTAGGAGATGTACACAGTAGCATAGGAATGAGGATCTAGATAATAAGGAATGGCCAGGAAGACTTGAACTTCTAGGGAGATAGAGATAAAAGGAATGGGAAACATGATAGAATCATCTGTGAAAGTCTCGTAAAGGAAGACAGGGTGTCTATCCAAGCTGTTAGGATGGCACCGCTGGGTGAATGCTCTCTCCTACAGCTACAAGTTGCGTAGCAACCAAAGCACCAAGCACAGGCCTCTTTTAGGGAGTCACCTTTTAGGTCAGTGGGAGTAGAGGTCCTTCACCTTCACCTCCCCCTTCCTGTCCCCCTTTGTCTGTACCTGGGGTGCGTCTCCGGTCAATCAGGGAGTCCTTTGGTGTCATTGGCTCGTCGTCAAAATCAAATTCTGTAGGCATGTGCGGTCTGGGACAGGTGGACAGAAAGTGAAGGGTGAGGGTGGTCTCCCCAAATACCCCGGCCTGCGGGTCTCCCCTCCCCATTCCATCCCTCCACTTTCCATGCTCCAGGGTCCCAGCTCCCCTCCCAATTTCCTCCTGGCACCAAGGGAGCAAGCCCCAGGAACAAGGTGTAAGGGTGCGCCCTCACTTTTCCTCTTCCTCCTCTTTGGCCTCAGGCTCCTCATCGGATCTCTCCTCTTCACTCTGGGCCTCAGGCGTGGGTGGCCGGCGGGGCAGGATCTCAGCCTGAAGCTCCAGGGTACCGTGGGCAGCCAGAAGTTCATAGAGCCGCTGGATTTCCGAGGGGGGAGGCATCCAGGCCTGCCCATCCGAGGGGAGCTCCATCTCCTCATCGCTGCAGGGCACGCACCAGTCTTCGGATTCTCCCTTGGCATGCTCTTCCCCTTCAGCGCTAGGGGCTTCTCCCTGCACCTCCTCGGCCCCGGACCCCTCATGCTCGGTCTCCTCCCGGCCTCCTTCCCCCTCTTCCTCGGCTTTATTGGCCGAAGCAGAGGAGCCTCCAGTATCCTCCACGGCCAGAGCTTGGAGGCCAGAGGTCACTTCCCCTTCTTCAGAGAGAGGCGCCGCCGTGGTGGCCGAAATGTCTCCATGACCACGAACAAGGGACATAGGCTGCTAGGGGAGGGGCCCTGCGATGATAGGAGATACAGGAGTACTAAGCCGGGCGGGGGGGGGGGGGGGGGGCCCCCCCGCCCCCCCCCCGGGGGGGGGGGCCCCGGGGGGGGGGGGGGGGGGCTCCCGCTCTACTCCCCCAAGGGATTGGGCTCCCCAGGAGTTCAGGGATTGTCTCCAACCAATCAGGCTCCAACAGCGGTCCCAGCGACGAGACCGCCGGTTCCCAGGAGGGGGCGCTGAGTCCCCTCCAAGGACCCCGCCCCACGGATCCCGATACGGTGCTCCGAGATTCCCAGGGACCAGCGGAAACCACTTTCTGGGCCGGAGAGGGGCGGAGCCGCTCTTCTCGCCTTCACACCGCCCCTCTTCACACCTGGATCCGGCGCCCTCTCCCCACACTTCACCGCCTCAGCCGCCGTACGCACCTGGAGCTAAGACCCGCCTCCCGGGCTGCGCAGGGTCACAGTACGCAGGCGCACAGAGATGGCGCGGTAGGCTCCGCTCTAGCCCAAGCTACTTGGAAAAGGAAAGCAAGGGGAGGAGTGCACATGCGCAGGTAGGCTCGGGCACAATTGGCTTCGGCCCACAGTAAAGATGGCCACCGGGACGGCGCATGTGCATACACCCAGTAGGTTCAGCCCGAAAGGGGGCAGTACCGCGGGCCCCGGCGGCGGACAGACGTAAGGACCAACTGAGGCTGGAGGCGAGTCTCATGCAGTCTCCGTTTATTGGTGTTTCAGATTCATGCAGCAACCGGCATACAAAAAGGGAGAATCTGTTTGATGTGTCCTTTTTTTTTTTTTAAGACTTTTAGTGTTTTCCCCCTCCCCACGCCTTTTTTTTTTTTTTTTTTCTTTTTTAAGAAAACAAAACCCGCCAACTCCGAACAGCGTCGTAGATCGGTCCCCGCCTCCCTAGCGGACTGTCGCGTGCAACAAACCTCCCTCGTCCTCTTGGAAAATAATTATAGAGCTCCCCGCCCCTCACTCGCTCCTGCATCTGGGAGCTTTGGTCCTATTTCGGGGTTCTTTCGTTTCAAAGCACGGGAATGACCCCAGCCCCGACGCCTCATTTAAGAAACTCGCTGAGCGGGTTTAAAAGCCCAGGTGGGGCAGGTCAGCTTGGGCTCAGAAAGGTCAACAGCCGCGCCCCTTCCTCCTCCCAGGTGCGTGCTCAGAACAGAGCTAGCAATCGTGCCCGACACCCTGCACAAGTCCCCAGACAAGGCCTGGCTTGCCAGCTCTGCGACCCAGAGGCGCCCTGGGGGCGTCAGGACCTGGGTGGTCCCAGCAGAAAATAGTCGGAACCCGGGCTGGGGAGCCCTCCCCCTGACACCGCTCCCCTCCCCCAGCCTGATCTAAGTGCTGGAGTTTTTGCAGAGAAAACGGTGGCAGGAGGGAGGAGGAGAGGATCCTGAGGGGAGGAAGGGATGCTGAGGGGAGAGGAGGCAGGAAGAGGAAGGGGGCAGAGGGTGTGGAGGGGGAAGGGGAGATGATAAAGGGGAGAAAGAAGAAAGGAATGGGGGAAGATGCCAAGACACTGAAAGTTGAAAGGGGGACAGCAGGGCTGAGGTGCAGGGAATTGGGGAAGTTGGGAGGAGTGCAGGGAGGCTGGGAGAGATGCAGGGAGGCTGAGAGCAGAGAGAGTTTGGGAGACGTTCAGGTCAAGGAGATTTCCAGAAGTGCAGGGAGGTTTCCAGAAGTGCAGGGATAGGGAGGCCAAGAGGCTGGAGGGGATGCAGGCAGAAGTGCAGGGAGGTTGGAAACAGTGCAGGGAGAAGAGAGGCCTACGGTTGGCACAGGAGCCTGGCAGGATGCAGGAGCAGGAAAGAAGCTGTAAACAAGGCCGCTCAGGCTCCCTTGGTCCCTATGGGTGCGGGCCTGGGCCATCGATTGGGCTCCCCCCAGGGGAGGATGGGCCCAAGGCAGCTCCCAACAGGAAGAAAAGTCTTGGAATGCGGGGCAGAGCCCCTCACTTATACACTGTGGGAGAGGAGAGGGAGGGACAGAGAGAGACGGTGGGGGGAGAGACAAGGAGAGACAAAGGAGAAGTAGGGAGGACAGACAGGAGAGAGCAGGGGCAGGGGTTAGTAAAACTGCCCTTGCCAACCCTTCCATTCCTCCCGGCCTGTCCCAGACCCCCACTCACCGCCTAAGTTGATGACGCAGGAGGCGATGATGATGAGGACCCCCCCTACCAGCGCCACGATGCTTAAGAGCTTGGCCACGCGGCCCAGACGCTGGGCCCCATCCACGTCCCCCTGCTGCAGGCTGTTCCGGGACTGGGGTTAGGGTGAGGGGTGGGGCACCGTGGGCCCAGGTCAGGAGAAGGCAGCCCAGCAGGAATCAGGTGAAAGAGTTGTCCAGAGGAGACAAGCAGGCCCCGTTGGAGGGTTGGAGAGGCAGGGGGAAGAGGGCACAGGTCAGCAAGGCTGTGTGAAACATGTCTTGACCTCCCTCCCACCTGAAAGGGTAGGGCAGTGGTGGCTCAGAAGGGAATGTCCCAGGGAGAGGCCAGAAAAGGCCCCATACTTGGGAAGTGAGATCCATGCAGAGAGGAGAGGGAAGGCAAGGCTTCTCCTGGGATTCTGTCCCAGTGCTGGCAGGAAGCTGGGAGCCACAGCAGGCCTGGGCCAGGGTCCCGTGGGGCTCACCATGACAGCATAAGCGAAGGCCACGATGTTGACAGGCCACATGGGGCAGAAGCAGGACAGGATGGCGAGGATGATGTAGTCCCGAGGCTTCTGGGTGCCTTCACCCCCCTCCACCCCAGACCCTGCCAGCTGGGAGCTGGGGTGGCGGCTCAGGCTACCTTGGGGAGATCCTGGATGCCCACTGTGAGCCCTTCCTAGTCGGTCCTCCTCGACTAGCTGCTGCAGCACTCGGGGAGGAGCCCCATTGGCTGGGTGGGTTTTTGTTGAGGGTGGCGAGTGAGGCTGCGGGGCTGGGCCTTCTTCCCCGCCACCAGGCTGCAGGGGAACCACTGCCCCATTCTCTTGCTTTTCCCCCACATTCTCAGTCAGGACCTCAGGGGTGGGGTCCTCCTGGGTAGGGGGCTCTGGGTGAAGAGCTGACTTGGGGGTGGGCTGGGAACCTGGCTGGCAGTCTGGCTGAGGGTCTGACTGGGGGTCCAACTGGGGAGCAGGCTCTGAGGCTGGCTCAAGTGGGGCTGCAGACCCCAGATCGGACCCCTTGTCTTCAGTGACCTCTTTATTCCCTTCTGGTTTGGGTGCTGGCTCTTGGCATGCTTCTTCAGGGCTGGGGTTGGCATTTGGTTCCCCTCCTGGGCTTGAGCTGAGGTCCTTGGCCTGGACTGTTTCTGGGGACCCAGTTGGGGTCTCTGTGGTTTCTGGAGCCAGCCCAGCTTTGGCTTCTGAGTCCACAGGGGCCCCAGTGATGTCTGGGCCTGGCTGCGGGGCCTCTGGCTCATCTGGGACCCCAGCTGGGACCTGGAGAGGGCCAGTTTTGGCTTCAGAATGGCCAGGCCCTTCTCCTTGGGTTTGGGGACCCTCTTCTATCTCCTTCATCTCTGAGCCCTCAGAGCTGCTGGCTGCCATCTTGGGAGGGGAGAGGGGAGAGGGGAGAAGACCTCGATGGGGAGGCTGGAGCAGCAGAGACAGCAGCAATCCTGAAAGAGGAGGAGACAGGTTTGGTGTGAGGAGGAAAGAGGTGGCTCTCGGCACTGCAGCTCCAGAGGGCTCTGCTCCTGTCTTAGGGCCAGCCTTGGGCTGCCTCTGGGGAGAGGAAGAAAAGTTGGGGTTTCCTTTGCCTTGGGGTGGGACATCCTTGGGGAGGAGGAGTGCTCTGCTCAAAGTCTTCTGCTTGGAGAGCCCTGGGAAGATTAACCCTTTTGTAAACAGGACCCTCCCATGGTCTCTTCCTGGGTCCGCCCGACAAGATCCAGACTCTGAGATCCTAGCAGATGCCCCAGCACCCCGAAATCAACAAGCTGTGCAGACGTTCGCACGCTCCGACAGGCAGACAGGCACACTGGGCAGAGGACCGATACTCACATTCCACTCCCTCCGCATCCTCCCTTCCTCCCCGAGCGCCCGGCCGGTGCAGTTTCCTCACTGCGCGACTGGGGCGCAGACGCCCCCGCCCCTCCCTGGGGGACCTGGGCTTCTCCTCTGAGCCCCTGATCAGCCCCTCTCTCAGGGATTCCCTCGCCCCCGGGGGACCGGCGCCTCCTCCTCCCACTGGCGTGGCGCGCCCAGCACCACCAGCCAGTCCGCCCGGCGCCCGCATTCCGGTGCAGCCCTCCCGGCGTCCGCCGTCTGTCCGCGCACTCCTACCCGCAGCCTCGGTCCAGCCCCGTCTCACCTCGACGCCGGCCTCTAGACTGCTCCCGCTGCTGCTGCCACCGCCGCCCCGTTGCAGCAGCCGCAGCCCGGGAGGGAGCGACTCAGCGAGCGAGGGAGGGAGGCGGCGGGTCTCCCCTCCCCTCGGTTCGTCCCCTCCTCTCGCTCCTCTCAGGTCCCCTCCCCTACGCTCCGCTGCCGCCGCGCACCGCCCCCGCCCCCTCGCTCGCCTCCCGCCCCTCCCCGCCAGCCCGAGGGAGCCACGCGTGCCAGGCCCCGCGTTACCCGGGCAACCGGCCGGGTAGCCACTCGCGCCCCCTCCCTGCCCCTTCCCACGCGCGCTTCTTGGGGGTGCCCCCTTCCCAAGCCCCCGGGCCCCTCCCACCAACGGTCACCGGGGGTCCTGGCAGAGGCAGGGGGCTGGGGGAAACGGAGAGGGGTCTGCGAGGAGACAGGACCTGTGAGACAGGCGGGACCCGGTGGTGGCACCCCGACAAGCAGAAAGAGGGGAAGGGAAATGAGGCAAAACTTGGGGAGGCTGCTCAGGAGGAGCAGGGTGGGGTTTGAAGAAAAGGGAGCCTGCAGTACTGGAAGCCCCTCTCCCCGCGAGGAAGCAGCAGCCAAAATGGGCGCTGGAAGGCTCCCGGGTCCCTGGAGCCGGACTCAGAAGGGAATTCCAGGGCAGAGGCTGCAGGGGCAGTCTGGAACAGGAGGGGGCTGGGCCCCGGAGCCCGCAAGCGCTGAATGGACCACACCAAGAGCCAAAGGGGCAGGTGCGGGGAGAGGCGCAGTTTTTCTTGGCACCCTCTCCGCTCCCAGTCCCAGGGCTGACGTCCCCATCCTTTCTGCAGCTCCATCGCCCACTGTCACCCCTCAGGGCCTTAAGGGTGTGCAGGTACTCGGCTGGGGTCTGAGCAGCAGGCAATGGGTGTGAGTGGGGGAGAGCAGCATTAATGTCTGGTAACTGTTGGGGTTTCTAACCCAGGCCTCTTTGGACCTCCAGTGGCTATTCTGGGCCTGCCCAGATTGGGTATTCCCGGGAGACCTGGGAGTCCTGGAACCTGCTCTCCAGTCACTGGAGTCTCGGCCCCACCCTGAATCTGGGCTGCAGCTGCTGGTGCTGCCCCTGGCCAGGGAGGAGCCAGAGCCCAGGAGCCACACAGGCCCGAGCCCGGAGCCCCGCTGGGACTGGCTGGGACTGGCACCAGGCGCAGGAAGAAATGCCTGGGGGGAGGGGGTGTGTGCAGACAGGGGGTTTGGGGAGAGCAATCCATCCACTCCAAAATCAGAGACAGGTTTTTATTTAAAATTTATTGTAATGGGGTCCGCGCAAAAGGAGGGGGTGAAGGGTGGGGAACATGCAGGGGACACAGGAACACGATGACATGGCCAGGGCCACAGCTTCTGTCGTGGGGGAGAGGGATGAAAAGAAAAGGCCAGGGCTGGAGCTGGGGTGGAAGAGGGACGGGGGAGACACCGTGACTGCATTCCCCCCACCCCCAGGAAGCACCTCTAGTCCCTGGATCCCCCCATCTACCCTGGCACCCTAAAATTCCATCTCTTGTCCTGCCTCTGGCCCTACTCGCTCCTTCTTTTGCTCCCCTTGACTTGTTTTCCCCTGACAGATTCTCAAGTAGGACGATGTTTAGGGCCTGACCCCAAACAACCCCACCTCATGAAGGTACTACGGTCGCCTTCCCTGCTTCTGCCCCTTCTCCAATCTCACCTTTTCCCCTCTCTGGGACAGAATCTTTGATTCCCCTCCTTCCTCTCCTCCCTCCCCCTGGAAAAAAAAAAAAAAAAAAAAAGCACCAACTCCCCAGGGAGGGGCAGCAGACAGTAGTGGGGAGGGGGGGTGGAAGGAGGAGAGCAAGGACCATCAAGGAGAAGGCTCACAGATCCCTGGCAGGGCAGGGCGTTACAGAGAGGAGAGGGGGTGAGGGCAGTGCCGCTCCTGTCCTCTGCCGCCCCTGCCCACTGTCCAGGGGGCTTCAACACAACCGAGGGGACAGGTGTGTGTGGGGTCAGGTCTGATAGGGAGAAGAGAGGAGCAGGAGAAACAAATCGTTAAAACCTAGCGAATTCCCCTAAGAAACATCTCTTCCTCCGTTCCTTCTGGAGGCTCCTTGGTCAGTGGGGGAGGAGTGAGGAGTTGGTAGGAAGAGAGAGGGGAAGAGGAGACGGTACCAAGGGACTTTCCTCCACGTTCCACTCTCCCCGCCACCAACCTGGAGCTCACCAGGGCTGGGAGGGAAGTGGCTGAGAGCTCACGGGCACCCCCTCGGCCCCCGAGAGGGAGCCCACAGCTGTGGGGGGGGGCTGTCACCACCGCTGCCGCTGCCGCCGCCGCCGCCGCAGCTGCCACCGCCATAGGACAGACCTCACCGGTACCTGCGTGGGCGGAAGCACCGGGAGATCACAGCGCAATCCCATCCGCAAGAGCCTCGCCCCTTGCCCCAGACTCGTGCCCAGACTCCCGCCCCTGGGACACAGCCGTTGCTCACTTCCTGTTTGGTCCCCGGAGACCTCCACCTGCATCCTTTCCCAGTTCTCCTGAAGGGCCCTCCCTGTGCCCAGAAGGCTCCCTAACTTCAGTGGTGGATGGGCATCCCTGGCCTTCCTGAGATCCCCTACTGGGCCCTTTGAGCCCCCTCGTCCCACACACCCCATCCCACCCCCCCCAGCCATGCCCCACGCCTTGCCTGGTGGGTGCGGGGGTCCCCCTCAGCAGGTGGGCTGTGGCTGGGGGGCGTCTCCCGGGACAGGGGGGGCGGCCCCCCCCAGATGGGTCTGCATGTGGCCGGCCAGCTGGGCAGGGGTCTTGCAGTGCACGCTGCACAGCTTGCACAGGATGCGGTCAGCCCGCGGGGCCTGGAGCCCGTGGTCCTTCACCGCGTGGATGCGCAGGTATGCTGCTGTGGTGAAGCCTATTGGGGGGGGTGGATTGGGATGGGGGGGATGGGGGGGTCAGCCAGGCGGAGACCCCAGAGACGGGGTTGTTCTCCTAGGCTGGGGACGCCCTCCTCAGATGGCCCTGTCCTCCTCCCACCACATCCTTGGTAACCTGGGGCCAACTACTCTGTTGGGGCTGGTGGGGCACAGCCCCTCCCTCAGCTTGGGGCCTGGGTGAGTGGTGTCAGCTTCTCAGCCTTGGTACCCACAGAACCTATTTTCTGTGGCTAGGGGGAACCTCTCCCGGGGTGACAGGACACTGATTTCTAGCCACTTGAAGAGTTGACCCTCAGCAGAGACGGCTGTGTCCCCTCCCTCCAGGGCCCCGGACGGTCTCAGCCCAATCACTCAGAGAATTCGTGAAGCTCTCTCTGCTACTGGGGCAGGGCACGGGCTTGTTAATCCCTTGCCAGCGAACTCCGCTTTGCCCCAGGAGCCGAAGAGCACAACGTGTGGCCGCACAGCCGAAACCCTGTCTTCCAACCCTTGGGAACTGGCTCTCTTGACCACTCCTTCCCCAAAGCAGCCCCTTCCCCAGAGCAACCCACCCCCAGAGGCTGACTCTCTTTCTGGTAGCTTATCTCCTCCGGTCAAGACCTCTTAGAACTTAATGAGGTTCAGTCAACCCGACGCTGCTCCATTTGCTTCCTAAAGGGCTCTAGATGCCGTGAGCTCTTAGCTACAGCACCTTTAAGCCTCATCTGTGGAAGGGCCTCTGGCTCCGAGCCCACCCTTCGTCCCTGGCCCTCCCAGCATCCCTCAGCATGTACCTTTGTTGCAGAGCTCACAGACGTGGTGAGGGCCCTGGCTGTGCACCTTCATGTGGTCGGAAATATAAGCCGAGCTCAGCATCTTGCCACACACGTGACATGGCACCTTCTCCTCGTGTCGGACTGTGTGCGCCCGCAGTCGGTCCTTCGTAGCAAAAGCTGCCTCACATTTCTGGGGAGGGGGGAGGGGCGTGGGGGGTGTCAGGAGAGTTAAAGCTTCGGGGAGTGGGGACAGAGGGGCAAGAGGTTAAAGGAATCAGAGCCTTGGGGATCTCTGATCTGTAGGAAATGGAAGTGAGATGACAAGGTCTTGAAGAAGGGATGAGACAATGGAGTGAAAAAGCAAAAAAAAGAGAGAGAAAAAGGGGGTCTGAGAGGCTGAACTCAGACAGCTACAATGAGGATCAAAATCATGAAAACCGGGACAGGAGGAGGCGGGCTTCCTACCTCACATTTGAAGGGCCGTTCTGTTGAGTGCACTTGTCTGACGTGACTGTTGAGGTGATCCGGCCTGGGAATACGTTGGGGTTGGGGTTAGGGCCCTGGGGTGTGGACGTGCTCCCCAATCGGCTTAATTCTTATTAGCACGCCCGGCCTTTCCTAAGCTGCCTGCACTTTCGCCCAAGCCCCAGGCTCGCGAGTCCCGGTGCGGCAGGAAATCCGTCCCCCTGCCGCCCGGCGGGCCGGTCCTCCTCCCACGCGAAGCCGCCTCCCAGGCGGAGGACCCACCTCCTTGGCTAAGTACCACCCCCTGCTCCCTGGTAACCAGGAGAGGCTTTCCTCCCTCCTCCCGGGGAGTGGCTCCCGGTCCCCATCCTCAGAAGCCGCCTCCCTCCCCGCCAGCCAAGGCCAGGCCACCTCCGTTGCCGTCCCTCCCTCCCCCCCGCCCCCCCGCCCAGTGGGCGGCCGAGGCCCCGTGCACACCGGGAGAAGCTCTTGCCACAGTGGGAGCAGTTGTAGGGCTTGTGCACAGCGCCGTCATGTGAGCGCACGTGGTAGCTCATGCGGTCCTTGCGCTTGAAGCGCTGCTGGCACACCGGGCACTGGTAGGGCTTCTCGTCCGAGTGCGACAGCTTGTGTCGGTTCAGGTGGTAGACGTCGCGGAAGGCCTTGCCGCACATCTCACAGGCGTGGTTCTTCCGGATGCGCTTTCCCGAGGCGGTCGTGGTCACCACGCCACCCGCGGCCACGGCGGCCGCTCCGCCGCCCGCACCCGCCTCTCCCCCTCCCCCGCCGGCTCCGCTCAGCTGGGGCACGCTCAGGAGGCTCAGGGGCACCATGGTGGGCATCTTCATAGCACCCGAGGGGACCCGGCCGGCCTTGGCTCCCGTGTGGATGGCCTCGTGCCTCCGGAGGTTGTAGCCGTTCTTGAACTCCTTGGCGCACAGGGCGCAGATGTAGGGCCCCTTGCTCTTTGTCTTCTTCTCCAAGGCAGAGGCGACCGGGGCCACGGCGACCGTCGAGGTTGGGGCTACGACGGCGGTGGCCGCGGCTGCGGCGATGGTGGCGGCAGAGACAGGGGGCGCGGCCTCGGCCGCGGGCGCCGACACCGGCGGGGGCGGCGGCGGGGGCGCCGGCGGCTGCTTCAGAGCCGCTGTGTCCACTGTGGAGGCGGCGGCCGGGGCCGGGGGCGCAGCAGCGACGGCGGCGGCGGCAGCGGCAGCTGCGGCGGCGGCCGCGGCGGCGGCAGACTCCTGCGCGGCGGCGAGAACCGGGAGCAAGTCCACCTGGAGGGGCTCGGCCGCCGGGGGCTGGGGCGTGGGTGGGGGCGCCGGCGCGGCCTGCGAAGACAAGGCGCCGTGTGGGCCGCGGCCGCGGGTCGGCGCCCTCCCGGCCCGCCACGGCCGGCCCCTACTCACCTGGAATGGACTCTGGGCGCAGCCCTGGGAGGCAAAGAAGCGGGACTGGAGCTCAGCCCCGACCTGCAGGGGGTTCTGGGCGTGACCCTGAGGTGGCGGGAAGGAGTTCATGAGGCCGCCCACCCCCCGGGAGTCCAGGCCCAGCACGGGGAAGGGGGGGG